>NC_064808.1:85559206-85754927 GCF_023721935.1 Panthera uncia | reverse complement strand
ATAGAGAAGACTCAACTGGTTCCCTAAATTCCTCAGAACCAATGTTGAAATAGGACTCAGTTGGAGATAGAGATTTTTGGCAGCTTGTTGAGAATTCTCTGGTAAAGCCATGAATTCAGAAAAGCAGTGTGTACATATGTCTATTACAGTAGTAGGGGCATAGGCAGAAATGGGTTGGGGATGAGAAGGAATGTTGGCAAGTGGAGAAAGGAAGAGTCAAGGGTCAGGAAATGGGTTATACTACTGAAGACTGAAGCATGGGTCCTTAGATGCCTGCTCAACATGTATTGTCCCCAGCAGGAAAACAGATTTAAAAATGAGAATGGAATATTTCATTTTGGAAATTGCCCTGTGAGTACGTGCTTATTACCAGAGGCGTTCCTCATCACTGACAGCCGTTGATGGCTTCTGATCGGGCAGTGACCCGCCCAGCCACTCATGTTGCCTAATTATCATGTATAGTAAGGATGCATTAAAGAATTTCATCATCCTGGGTCACAAAACGATCATTATTATTACATGATAATACAGTATGCATGCAGTGCCAGGCAGGAAATCGCACGTACTTGATATAAAGAGGCCATGTGGGAGCAGAGTTCAAAGTGGAAATCCTGTCAGAAAACCCTTCTCGGGCCCTTCACTGCCTCAATTTCTGCTATTGATAAAGCAGACCTACTCCCCCATGTGTTGGGGAAGAGTGATAGATTAAGGAGTACTAATTTAATGCTTTGCAAAGATAAAGGTGTGGTGAACATGCACAGACTTCATGCAAGATTAGCCACGCAGTCTCAGGGTAGTAACGTACATGATTACTGTGTTTCTCTAGACCGCTAGGCCAAAGGCGAGCCCAATTTGGCCGGCCACCTGCTTTCCTACTGCTATGAGCTCAGCATGGTTTTTACAGTTGTAAATGGAAGAAGAGAAATCAAAAGAAGAAGACTTATTTTGTGACATGTGGAAATTACCTGAAGTCCCAATATCTCTGTCCATAAAGTTAGATTGGAGCAAAGCCACACCCACTTGTTTCCATATTGTGTTGGGTGGGCTTTCATACTTTAACAGCAGAGGGAAGCAGTTGCAACAGAGACAGTATGGCCCACAAAACCCAAACTATTTACTGTCTGGCCCTTTACAGGAAAAGTTTGCAGACCCTTGAACTAGACTACTGGAAGTAGGGTTCCTCTGTTGTGTAATAACGGTTATTACTGATCCACAACATATGATGTCATCTTAGTTATTCCAGGCCACAAAATACCTCCTTTGATTCATCACAGACCAGGGTTCTGTTGTCATCCTGTGATGTGTGAACGGCCTTGGAAGTGGGAGTTTACTGGGAAATTTTGCAGGGACGCTTTTAAATTGAGACAAGGCTCTTGGAACTAGGGTTGAGTTTCTGACCCTTTCTAGAAATAACGCAAGATTTTTCTGCACCAAGAGAGGGGTTAACAATATTTACAATAAAGTAGTCAGGATTCCGTTGAATTCTGGGGACTTTTCTTTGCTGTCCTAACCCTCAGTGGGTTTTCCCAAAGGAAATCTGAAGATGAAAACTTTTTAGAGTCTGGGAGTACCAAAATTACTGACATTTTTCAGCTTGAGGTTTGGGTGACATTTTCTTTATTTTCTTTATTTTTTAAAAATATTTTATTTTTAAGTAATGTCTACACCCAAACATGGGACTCGAACGTACAAGTCCAAGAACAAGAGTCGCACAGCTCAGGACACCTGGATGGCTCAGTCTGTTAAGCGACCAACTCTTGCTTTCAGTTCAGGTCACGATCTCACAGTTTGTGAGTTTGAGCCCCTCATTGGTCTCTGTGCTAACGGTGCAGAGCCTGCTTGGGATCCTCTCTCTCCCTCTCTCTTTTCCCCTCCCCCACTCACATGCTCCCACCTGCTTACTCTGTCTCTCAAATAAATAAATAAACTTTAAAAAAAAAAAAAAAAGAGTAGAAAGCTCTTCCGATAGAGCCAGCCAGGAACCCCTGGGTAAACTTTTACATACTTCTCACTTGACTTTAACTTCTTGTCTGTCCCTGGAAATAATAGCAATAATAATACAAGTTCTGCACTTACATGACCATAGCCCTCGATTGTGGTCACACATTCTGCCTTGGAAATTCACACCTTTCGGAACTTTCAATTATTCAGGGTCAGGGGGCCACCAGACCTTTCAGGAAGAACAAACTATGATTCTCTTGGTGCCTCAGTGCACTCTTATTTTGTTTTAGGCACTTGGGTTAGGATGAGGCTTCTAGTGTCTGAGGCAGCCTTTGAGCTAATGGAGCCCTTTCGGAAGTGGGAGATATGAAATAAATTTGATTCATGATAACTTCCTACCCACTATATTTATCCAGTCACGGCGCTGAGAATCCTTCAGACATTGCCCTTACCACTAAAATGGACTTGGAAAGAGGTGTGTACACTGGAAGGTAGGTTAACTTAAGAAGAAGAAATCACCGATGTCAGTAGGCACTCACTGTTTGACCTCAAAGAGAAACATACACGCTACCTCTGATTTTTTTTTGTCTCAAAGAGAAGGTACACGCTACCTCTGATTTTTTTTAACTCCAAATGGAGATGAACTTGATTAAAGGACAGTAATAACAATGATAAACAAAATAAATATAAACACAAAATTAAATATGACATCAAACACTAATTTAATACTATTATTTCTTGCACTTAAAAATGAGGAAACAGAGAAATAGACCTCTTCTTGGATGGGATAGTATCGCAGAGGAGAGGAAATCACATTTTAGGTGGTATAGAGATTAATTATATTGGGAGATAATCTCTGATTTCTATACTGCTAATATAGAAAGTGGGGGGAAAAAAGCCCTACTCAAAATATATGGGTGGAGGAGTAGAGGAAAAATCCCAACTTTGTCACAAATAGGGAACTCTGTTGCTTAATTTGGAGCTTAGACTCCTGAAGGATTTCTTATTTTTATTTATTTATTTATTTAAATTAAACATTTTTTAAATGTCTATTTATTTTTGAGACAGAGACAGAGTGTGAGCGGGGGAGGGGCAGAGAGAGAGAGGGAGACACAGAATCCGAAACAGGCTCCAGGCTCTGAGCTGTCAGCACAGAGCTGGACACAGGGCTCAAACTCACGCACCGTGAGATCATGACCTGAGCCAAAGTTGGACGCCCAGCTGGCTGAGCCACCCAGGTGCACCCCCCGCCCCCAAATTTCTCTTTTTGAAAAGTAGTGCTGCCTGGGTACAGAGTAGATCTGCAGCAGTATTTTAAGAAAATTTCTGATTTTCTCTTATTATAACTCATTTGATTTTCCTTACCTAGTTCTTTATTTCTAGACTATAAAACTCCCCGGAATGATTAGGATATCTTTTTCCCCAAGGAATGGTGAAGTCCTGGCTGAAGTCCTAGGGAATCCATTAGTGTCCAAATTTGCCAAGTGAGTGAAGGGTGGGCGCTGTTCAGTATTTTACCCATCATGCTTTACTGCCTTAGGTACTGTTCCAGGATGGGTATAATTTAACTTACCTTATTGTTAAGATTAAAAAAATTAAATGTGAATAGATAAAACTGTTTATACAATATATATACGGTATACAGAATAACAACATAGTGAACACCTGTGTGTGACTTCCACTCAGTTTAAAGAAAGGACATTTATTCTGAGGTTACCCTGTGCCTCTCCCCAACACTGCCCCATTCTTCTCCTCCATTAGAGGTAACCAGTATTTCCATTCTCTGTTCATATCCTGCTTTTCTCTGTAGTTTTACCATATGTTTGTATCTCTAAGTTGCAGATTGCTTGACTTTGCTCGTTTTTTAACTTCATATAAACGTAAGTATGCTGTGTGTATTTTTTGTGACTTGTGTTTGCATGTAGCACTGCATTCCCAAGATTCATCTATGTTCTGTGTGGCTGTAGTGTGTTTAGTTTTTTCCTGGCTGTATACTATCCAGCATATAAATACGCATTTACCCATTATATGGGCGGACTTTGGGGTTGTGTCCAATTCTTATTAGCGATATCATTGTTTTGAACATTCTTGTTAAATTCCTTTTCTTAAACCAGTAATCAGGAGTATTCACTTAAATAGTTTTTCTATGAAAAGGATAGTCTTACAGTTTAACGAAAATTGTAATATGTATTTTTTAAACAAACAGGTGTTATTTTTATTTGGATGCCTGCTGCATATTAAATGGATTTATTTTTGATTGCTTTTTTGGTTAACTTTTTTCCAGAATTGAAAATGATTTGTATGTTTTATTTTCTAATGAATTGAAGCATTTATTGGAAAAAGAAAATCCCTGGTAGAGGTTTTATATATTTTTAAAATAATTTTTGAATGTTTATTTTTCAGAGAGAGAGAGAGTGCATGCAATCAAGCGGGGGAGGGGTAGAGAGAGAGGGAGACACAGAATCCCAAGCAGGCTCCAGGCTCTGAGATGTCAGCACAGAGCTTGATGTGGGGCTCGAACCCACGAACAGTGCAATCATCACCTGAGCTGAAGTTGGACACTTAACCGACTGAGCCACCCAGGTGGTTTTAAGATTTTTATTTTTTAATAAAACAAACAAGGTTGAAAACAAAGTAATCTTAACTAGAAGGTGAAGTACTTTCTTCTCTAAATGAAACATTAAGTAAGCTTTTTGTCATCCAGAGCAACAGAGAGCAAATACTGCATTATATAGGTAACATGGTCTTTGCTCCACCCGTTTCCTTATAGACTAGAAAAGAAATGTTTAATTTGGACATTTTTCAACCTAAAAAGATAGTCGTTAAAACTTTCTGAAATAATCTATGGAGTTGTACAAAGGCACAGAGGTTTAAAGCAGGTAGGGATCTATACTCCACTCCGCTGTTTTTGACTGGAAAGAGACCCAAAGCCCAGAGTAATTACGCTACTTAACCAAGACCACAGAGGGGCCTGCCATGCCTTTTAAATGCAGCTTTTCTCAAAGAGCTACAGGAACCCACAGTTTCCTTTGTAAGTCATCAGCCGCTTTTCCCGGTCCTATTTTTTGCTTCAGTACATCTTAACTTATTTAGGATCATTTAAAAAATGAAATCATTAATCAAACCTATCATGACAGTTTAAGGCTTGATTTTTAAAACTGCTTTTCCCCACCCTGTCAACTGTGCTGACCTTAGAGAGATTTTATTTACTTTCCGGAGCCTGGTTTCTGTCACTGACAATATTTCCATTGTCTTGCAACTCAGCGGCCGCCATCGGTGTTGGAAGACAAGCACTAAGCTTGAAGAATCCTGCTGTAGTGTCAACAAATATTGGCACAGGCATCTCTTCATCAGCTTGTCCACAAACTGTCCTGGGGCTTTCCCTCTTAAGGAAACGGCAGCTTTGCAAGAGAGAGCTTAATGAGGTCATTTGGATTAGAGGGGGGTTAGGGGGCAATGAGTTCCATGCATTTAGGGTTGGGTGTGAGGCTTTTAATGTTCTTGGAATCTCGCCGGGCCCTCCCAT
Source organism: Panthera uncia (assembly GCF_023721935.1). Classification (NCBI taxonomy): domain Eukaryota; kingdom Metazoa; phylum Chordata; class Mammalia; order Carnivora; family Felidae; genus Panthera; species Panthera uncia. The sequence goes on along the minus strand of NC_064808.1, from coordinate 85,749,460 downwards.
CACACCCCTCCAGTGCCCTGTCCAGCCCTCTCCCTCTGCCCCCATCCTGAAATAGCCATGGTTCAGCGTGGAAGAAATTTGCTCCTCTAATCTTCCTGAGCTGGTGAGCTCTGCATTTGCCAGGGGAGGGGCGGGGGGTGGGTTTTGACTTGGTTCCCCTTAAGAACAATCTCTGAAAGCTTAAAATCCGTTTTACGAACGGAACAGAGCGCCAAGAGAGGACTTGGAGGCACACTGTGCAGATGTGCACATAAGCTGCTGTGTGTTTCTCCGCCTCTCCCTTATTGAGTGGGAAATAGATACATCAGTAATCAGATGTAATCAGATGTACCGGTGCTCCCGGGTTTTGCTGTAGAGATTGACTGAGCTGCGTCTCCTGAATCTTACGCGGACAAAGGAATTTACCTCTGAAATAAATATTTAAAAATAGATATATTCTCCATGTTTCCTTATTTTTTTGCATCAGAAAGCCAGAGAAGGCGTCTACAGAAAGTCGGAGGGAACGGTGATTGCGAGGTGCGTGGCATGCCCCCGCAATGGGGCACACCAGCTGGCCTCTTCTCCTGCCCTCCAGCAGCACCTGGCTCAGCTACTATACCGCACTGAAATTTTCTGTTTGTTTGACTGTCTCTGCTGTGGGACTGTGAGTTTCCATCAGCCGAGCAAAATGCCTTATTCATCTTTGTGCGGCTGGCACCTAGCATAGTTTGGCACTTAGTAGGTACTGAAAACAGTGTGGTTTTGCACCTTACCGAAACTTGCTAAACCTGCTGCGATTTGTCTCTGCCTGGTGTCGCCTTCCAGCACTTAACTTACTGTAGGCAGTGTAGTCTTTTTTCTGCTCAGCTTCTCCCTGCTTCCTCCCTACTAGGAACCCATCTAGGAACCGGCATGTTCCTACACCTGTAGTTTTCAGATGTTGGTGCTCCTTCCCGGACGCACTTTTTTTTTTTTTTTTTTTTTGGTCTCAGAATTTATGATATATGCAGCTTGTCACACACGTGGCTAATAGACTTTATTATCTGGAATTGTCTGCTCTGGTGTGAGAATCCTTAAATTTAAGGCCTGTCATTCAATGAAAGTGTCTGGTGCTCTAAGTTCATATCGATTGTACTTCCCCATGAGGGATAATGGTTCATTTCCAGTTAATCTACAAGACTAAAGTGTAACTTACTGGGGTGGGGGAGATGGGAGCTAAATGGCAGCTGTTGAACAGTGCATAGCAACTCCTCACAACGGCTTAAACATGAAAAGGGAATTGGAGTAATAGAATATGCTGGAATTTGATGAGGACACCGTGTGCTACAGGACATGGGGTTGGAACTTGCAGTTGTAGACAATGACTACGCCTCATGAGACCAGAGCCCCTGAGCCTTTAGCCCCGCAATGCCCCAGAAGAAAGCCTGGTGGAATCACCAGCAAGGTTTCAGTGTAGCTCGGGGAGCTTTACCCTCCGTTGGCATGCAGCATCCATTCCTTGCTTCCTTACTTGAAACATCCATGTAATAGACATACAGTTCTTGCCACCTTGGTGTCATGTAAAGTTGATGATCAGAATAATTGCAAAACCTTTTAGAATTTTCAGAGGTTGGTTGAAAAGCACTAAGAAACTGAAAGAATAAGTCACCTACCATATAAAACTGGTATGAAACATCTTTGCATGAAAGAACCTGGCCAATGCTGGCAGTTGGGGAAGATGCCCTAAAATGTTCACAGCTTCACTTCCGAGTGTGACCCATTTGGAGATGAAATTATTAATGAACTCGCGTGCCTCTCTTTATGCACAGGAAATTGTACAGACAGCTGTGATTTTATGCAAATCAGATTCTAAGCAAGTTTATCAAAACTTACAATGTCTACATTAAAAACTTTAGTGAGTTAACAATAAGATATCACCTCACACCTGTCAGAATGCCTAAATCAAAAACACAAGAAGTAGCAAGTGTTGGCGAGGATGTGGAAGAAAAGGACCCCTCGTGCACTGTTGGTGGGAATGCCAAACTGACCCACCACCCACCCACAGACTGGTGTGGCCACTGGAAAACAATATGGAGGCTCCTCAAAAAATTAAAACTAGAAGTACCCTATGATCCAGTAATTCCACGACTGGGTATTTACCCAAAGAGTATAAAAAAATACTAATTCAAAAAGATACATGCACCCGTATGTTTATTGAAGCATTATTTACAATAGCCAAATTATGGGAGCAGCCCAAGTATCCATCAATAGATCAGTGGATAAAGAAGATGTGGAGTGTGTGTGTGTGTGTGTGTGTGTGTGTGTGTGTAAAATGGAATATTACTCAGCCATAAAAAAAACGAAACCTTGCCATTTGCAAAAACATGGATAGAGCTAGAGCTTATAATGCCAAGCAGAATAAGTCAGCTAGAGAACGAAAAATACCATATTATTTCACTCATATATGGAATTTAAGAAACAAAACAAATGAACAAATAAAAGAGACAAACAAAAAGACTCTTAGAATACAGAGAACAAACTGGTAGTTGCCAGAGAGCAGGGGGCAGGGGGGTGGGTGAAGTAGGTGATGGGGATTAAGGGCACACGTATCATGAGGAGCACTGAGTAATGTATAGAATTGTTGAATCACTGTATTGTACCCCTGAAACTGATATGACACTGTACATTAATTATACTGGCATTAAAAAAACAGCCTTAGTGAATAAAATTTAACTCTTATATGATGGAGAGATCCACATTAAACTTTCTGATTGAAACAAAGAAAAGGTAACAGCCCTTACTGTTTCAACTAGAGTTCATTAATAAAAAAACTATCAAGCACTTGTCCCCCAGGTGTTATGACAGGACTGGAGATAGGATGGTGACAAAGCATCCAGGTTTCTGCCCGCATTCTTGTGGGAGATGCACTGGAGTAAATAAGAGGTCGCCAGTACAATATCAAATGGCAGATTCCATGATGGGGGTAGGTCAGTGTGCTGAGGGGCACCTAACCCAGACAAGGACATGGGGTAGCAGTTAGGGAAGGCCCAGGGAAGGCAGCCTCTAAGCTGAGGCCATCAGGATAAATAGGCAGGCTCAGAGGAATTCGAACTCATTTCTAAAATGAGTTCCTCTTCCTGAATGCTATGGCAAACATGATTGAGCATGATTTTGATGGTTGAAGAACTTGTGACCTTCAGGGTAGTAATTTTTATCACCAGTCTTTATACAGTGTTGTAAATGTAGTTGTATAAAATATTAGTGGAATATTAAAGATACTACTGTCTGAAATGCATCTTTGGAAGTTGTGTTTTAAACATAAACCCGTGTAAACTCAACCTAATGCTTGCATAGGAGAAGGACAATGCAGAAGGAGGGTAAATTGTGTGTTGTTGAATCATGACCACTGTTGCCTCAAAAATCCCTTTTTTCTTTTTTTAAAATTTATTTATTTATTTTTGAGAGACAGGAAGAGAGAGCACAAGTGGGGGAGGGGTAGAGAGAGAGAGAATCCAAAGCAGGCTCTGCACTGCCAGTGTAGCACTCAACACGGGGCTAGAACCCGTGAACTGCAAGATCGTGACCTGAGTCAAAGTCGGACGCTTAACCAACTGAGCCACTCAGGCGCCCCCCCAAAATCCTCCCTTTTTCATCATTACTGCCTTGTAGGGTCAGTATAGTATCCATGTCTCTTGATGAAATTAGGTCTTTGTTTTACCAGAATGGAGGCTGCTTTGATATACTGAGTTTACTTGTAATTGTGTAATGAATTCCTAGAGTGACTTACACTCCTAGAGTAAGTTGTACTTCTTTCGAACTTTTCTTTTGAATGCAGATAGCATGCTCATTGGTGGAGTACTTGGAGGTTCTTAAATACCAAATAGGAAACTTAGGAAAATGCAAACTGTAGTTATGTACATACACATTTGCCTGCTTGAAGCAGATGCTCAATAAATGTTTGCCAAAGGAAATTTAATTGAGATCTTAACCATTCCTGGTTCACTGCAAAGTGTTAGAATCCTAGTTGCAACAGGTGAATTTAAAAAAATGTGTCCTTCCTGTTGGGATGAGCACTGGGTGTTGTATGGAAACCAATTTGACAATAAATTTCATAAAAAAAATAATAAAATGTGTCCTCGCTGTTCCCATTGGAATTTCAGCGCTCCATGTGTATTTCAGATTCTGGCTTCTTCATCATTTGGTTGGCTGAGTTCGTCCAAATCTGCATGGGAGGTCAGGAAACGTGTTAGTTCACTTCGTACAGAACACAGTTTGGCACTCTACTGGCAGAAGCTGTGTTTGATCTCAGTTCCAAATACTTGGCTTATAAAACCTTGACACAGCCAAGTGCCCATGATAGGGTTTGTGAGAGAAGGGGCCTGTGTAGTTCTGAGTCTCCTTGTCCTCAGAAGGGTTGGGATAACTGTGTCCCTTGGTGACAGTGGCTCAGCGAAAATCACGCCAGACTCCTGTACCTAGTGAAGCTACCATTTGGGGATTGTGGTTCCACTGTAGGGATATTTTCAGAAAGAGAAAAAGCATAACAACTTTTGTCAGTAGCTGCTCAAGGAACATCGTGGCAGACTACCTATATGACAGTCCATGTAGTCCATGTACTTCTGTGGTCGTCCCTGGGGGCTCCTGTCTGCCCCCTAGATTAGCCCATCAGTATTGCATTTGTAACACGGTGTATCAGCATTGTAATCTCTCCAAGAGTGTAAATAATCAGTTTATCATTCAGATTACAGTGAAACCTTGGTTTGGGAGCATAATTTGTTCTGGAAACATGCTTGTAATCCAAAGCACTTGTATATCAAAGCGAATTTCAAAAACTCAGTTGTGATCATGTGATCATGTGATGTTCAGTGTCACGTGCTACTTGTATTGCAAGACACTGCTTGTTTAGCACGGTAAAATTTATCAGAGATGTTGGCCTGCCTTGCGGAACACTCACAGAACAAGTCACTTGCAATCCAAGATTTTACTGCACTGTTCTCCTGGGAAGACCTTCAGATTGGGGCACAGTGGGAGGGCAAGTGGTCCTGGAGAGCCAAGAGAACAAATTTGACTTGAAGTCAGCTACTGCTTCTCTTGAATCTAGGGAGATGGTCCTTTGATTAGAACCCTTGACCTTTAAAGCCAGAGGGTACTTGTGGCTGTTCATCAACTAAGCACCTTCATTTGGCACCTTCATTTGGCTGAGAAACAGATTTAAGTCAGCTCAGAAAACATTCACTGAAGGCCTGCTCTTTGCCAGGTTGAGGGAACAGCTACAAAGATGAATTACCCCCTCAGAGCTTACTGAGTAGTGAAGGGATACAAATATAAGTCAATTTAAGTACTCTGGGGAGAGCACTGTGAAAGGTAAGCACAGAGGCACCGTGGGAGCACAGAGGAAGGGATTTAGCTCAGTCTGTGTAGGAGGCAGCAGGAAAAGGCTGGGGAAAGTTTTATGGATGAGAAAGCCCAAGCTGAATCTTAAAGGATGAATGAGAATTAGGCAGGGGAATGAGACTCCTGGGGGTGAAGCCGGGGGCATCCTGAGAAGAGGGAAAATGTGATCAAGGAAAATGTGGCTTGAGACAACATGGTATGTGTCTGGGAACTGCAGGCAGGTCAGTATTAATAAAATGTGAAGTGGTGCTAGGAGGTGAGGTTGGAAAGGAAGGGCCCTAATGCCAACGGAGGTTTTATTCTGCAGGCCCCGGAGAATCACTGCATGGGTCCAAGCAAGGGACTAACGCTTGGGTTTGGTCTGGGGAAGAGTCATTTTGGAGGATGGCTTTGCCAGGCACAAGATCAATGGCAGGAGAACCATTAGGAGGCTTTTGTCATCATGCAGGCGAAAGATGATGAAGTAGGGAAGTGGTACGAATGGGCTAAGGAGGGAGCCTTGGGGAATCCCAATGGGCAGGAGAGAACTAGGAGCCTGAGCAGAACCCCAGTCAGAGAGATGGAAGAAGAATCAGAAAAGAGTGTCAAGAAGAGAATTTCAAAAGGAATACGTGATCGGGGTATTAAGTGCAGCCGAGGGATCCATTTAACTCAAGACTAAGAAATGTCAGGAGCAGCACTCTCCAAATCGTGGTCCGTGGGCCATCAGCACCAGCGGTATCTGGGAGCTGGCTGGGAATGCAGACTCATGACCCACACTTCAGAGACAGGGTCTGGGTGTGGAAGTGGTTGTTGATGACCTTGACATACCATTTTCACTCAAATGGTGGGGACAGAATCAACACTGCGGTGAATCTGGGGGTGACTGTGAAATGAGAAGGTGAAGATTATACAGTCTTGCTAGAAACTTGGCGAAGATGGGAAAGGGAGAAATTGCCAGAGACGGGGATAAGTCAAAAAACCACGTTTTCAGCATGGCAGAGACCTGTGCGCCTGTGTTTTGGCTTCAGGGAAAGCAGAAAGATTGAGATTTGTGATTAGGAAGGTGGATAGAGTAAAAAAAATATGTAGGAGACATAAATACCCTGACACAGAAGCAATCGAACAAATGCAAGGCATTGTGTGTGGGATGGAGTGCTGTGACTGCTGTCCTGAACTCATGAGGCTTGCCTTTCAGTGCCGGTTCTGTGTTTCTGGGGTTTCGCTGAGAGGCATCACTGTGTGTGAATAAGAACCCACAGCTTTTTAAGGAACAGACTTGGTTTGAATTCTCAGCCCAGCACCATTAAGTTTGGGCAAATTATTTTAGACACTCTGAGCATTTGTTTCCTCATCTTTAAAAAGGGCGTAATAGGGGCGCCTGGGTGGTTCAATCAGTTGAGGGTCCGACTCTTGATTTCGGCTCAGGTCATGATCACAGGATCGTGGGATTGAGCCCCGCAAAGATTCTCTTTCTCCCTCTGCCCCTTTCCCCCGCCCATCTCAAATGATAATACTAATGATAAAAGAGTAAGGCCTTTGAGTGGAAGGAGGCCTATATTTAAAAAAAAAAAAAGGCATAACCATACCCACTAGACAGTATTGTTATGGTAATTACATGAGAAAGTGCATGTGTAAGCTCTTAGGTGTCACATACTAGGGTAGACCAGGTAAGCACCCGACAACTGTTTGAATGAATGATTGAGTTGAGTGCGTAGATGTGAAAATCAGTGCATGACTAGGCAAGCTTTTTCATGCTGGAATATTGCAATTTCCTTATCTGTGAAAAAGGGCCAATAATAGTGCCTTCTGTATACGATTTTATAACGAGAAAAATGAGCTATTTATGAAACACTGTCATGACATGTTAACACTTTTAGAAGCTAAAGGAAACGTTAAACTATGTTTGTAAATACTGAGACTAGTGGTCAGAGCATTAGCTGGTTGGTTAACTTCTTTTGTGACAGGTTCCTAGGAGACCCTCTAATGGAGAAATTGGTCAGTTAATCAATCAGGCGACGACCTGCTAACTGAATGTCTGAAGTATGTAAGATAACATTCTAGACACCAAGGGAGATCCAAAACAGACAGACAAACAACAGTGAAAACCAGGACGAGCGTGAAGTCTCAGAAGAGACTCAAAAGAGATTCAAAAGAGGGAAGTGGTTCAGGCCAAAGTGAGGCGCTCAAACAGTGCACGGTCAGAGGACAAAGAGAGCATTTGCAAATCACTGCTTCTTTTATTATTATTATTATTATTATTATTATTTTAATGCTTATTTAGAGAGAGAGAGAGAGAGAGAGAGAGAGCAAGAGAGGGAAGGAGAGAGAAAATCCCAAGCAGGCTCCGTGCTGACCTCGGGGCTCAAACTCACAAACCGGGAGATCATGACCTGAGCTGAAATCAAGAGTCAGACATTCAACTGACTGAGCCCCCCGGGCGCCCTGCAAATCACTTCTTTATGCACATGTGCAGTACTTGGAGAAATTGGCACATAACAAGAGCAGCTGTGGAATGCCCATGGTGTCCCTGGAATAAAGTGTAGCAGTGCTTGAGGTGAAATGGTCTCCCCTGAAGCTCCACGGCTTTCTAGATAGAGCCCGGAGCCGCTGTGGTTCTCTGAGCCTCTTCAAGGTTTCTTAGTATTCCTGTTGGCTGTCTGGAGGGGAAGTCCCTGACGGCCGTGTACTTACAAATGGTTTCTTCCTTTCCATTTCTCCTTGCTTAGAAGCAGGGATAGCACAGCAGTGTCGCAGATGTAATCTTTATCACGGAAATTGGGTGAATTTCGTGCTCCTTTGTGCTGCAAAGTGGAGTGAAATCTGGATCTGTCTCTGGGTGTTATTCCCGGTCCATCCATGAGGCTCCTGTTGGGTTTCTCCACCTTCGGCCTTCCCACGGGCAGCCTCCACTCTTGGGCCCCCATTTCCCCACGTGCCCTACTGCCTTTGGCCACAGTGCTCAGTCAGCGTGAGTGTTTCCCCGGCCAGTGGTGATTGTGCAAGGCGTATCCCTCTACCTCACATGACTGTCCACTTAACTAACGTTTATCATACAACTGAGTGGCATTTTTTGCTGTAGATTTGGTGTCGAACTGAAGGCACCTGGACACGAAAGCAAGAACTTAAGTCCCTCCGCCTGTTTCTGGCTGGGATGCTCCTTCATTGCTTCTGCTGCAAGTGGATTTTGGGTCAACTGGCAACTGGCACTTTCCTGAAGGCACAGAAATGTCAGCAAGGGTAAGGACAGCACCAGAACAAGGGTTAGGGTGCTGAACCAGGAACCCATCCTAAATAACGATTTGAGCACAGTTCTCTCTGAGAGCTAGTCTAGTGTCCACTTAACCCTGAAATCTCCCAGAAGAAGAAGTATTGAAACCATACCTGAAGTCGTGCATGCTGCCACACAGCCATTTTTGTTACAGTTTTGACTGGAATTGCCACATCCTGAAGTAAACCCCAGTCAGATTGGACAGGACTTCACGGGAGGCCACAGGCTGACGTGCTGAACAATGCTCTATTCACAGGTTACAAGGGCAGGCCTGTCTCATGTGCCAACCAAAATGGTGCCGGGAATAGATGTCACTCTATAGTCTTGCTTCAGGTGATTAGACCCAATTAAGAGGGTGACACATCGTGGAGACGGGGAAAGAAAACACAGAGGGTGTTGACTTTTCTCCCCCTCCCCCTCCCCCTCCATGGCCCAAGAGAGAAAGCAAGTGTTTGCCATCTGCTGCTTCCCGAGTCTGTGTATAAACGCCGGATACCTTTCATTTGCCGGTTGGCCTTTCCTACCTCTTGTCCCCCTTGGTTCATAAAACAACAACGACACTACCTGCCCTGTGAGAGTCATGTTGTCTTAATAAACCTGATGGCAAGTGCTTTTCTCTTTGGAGAACCTAGCTGTTATTTCACGTTGCATTCCCAGGAAAATCCAAAGCCTGTCCATTTGGTGTGAGCAGGGAAAGGAGGGTTCCAACAGGTGCCATGGCAAGCTTGCCGGTGGAGGAGCCATTCGGAGGGCAGCAGGCTTGTTTTGATCTCTGCTTAGATGGAAGGCTTTAGTGGAATACCCTCTCAGGCCAGGAAGGGGACTCTTTGATCTCCCTTTGTCTAATAGGCAGAGCCCTCTTCTCTGTTTCCTCTAAGGACAAAAATAAACAGAGAAGCTGAGTTTGTGAACAGCTGTATAAACAATGCAATTTGGAAGTATGCAAAAAATATGTGGGTTATATATACATTCATACATATATCCTCTTGATCCGTGTTTTGCTTCCTTGTGACCATCGCACGATCTGAGAGAGATTTCCATCGGATGCGGTGAAATCCAGTCCCTTAATGCTCTGAGGGGTTTGAGGCCTCAGAGCATTTGGGCAGAAGCATTTCTTTCCCCTGGACCTGAAGCAGTTCTGAGACATTCCAACAATAGTATGATAGAACAGCCCTCTTTCATATGCCAAGGCTGTTCACCCTCCAGAGGGCAGGTGACTTGAGTTGACTGTCTAGTGGAGATGACGAATTTACGCTTGTGCTATAGAGTCTGTGAGTCTGAAACCAAATTCATCTTCCTTCCTGTGCCCCATCCTTACAGGGAGGTCTTCCTTTTGACATCCATCACGTATTTAATGGGATCACCATTTGGTCACAGGCAGCAAGCTCTGGCATGAGTCTCCCTGATTGCTCCTTTACCTCCTACCTCAGACCCATGTCCATAAAGTGTGTAGGTTTTCTTATTTGCCTGTCTCTTCACTGATACTCTTAGTTCAGGCCATTATTACCCAGACCAATGTACCAGGCCCCTAACTGATAATATACATTTACATTTAAACATGATAAATAGAAAAAAAAATTAAAAAAAAATAAACATGGTAAATAGAAACCATTTTGGTAATGTTATAGGGTGGGCATACTTTGTTGGCTTCCAGGAGCACATCCAAAAAACACTGCCTTTCAAAAGACGACAGAGGTTAAAAGTACAGAAACTCTGTTTCGCATTTGAATGCCAGTCTCTAATTCTCCTCCATGACTTTCCCCCCCACAACCTGTCCTGCATGTTTTTGTCTTTTTATCTCAGTCACGTTGTCCCTTCTGCCTAAATGCTTGCATTCCTTCCGTCTGCCGATCAAAATCCTGTTAACTCGGAGTGCACTGCCACTCCCTTCCGTGAACATTCCGGCAGAAGTTTTCACTCCCTCTACCAAGTTTCTAGAGGCCTTCTATTCTTTATTCCACATTTAATCAAATGCCTTGCTTTGTAGATATCGATGTGTATTACTTACCTGTCTCCTTACTAGATTACAAATTCCTGACAAAAGGCTTCTTTTTTTCTTGACATGTATTTGTTACTACAGAGCAAAGCATAGTACGTTGCATAAGGTAACTCTTAAATACTTTACAAAAATAAATGGAGCATAGTAAACCATGGCAACCACACATTCATCTAATATCCTTAGTGCCCGTTGCTTCCAGCTTTATTGAGGTATAATTGACGAATACAGTTTTCAATTTTTTCAAGTATACATGATGATTTGATATATGTATCCACAGTGAAAGGATTCCTCCCCTCCCCATGGAGTTAATTAACACATCCATCACCTCACATATTTTCCTTCCTTCCTCCCTCCCTCCATTCTGTCTCTCCCCTCCCTCCCTCTTTTCCTCTCTCTCTCTCATCTCTGTTTGAGAGAACATTTAAGTTCTATTCCTTTAGCAATTTCAACTATACGATATGGCGTTATCAATTATAGTCATCATGTTCTCCATTAGATCTTCAAAACTTATTCATTTCCTAATGATGGTAGCCTTTTACCAACTTCTCTTATTTTCATCACTTTCCAGACCCTGGCAACCAACCATTTTTCTACTTTGTTTCTATGAGTTAGGCCTTTTTTTTTTTTTTTAGATCTCATGTGTGAGATACCAGGCAATATTTGTCTTTCTCTGTCTTTGTGTCTGTTACTTAAAAAAAGATTTTAATGTTTATTATTTATTTTTGAGAGAGAGAGACAGACAGACAGAGCATGAGTGGGAGAGGGTCAGGGAGAGAGGGAGATACAGAATCTGAGGCAGGCTCCAGGCTCTGAGCCATTAGCACAGAGCCCAATGCAGGGCTCAAACCCACGAACGATGAGATCATGACCTGAGCCAAAGGTGAACACTTAACCAACTGAGCCACCCAGGCACCCCTTCTGTGTCTGTTGTTTTAAACAAATGTTTAAGGAGCCCTTCATTAATAAAACTCAGAAAAAAATGTCATTGAACTCCCACAATAATCCTGTGGCATAATTATTACTTTTGTCCTCATTTCACAGTTTAGAAAAATGGGGCTCAAAGAGGTTAGTGAATTCCATTGGGACCACCCAACTTGGTAGTGGCAGGGTCTGAACTCAAATTTAGGTCTGACTCCAAAAACATACATTTATATTTGGGGGCCATGTTGTCCATCAGGTGTCCCATGCAGATACAAGGCAAATAAAGCCCTGTTCCTGCCTCCCGGGGGCTGGCAGGCTGGTGGGGAGGTGAGTGTGCAAGCCACAGTCTCATTCCAGCAAGATGGCTGCTGGAGGAGAGGCGCCTGCCATCAGGCACTGTGGCGGGGGGGGGGGGGGGGGGGGGCAGACACTGGTAAGGGCACTTCACGAGAATCAGTGGACTGTGTCAGAGGGGGGTTTGTGAAAAGGATAGACACGTGGTTTTTCTCTGAGCTGGGATAACCAGTCTCAACAGGGATTGAATGTATAACTCTTCTTTAAAGTTTTAGTTCTGGTTAGCATGCATTTTCTGGTAAACAAAATTTACCCTCAGTTTTTGGATTTTTATGGCTTCTGAGGTAGTAGATAAGTCTATAAAATGCATAAAATAGATGAAGAGAAAGAGGTGCAGAGAGACCACTGGAGAGACTACAGGAATTTGTTTTAAAAATCAGGTAAATGGGCAAAAATAGGGGAAAGGGATTAAAAGGTACAGATTTACAGTTACAAAATAAATAAGACATCGGTATACGATGTATATATCATAGGGATTACAGTTAATAGCATGTAACTACTTTGGTGATGGATGGTAGCTGGATTTATCACTTCATAATGTATATAAATGTTGAATCACTGTTGCACACCTGAAGCTAATATAAAATTGTATACTAATTGCATTTCAAAAATAAATAAAATAAAACAAGTGTTTAAAGAATTTTTTTAAATCAGGTAAAAAAAAAAATAGAAAAAACAACTGTGACTTTCTGTCTTTTTCATGCTGTGGAAAGAAGCCAAGGAAGCACTGCGTGGGTATCTCATGAGAAAAACCGACAGTGGTCTACCAAAGGGATATTCTAGGCAGAAGATACATCTTTCTCATGTTCAAGTGTAGACTCTCTGAGTCCTAGAGCCTGTTGAATGGGACCAGAGAGGCCACCTTGTTGACCCCCCGACGTGCTGTAGGGCTTTCCTCCGCAGACTGCACAGGTTGCCACAAACTTTGCTTGCACGTCCAGTGGGGAGGAAGACAACTGCTGCTTCCTCGGCAGCTCCTTTCTTTGTTGGTGTTCATAAAGTTAAAGCCACCTACTCAGAATCTTCATTTAACACTCTGGAGCCATGCATTAGAAATCTCATTTTCCAGGTGAAGGCCCCACAAATATTTGTAGGCAGCTTCTTAGTCCTGCTAAGTCACATTTGCGTCAATTTTCTACACCCTCATCTAATATATGCAGAGCATTTATTTTGTGTATTTATTGTGTATAAATATTTGTATAAATAACACAAAATACTTGCTAGGGATACAGAGATGATAAGACACAGCTTTTTGCCCCGTAGGAGCTCATAGTCTAGTTCAACTGGAAATTCCTGATGCGATACTGTTTCCATCACACTATTCTAGAGAGGTAGGTTGCATTTAAAGGGTGGTTTCAACTATTGGACCCAACGCTCTATGCACAGTCTGTGTTTGTACTTCATTAGTGATGCCTTGGCTGGGCTCTCTTTGAACTGTGATCAACTCAAATCCCACTTTCCACCCATCTGCACTCCACAAACAACTGTTCAGTCGGATGGTTTCCAGGTTGTATTTATTTAATTCATTTATTCATTCTGTAAACGTTGAGTATCTACTGAATATTTGGGACTCTACTAGATCCTGTTTCTCAGATGCAGTTCTGGACCAAGATGTAGTTTCAGAATCAAGCTCAGTCCAGTAGGAAAGACACATAAATAAACGGATATAACCAATATGGTGGGAAAGTGCACTGATAGAAATGCAAGCAAGATGCTACGCAGTCACAGACGAGGGCCACTGAACCCTCTCTGGGAATGAAAGAGTGCGGGGAGAGGGCCAGAGAAGGACTCCTGGAGGATTTGGTACCTCTGTGAACTCTTGAAACACAAATAAAAGTAAACCAGGTGAAGGAGAACCAGGCAGACAGCACACACTTTGCAGGACTGTTGGGCATGAAAGAGGCCTGAGGGTATTTGGAGGACTGGCTTGAACAATAGGCTCCCTGATGAGGGCGGAAACTGCAGAGGTGGGGAGGGCTTCTCCTGCCTTGCTAAAGAGATTGAATTTTGTCCTGAATGCCACTGAAGGATGTATTTAATACCTGTTGATTTTAGCGCCCTCCAAGCTTCAAAAATCCTGGTTGTGTCACGCAACATTATTACTTTTCTGTGACATGAGAGGATTTGGTTAGAACGCCTTTTCTGTTTCTAGCCAAATTTTGGATAATAAAAAGGGATAATAAAATAAGGTCTGAGCACCTTAACCTGCCTTAGAAAGTAGCTGTTAAATAACACTGAACAGGATGGCCAGCAGGCAGTGCGCAGGCCTTACAAAGCCTGCTGCACCCTGTCTGACCCGGCCCTTGCCTGTCCCCGTGAACTCCTATTGTGTTTCATCTACATACATCTTCTTTGCTGTTCCTGAAACACACTAAGCTCTTCCCTGGTCCCCTGCATATGCTGTTCCACTACCTGGAAAATTTTCTGTGGCTGGTTCTGAAACCTTCAGATTTCTTCTAAAAGGCCTTAGCCCCCCATTCCCCAAACCACGCCCATATATTCTCCATCTCTCAACCTGTTTGTTTTTCTCATAGTACTTACCATGAGTTATGATTATATATTTGTTTCCTTGTTTATTATTTATTGACGTTCTGTCTCTGTCTACATTGTAAGCTCTTCGAGAGGAGAGACCACGTCTGTTTTGTCTACTATAGGAGCTCAGGTAGGCAATAGTAAATGTGAAGGTTTCTGTGTGATACCACTTGAATATGGTTGAACATGAACCGTAAGAGAAGTGTAGTGACCTTTGCCGCCCTCAGCTAATCAAAGGGGAGTCTAATACACTATCCAGAATCCAGAGTAATGGTCACATTATATACAAGCCTGAATTGTAACAAGATTCCTTTCAAGTACATTCTTGGACAGGCTTGAAACAGGTCTGTAACACAGCAGGTTTCACAGTCTTTCTGATTGTGCTCTGGTGACCCTCCCTCTGAAGCTGAGAGTCTATAAAGAAAGGCAGAGAGTAGATGTAAATGAGAATAATACGGTCACAATGAAGTTATGCTCTGTAAATAGCCCTTATATCTTTGGAGAGCTGGGCCCATATGGAAATTCTGTAACTAAATTGTGGGCTAACGGGCTAGGTGGAATCAGGAGAACCCAGTGAGAATTGGGATGAGGCTTATGTAGGGCAAAGATCACAGAACATGGGTTTATTAACCTAGGAACAGGAAGACTGGGAGGCCTCATTATAGTCCAGCAAATTTGTTGATGTCCATCAGCAAATCAACAAGAATTTGTTGACCTGTATTTTGTTATTTGGTTTTGAGTAACTCTCGACGTTGGCCACACAGTAGAATCCCCAGGCCCTTCCACGGTCCAGTTATATCAGAACCTCTGGGGGCACCTGGGTGGTTCAGTCGGTTGAGTGTCTGACTTTGGCTCAGGTCATGATCTCAGACTTCATGGGTTCAAGCCCCGCGTTGGGCTCTGTGCTGACAGCTCGGAGCCTGAAACCTGCTTCGGATTCTGTGTCTCCTTCTCTCTCTGCCTCCCCATTTGTGTTCTCTTTCTCTCAAAAATAAATAAATAAGCATTAAAAAAAATCAGAACCTCTGGGGATGGGGCCTGGGAATTAATATTTTTTAAAAGCTCCCAATGTTGTTTTAATTTGTAATGGGAATTGATGCTCATAGGAATGGAGTCTCTGTGGAAGACCACCAAGTACAAAATACGACTCCTGTCGTTAAGGTGCTTGATTGGAGCCTGAAATTTAATGCTGAAATTAAAGTGATAATATAAGGTGTGCCAAATAAGTAGTTTATAAAATACAAGATAATATTCCAAGATGAGCTTGGAATAGGGAGATATTTCTGTGCTTGGGCTAGCTGGGGACTCTTAATTAAGTGCCAAGTATGTGCTCAGCCCTGAAAGAAGTTCTCAAGGAGACACAGAGGAGACTAACACACAAGAAACTTCTGTATTAGGGGAAAACAAAAATAACAAAGACGAAGAGATGGGAATGCAAACTGGTGCAGCCACTCTGGAAAACAGTATGGAGGTTCCTCAAAACACTAAAAATAGAACTACCCTACAACCCAGCAATTGCACTACTAGGCGTTTATCCAAGGGATACAGGTGTGCTGTTTCGAAGGGGCACATGCACCCCAATGTTTATAGCAGCACTATCAACAATAGCCTAAGTATGGAAAGAGCCCAAATGTCCATCGATGGATGAATGGATAAAGGTGTGGTGTATATATATAATGGAGTATTAGTCGGCAATCAAAAAGAATGAAATCTTGCCATTTGCAACTACGTGGATGGAACTGGAGGGTATTACGCTAAGTGAAATTAGTCAGAGAAAGACAAAAATCATATGACTTCACTCATATGAGGACTTTAAGAGACAAAACAGATGAACATAAGGGAAGGGAAACAAAAATAATATAAAAACAGGGAGGGGGACAAAACAGAAGAGACTCATAAATATGGAGAACAAACAGAGGGTTACTGGAGGGGTTGTGGGAGGGGGGATGGGCTAAATGGGTAAGAGGCATTAAGGAATCTACTCCTGAAATCATTGTTGCACTATATGCTAACTAATTTAGATGTAAATTAAAAAAAATTACATTAAAAAAAAAGATGAAGAGAAACAGAGTCATTTCCTCCTAAATTATGATTGGAAATTTAAGTGCACTAAGAATTCAAAGAGGTATCCTTAGATATATTTGGGACAAGTTTCTAGTTGTAGGTGGAATTTGAGTTTCACCTTAAAGAATTGCAAAGAATTAATTTAGTTTTATCATTTATAAAGCAAACAGCAAGGGCATACTTCTCTTCCCAGATACCATGAGAAGCACTTTATGTGGATTATCTTCTCAGTATACTTCGGAGTTACGTGTTGTTACTCTCTGTATTGCAGGTGGAAAAACCAAGGCTAATGAGGTTAAAAAAATTCATCAAAGGCCACGCAAGTTATTATGTGGTGTTGGCTCTTGAGCTGAGCTTGTGACCACCATCTGTAGGACCAGTGAGCAGAGGAGGGAGGCCAGAGTGAGCAAAGTGTGTTTTTGTACATTGACTAAGTAGCAGGTTGGATTGAGTAGCTATATGATTCTCTGGAAAGTAACCTGGGGACCATCTTCTGGATCCTAGGGAGTCCTTGAAGAATTTGGAGGCAGGAAGTGCAATGATGAAAAGTAGTTTTTAGGAAGATCTTTGAGCCTGAAGGCACAGACAACAGTTAAACAGATGTCTCAGTGGTCAAGGCATGAAGCGCCTAAACAAAGTCTTTACGATGGGAAAGGGTGGGAACTGTGTCAGGCACTTCAGAGAAGGAGGACTGTCCTTTCTG
Source organism: Panthera uncia (assembly GCF_023721935.1). Taxonomy (NCBI): domain Eukaryota; kingdom Metazoa; phylum Chordata; class Mammalia; order Carnivora; family Felidae; genus Panthera; species Panthera uncia. The sequence goes on along the minus strand of NC_064808.1, from coordinate 85,732,285 downwards.
TGCAGAGCTGGCAAAGCATGTAGGACTGGACAATAAATACCTCACGGGTAATTTAGGCTTGATGTTAGTTTGAATTTCCTTACATTAGTAGAGAGATTTGGGAGTTAAGAGCTCATATTTTCAAGAGACTATTTAGGGGAAGGCAAATGGTGATTTTTCTGGAATTATAGTCTATCTAAATTAGTGCTAGGTTTTGTGAGGATAGTATGACCTTTGATCTAGTTCAGTTCTGGCTATTACTTAATTTAGGCCCTGTGACTAAGCTACTTTTTATCTCTCTATTTATTTATCTATCTATTTATCTGTCAGCAGGCTTCACACCCAGCGCTGAGCTCTGTGCTGAGCTTGAACTCACCACCTTGTGATCCAGAGTCAGATGCTTAACTGACTGAGCCACCCAGGAGCCCCCTAAGCTACTTTATAAGGCTTCTCTAAGAGCTTCTGAGACAAAGGAATTACATGAAGTATAATCTTTGATCCTAATGTAGGACTCTGCTTGGCTGCTTTCTCAGCTTGCCAATTATTTCTCACTCCCCTGCTGTCTTCTCTCTAGTTTTAATTATGGCTACTAGGTACAGATCTTTCTTTTAACAACTTGAGACCTTTCTCCACTGAATGAGATGTTCTCCAAGTCTGGGATGGGAAACTTCTATAGATCCTTTCCTAGGCTTCCATAATGCTCTCTCGATACCTGAATCTTCAGTCATATGTTAGCACTACACCGGAATGCCGCAGTAGGAAGACAGAACGAGTCCTTGTCAGCTTGTAGCTCTGTTGTGATTGTTGCCATGCACTGGCTTAAGAAAGACCCTGTGCCTTGATTACGAGTGTCCCAGGTATGTGAAAATACTACCTGAGCTAGGTGTGAGAAATTCAAGTGCATTATTACTAATGATTTTCATAAGGGCTAAAGAGTTTAGGCCAGAAATAATTAGGGTGAACAATAGAGCTGTCAACAAATCTCCCAAATAATGAGATAGCAATTAATGAATGGACTCATTGTTCTCTTTGGCTCTAGGGCATTAAGTGTTTCGTTTTAAGTCATGATAAGTAGTACAATATTGCTCCTGTATACCTTTGTTTAAAACTGTTAGTTAATTTTAAATGGTTTTACTATTATTTATAATTTAATATTTAATCTTTTAATTTAAAAATTAGATGATTCCTCCCACCTCAACCCCTTTATACTCCTTATGAGCAAGCATGGTTTTGGTGCACTGAGTTGACTCCCTATGATAGGCCCCGTAATTAGGCTCTTAATAAATGTTTTGATGGTATTAATGATGATGATGAGTTTTAAGTGTGCTCCCGTTGCCTACTAAGACAGGCTCTTTGATGTTTCCCGTGACTTCATGGTGTGGGGCCAGGCTGGCCAGTTGTTCTCTTCATGGCTCTTTTCCCCTTTTAAACCCAGAAGCATCAGGAAAAGCCGTTCACCTTATTATTATTTATTTATTATTTTAGCAAAACCTGTAGGATGTCGTGGGAAAGTCTTTCACATAACTATTCCAGGCAGCAAGCTTTCCTTCCTCCAGCTGTCCAGAGGTTTAGATAAGCAATATTGGTCACTCTACTGAGCCCATTTTTTATAATTTGTATATTAGATGCATCAACCGTCACCTTCAGCACGTCTCTCTTTTCCTCAAGAAAGCCCAAATGTTTACAAACCATTTCCCAGATCATGGACCATTGGATCCTGGAAAGTTTTGACTCCTTCTTGTAGCTAAGTTGTTCAAAGCGTCATAAGCTGAGGAATGAGCGTATCCTTCATTGCATAAGATATGTTTAGACGTTTATCAAGACTTGGTTTAACAAACTTCTCTCCTCTTACCCCAGTTGTCCCTTGTACCCCTCCTCCTGAAGAAAAGTGGTGACCATAGATGTTTTTGAAGTGTGGGGGTGGCTTAACGTCCCAGCGATTTCCCTGTATCTCCAATGATACTGTTTCTGGAGACTTTTTAGTATGGGGTCTGACATCACCTGGGTTTTTAGCCCCCTCGTTAGGCTTTTCAGAGTCCATGTCCAGAAAGACCCATCCAGTTTCAGAGTTGTAGACTTCCTAAGAATCTCCTGCCCCTTGCTTTATCCTTTTCTTTCATGGGAAGGATTGGATTCCATGGGCTGGCTGTTCTCCACATGGGCACTTGAAATGCAAGGCTTGCCCATGGTCTGCAGGTGGGTTCAGGGTCAGGGGTTGGTACAGGAGATAAAGCTGAATGTGCTTTTTAAATCCTCACTCCGACTCTGTGAATTCTGCCACATCGTGGCTCCATGTTTGGGAACCAGGCCAGTGTCTTGGTCCTCGATTGTTTACCCAGCCTTGGCAGATGGGTGATGTTCAGTGGTTGTTGTGGAGAGAGTAGGGTGTGGTTAGGGTGGCGGTAGGAATGTCAGTTAAGAAAGACTAGCAAAGGTTAGTGTGTTGAGAAGTGGGAGGAGCGCTGCTAGGGAATGGAGACATTTGGCAGGACATCCTCTTTCTACAGAAACTTTCTCAGAAATGGCTCAGGAGAAACGAATTGACTCAGTGTTTCTGATGGATTATCTTTGGCTATAATGCACAAAGCATTGTGAAACTAAGGATTGTTATAGATCCTTGAAATTGTGGAGTCCGTCACCTATACTTGGAGTTGGTATGTTGGGGCCGATAATTTCTCCTTGAACTGTGACCAGCCAGAAGCCTTAATCGGTAGGTGGGCGGGTTAACAAGTTGTCACCACTAGTTTATATTTAATTACTGCCTTGGAAAAGTGACTGCTTGAAACTGACTCTAATAACTTCATTATAGGCCTAAAAAACGTAGAAGATCAACTGTGGTTCTTCCTCTCCTCTGTGAGTGGATGGCTTCCATTGAGATGTTGGTATGGCATAATTTGGCTGCTGCCCAAGGCTATTTTTTGGAGGCTTTTGGAGTGTCCTAGGAGTCTGTCTATCCAATAGATCTATTTATATGGTAAAAGACATTACAACACTCCTGCCTTCCACCAGTCCTTTGCTGAGTTGTGGGATAATGATGTAGACACAGCTGGATCAGAGAGATACACTGCTACGTTCTGACTCACTCTCAGCCCCATCCCCCAGGACAGGAAAGACCCTGGAGTGGCCCTCATCTCATGCTCTCAGGCTGTGTGATGGGAGGGAGAGGGAAGGCAGGGTCTGGCCTGAAAGGCCCTAAATGGGCAGCTGGATGGAGAGGGCCACTGGAAGAGAGCTAATGCCCCATTAAGGGGGCGTGAGCCTGCAGGGCACATTGCATGTTTAAGCTCCTCTCTTTTTGGGGCCCAAACATTGCTTCGTCAAAAACCCTCTTTTCTAGCGGCATCTAAATAGCAGAGGAGAATACACATTGCGGATATCGGAAGGCTGAAGGCCCTTTGCAGAATCACCCTGTGTCTGTGCTGTTAGCTAAACTTGGTGTGGGAATTGGGTTCTGTAATGTTGACAGCAAGAAGGGAGATATTCTGGGAAGGACTGTGCTAGCCCAGAGGTCCCTGTCAGATGATGACAAGAGCCTACATTTGTATTGCCCCTTTCGGCTTATAATGATAGTACATATTAAGCACTGACTGTTACATTAGCATTTCTATAATTTTCCATTTTCTGATTACATTTTAAGACCTTGTTCTGGTATCCATCTTATTTAGTAGGCTAAGGGGATCCTAAAATTTTAAATGTATACTTATTTTAAAATTCTGTGCCTGGGGGCGCCTGGGTGGCTCAGTTGGTTAAGCGTCCGACTTCAGCTCAGGTCACGATCTCGCGGTCCGCGAGTTCGAGCCTGCGTCGGGCTCTGGGCTGATGGCTCAGAGCCTGGAGCCTGCTTCCGATTCTGTGTTTCCCTCTCTCTCTGCCCCTCCCCCGTTCATGCTGTGTCTCTCTCTGTCTCAAAAATAAATAAACATTAAAAAAAAATTTTTTTTTTTAATAAAAAAAATAAAATAAAATTCTGTGCCTGGGTCACCTGGGTTGCTCAGTTGGTTAGGCATCCTACTCTTGATGTTTGGCTCTGGTCATGATCGCACAGTAGTGAGATCAAGCCCCAAGTTAGGTTCCATGCTGGGTGTGGAGCCTACTTAAGATTCTGTCTTTACCTATCCCTCTGCCCCTCCCCTTGCTCACGTTCTCTCTCTCCCTCTCTCAAAAAAAAAAAAAAAAAATACTGTGCCTTTGATGTAATCTTGGTACGATTCTACCCTGCAATTTTTTTACCTTATGTTTTTTCTGTTGATGGAATGACAGTTTTTTAATGTTTGTTTATTTTTGAGAGAGAGAGAGAGAGAGAGAGAGAGAGAGAGAGAGAGAGAGCATGCACAAGTGAGGGGGAGGAGTAGGGAGAGAGCAGGAGATGCAGAATCCAAAGCATGCTCCAGACTCTGAGCTGTCAGCACAGAGCCCGACTCGGGCTGTAACCCACAAAGTGTGAGATCATGACCTGAGCTGAAGTCAGACACTCAACAGACAGACATCCAGGCACCCCTGGAATGATAATTTTTGAGCCTAAAATTCTGAACTCAGAATCTAGTGAGGAAAGGGAACATTTGTTTTTCTCCTTACTTTTCTATAGCATTTGCTAACTTGTTAGCAGCAAAGAAAATAAATTTGATTAATTAAGTGGAACCCAAAGCAATATTGATACAGATCTCTGGGGATAATGGTTTCAAGTTCTATGAAAAATGCCTCTCTACTTCTCACATGGTCAATGGGGAAATAGCTCATGGAAAATGAGACAATACCTGGGCATCTGGCTACAAATCTGAGTTCTTTGCCCTAGTGTATGGCTTGGCTTACTTCTTTGGTCTTGGTAATAGGGTCATTATTGCTATGTTAGATGGATTTCAGAATGTCATATGTTGTTTCAACCCAAGCTGTTCCCCAGGAGACACAACTATTTGTTCTCTTTTCTGGTCCGGGCTAAAACCATGGTACCATCTTTCTTCCACGCAGAGCCTCTCCAAATAGGATCTCCTTTATATTTCAGAAATCTGTGAACTTCACTGGTTTTTCTGTACGTGGGAATATACTTTTTTTGGTGTCTGTATTTCTGTAGATTTAAATTTTATACATTGAAACATGTTGCTTCCTACTGGGAAAAAATTAATGCGATTGAAGAAGAAACAAAAATATATCCTTGCTTGCCTTTTTCTTTTGGGAGTGGGGCACCATGTCATGAAAATTAGGGGGCCCTTGAGAAAGTATTGATTATTCTTATGCAATATGAGCCAACACCAATGCATAACTCATTAGTATCCCTTGGAAGAAGCAGAAGGTTTTAACTGTGTATGCATGTACATGGATTACCTGGACCCCTAGAATACCAGAAAGGAAAATCCCTGGGAAACTGTATTTTAGAATTTTGGAAGATAGTGTGATATAATTAAAAGAACATGACCGTGAATCACACATATCCATTCAGATTCCAGATATGTGCCTAAGTCATTGATGACTTTTGTTGGGACTAAGAGGTAGATATATGCAAAATCTAGCCCACAGTAGTGCTCAGTAAGCTTTCCTTTTGGCTCTTCTGTCCATTGCCTTTTACACATGGGTAAAATTTAAGAGGCATGAGACTGATTTAGTGGCTTGTTGACCCTCTATTATTTTAGAGAGATTGATCCTTCCTGTGGACCTTGACACAAGATGAGTTACTATTTTTTTTTTCTTAGTGAGCAAATCAGTGTCAATGTTGCCATCAAGTTGAAATATACAGATTAAAGGTCTACCTTTACATTCCTCCTCTCTTCCTAAATGTGTATTTGCCCAATTTAAGAGAAATTTCCAAGGAAAGTCTTTCAAATCGGCTTTGTAACATGTCAGATTATTAGCTGTTAATCTCTAAAACACTCAAGCTTTCTTGGGGTGCTTGGCTGGCTCAGTCGGTAGAGTATGCACCTCTTGTCGTTGGGGTTGTGAGTTCAAGCCCCATGTTGGGCATAGAGTCCTCTTTCAATGAATGAATGAATGAATGAATGAATGAATGAATACATACATACATACATACACTCAAGCTTCCTTAAAAATAGGCCACATGATTACAGCCACTGTGGAAAACAGTATGGAGGTTTCTCAAGAAATGAAAAATAGGACTACCATATGATCCAGCAGTCTCACAGCTGGGTACACATCGGAAGGAAATAAAGTCATTATCTCAAAGAGAGATCTGCACTGTCGTGTTCATTGCATCATTATTCACAGTAGCAATAACATGGAAACAACCCAAATGTCTATTGACAGGTGAATGGATAAAGCAAATGTGGTGTACACATACAATGGAATATTATTCAGCCTTAAAAAAGAAGAAAATCCTACCATTTGTGACAGCATGCGTGAACCTGGAGGACATTATGCTGAGTGAAATACGTCAGAATCAGAAGGAGAAATACTGCATGATCTCACTCATATGTGTAGTCTATAAAAGTTGAACTCCTAGAAACAGAGAGTAGAAAATAGTTACAGAGAGCTGGTGGTTGGGGGCAATGGGAAGATGTTGGTCAAAGAGGACAGACTTTCATTCATGAGATGGATATGTTTTGGGTACCTAATATACAGCATGTGATGACTACAGTTAAAAATAATGTATACTTGAAATTTGCTAAGTGTGTTCTTGCCACACACCAAAAAGCAATTATGTGAGGTGATGGCTGTGTTTATTAGCTTGGTTGTGATAATGATTTCACAATGTGTACATAAATCATGTTGCACACTTTATACATATATAATTTTTATTTCACAATCATGTTTCAGTAAAGCTGGAAAAAAAAAAAAAAGGAAATTGCAAAGGCCTAGAAATTTCCAAAGTAGTATTTACCATGTCTTCTCAGATTATTAAAATCACAGTGGTTTGTAACACTAGGTTGCAGAGTGAGAGAGTTAATGATTGAAAAAAAAAAAAAAACAGAACACATGAAGGAAGACATGTTTGAGGCCAACCAGTACTCAGCATTTTGGTAGCTGTTGTCTAGGCAGGCAATACGGTGACATGAACAGAACATTTGTCCTTACCTCTAGGGGTGTGGCTTGGTTCAGACCTTGACCTTCTGTATGACTTTGTTTAATTCCATCTGCCTCACACATCAAAGACTAGGTTAGAAAAAGTAATCCCTGTGTTCTGTTATTCAGTGTGTCATTAGCTACAAATCACATGGCCACAAAGTCTTCATTGTACATGGTTAGATTTTTTTTTTTTAATTTTTTTTTTCAACGTTTTTTTTATTTATTTTTGGGACAGAGAGAGACAGAGCATGAACGGGGGAGGGGCAGAGAGAGAGGGAGACACAGAATCAGAAACAGGCTCCAGGCTCCGAGCCATCAGCCCAGAGCCCGACGCGGGGCTCGAACTCACGGACCGCGAGATCGTGACCTGGCTGAAGTCGGACGCTTAACCGACTGCGCCATCCAGGCGCCCCTGTACATGGTTAGATTTTATGCAAAGATAGTCTTCTGCCTGTAGTAGTTGCAATCTGGATCACCTGTGGGAAATAGGAGATGAGTTACACAGTTGATCACTCCGCTTCCTTGTGAACTGAGAAGATTTAGTAGTGCTGGAGAGGTTTACCTGCATGCATTAATAGTCTTGTTCTCAGCGTACTTGTTTAATTCAGCTAATACTTGTTCAGTTGGTATCTTGGCAAAGTAGGGAAGTACCACATGGGAGGTAGAGATAGAAGGCAAAGACTTTACAGTCGGGTTGAGAAACCCAGAGACACACTGCCTCTGAGTATCATTAACTGCTGATAAAATGATTGCATCTTGGTACCAAAAAGGGACCTTAAAAACCATCTAACTCCTCCATTTACAAATGAGGACAATTCAGAGAAAGACCTCATTGTGCCCTGAAGACGAAGTAAACTTAATGGCCTTGTTGAGGGTAGAGTTGGATCTTAATAGGCAGGACTTGACTCCGTGCAGGGAAGGGGAAGGCCTTCTTGCCATACGGCACAACTCTTTGGTCCTGGTTGGCCAGTTGGGTAACCACAGTCCACATGATTCACGTTCACTGTTTTTATTCCTACTATTATCCCTTATTACTGTTATCCTTTACTGCCTACAAGAGCAAGACTCACACATGAGTAAGTATTGATGTTCTGCTGTATAATATTCTGATTACTGTTTGCTCTTAATGACTTGAGTAAGAGAAAGGGAGAGGAACTCATCCATCCTACCCAACAAGATCCTTCTACAAAATACACTGCTTCTCTTTTGTCCTCTCTTTGATAGGGTGCATCTCTCCAAAGTTTGAATCCTTTCTGCCACACAGTTCTGTTTCCTGACTTCATTCACTGTATAGCCTTTAAGGATACCCTTTATCAGCAAACAAAGGGATATCAAGGGGAGGAGACTTGACCACAGAAATGGTATGACTGACTGCATGATCCCAAGACATCCTGATGAAAATGCCTGTATTATGCTGATCATTATGGCAAAGGGAAATATTCTGACCCCTGACTATATTTGGGGGGCCTTCCTAGACCCCAGTTGGCTTGAGAGCACTCTGGTTTAGAGACTTGCCTTGTTGTTCCAGCAGGGAACTCTTCCCACTAGCCCTACTCAGTGGAACCAGTTTCCACATTCGAATCTCTTTAGGTATTCTCTGGTAAGGCCCAAATGCCTTTTCATCCTGTGTTTTTTGTTTTTCTTAAAAAAAAAATCATTTTTTCTTTTACAATAAGTGTTTGGCGAATTTGCATCCTTTTACCTATTTCTCGTCTCGGATTAGAATCTCAGCCAATCTCAACCTTACATCTCCGTTTAAACGACAGCCTTCTTGGAGCAGGCTGACCGCCTATATTTGGTTAAATCCTCTTGCTGAATGTTCTTTATAGCACCCTGCATTACTTCTTTCTTAAGTGTCTGCCATCTGGCCAGACCATAAGCTGGGCAAGGACCTGGTCTGTCTTGTGTACCGTTTTATCCCCAGTTCTTGGCACAGTGTCTACGCGAGGTATTCCATAATTTGTTAAATTGAATTGAATTTTATTCTCTTTTATCCCACTTTGCTTCTATTCTTTGCAACCAAAGGCAAGCTATGGAGAATATATTTAAGCCAGGATTAGAATGCATAGGGAGAAGGAGGAAATTAACTTGAATTTAGAAAATTACATTTTGGCATAAGATAGGTACTGAGTCTGGCAGGTGATTTTCCTTCTGGGTAATCAGGAGCTTGCCTGTGGACTCGTGGGGCCACTTGCAGAAAAGTAACCTCCTGTGGCTTTTTCTAGAAACTTCACCTGGGGCCCTGGCGTTACACACATTTTCCCAGCTTGCCTGGTGGAGATTCATGTACTATGATGGTAGGTCTGTATGTGTCAGAAGGGGAGAAAATTTTAGAACTTAAGGCAATGATTTTTTTTAATAAATATTTATTTATTTTTGAGAGAGAGAGGGAGAAAGAGGTAGAGAATCCCAAGCAGGCTCTATGCTGTCAGGGCAGAGCCTGATGCAGGGCTCAAACTCATAAATAGTGAGATCATGACCTGAGCTGAAATCAGGAGTCGGACGCTTAACCAGCTGAGCCACCCAGGCGCCCCAGGTCAAACGATTTCCTAGTGAGTAGACTCACTGAAAGTTAGTCATTCTTACAATTCTCTTTGGCTGTTTTCATGGAACCTATGCACTTCTATTGTGCTGCTTGTTTCTTAGGCAAGTTTGTCTTGTTTATTACTTCTTTTTCCTTTTCCATCCCCATTGATAAAGACACACCTCAGGGCTCTGTCCTTGATCCTCTGTTGTTCTTAAGTGTTACTTTTTGGGAGATGGATTTGACTTTCCATCCTTCAATTCTGGTTCTCTGTACAGTCTCCATACCCACCTCCAGGCGCTTCTGGGAGTACAGTTTGCGGCTAACACTGCCTATTAGGTATCATCACTTGGGTGTCTGATCGTCAGCACAAACTAAATAAGCCTCTGTAAGCCTTATCTTTCCTACCAGGACATTCTCCCACAGCAGAAGTGCCACAGTTTCCGCAGGGGCCACTAGAGTCTGAGTCTTCCTGTGCCTTCTGTGTGTCCGCACCTGTCTCCCACCCTAGGCTAGTAGTTTTCCAGATCTTATTGGTTTTTCCTTGATGGTGCCTCTGGAATCCATTCCTTCCTTTCTCCCCACAACCCAGCCCTTCCTCTTTCCCAAATCAGCCCTGTACGCTGTAGAACACAGCCATCTGTCCTGAATTCCTAGGGTTTTTATCCCACCCAGCATTTGCTGCATGCTTTTGTTTTCTTGTCTCCTTTTCATTTTAGTGGCTCATTTTCCCAATGAGATAATTGGCTTCTTGAGGGCAGAGGTGAGGAATCGTTTCCCTTCCTGTCTCTAGCAGTTAGTGTAGAGCTGCATAGCTGTTTGGTCAAGTTCACTGATGATAGTGACAGTGAACAAGAGGGATCTTCCTGGTTGGCTTTGTGTAGACCGCGTCCATGGGGTGCCAGGACCTTAGGTAGAAATTGCAAAGCACAAGGTATGAAGCAAAGGGTTGGATTAGATTAGCACAAGGGAGCAGTGTTGGGACTTCTCATCAATAGAAGTATCTCCAAAAATACAGAACGTTAGTGCCTTTTGAGTGTTTGGAAAAATCAGTGCCTTTTTTGGTATGGTCTTCACTGTTTAAAAATATTTCTTTTCCTGCTCATTATCTAATGTTAACCTTCAGCAAGCCTGTGGAGAAGTATCATTGCCATTTTATGGAAGAGAAAACAGAAGCTTGGGAATTCGGTTTGACCGAGACCATTAGAGCCCAAGGGTGTCAGGAGCACATCTCCAGCCCTGATTGTCTGATTCCAGGTGAAATCAGTTCAAGTAAGGCATGCAGTTAAACACTAGGAAGATGCACTTGTGATCATGTCCTAAAGAAGTTTGCAATCTAGTGAGAAATAGATGGGTAAACAAATTAATTCTTACTCCAAGGTTTGAATTAAGTAAGGGTGAATAAGGACACAAAATGCTGTGGGCGCATGAAGGTAGGAGTGATTAATTCAGTCTTTGTACTAAACAACAGCTGCTCTGGGAAGCTTTCCGTCAGTGAGTGATTATGAGGTATGGATGAAAGCAGGTGTGGGTGTATGTAGAAAACAGAATGGCCAGGGGGAGAAAGACAATGCCGTCTCCAGTGTGTTCCTTGGCAGAAGGCAACGGGGGGTGGGGGAGGCTAGAGGGTGGATGGTGACCACATTTGGGTAGTCTGACATTCTAGGTAGGAGGGGAAGGTCCCTAAACCTATCGGCCCCAACCGGCTTTGTTGATTTCACTGAGCTCTCAGAGTGGCCCAGTGTTTTTGTGGGCGGCTGCAATTTTGATGACACTGCAGGTTGGCTGTGATAAGACTGAGCCTGTCTCTTTGCAAAATCAAGAATCCGAAAAGATGGAATGATGCAATCAGCCTGCCGGGGTTGCTGTGATGGCCTCTGCTTGTTTTCCCAATTTCCTGCATTTCTCTAAAGCCCCCCAAATGTTTTCTCCCTGCTTCCTGTATTTTCCAACCTTTGCAAACCTCCTTCTTAAGTTTTTATTTAGATGCTTATTCCAGAGTCTACAGCATGGCAGTCTCATGTACATTTTGGAATAAATTTATCCTATATGTTTCTTTCTTTTTTTAATGTTTATTTATTTTTGAGAGAGAGAGCGAGAGACCGAGAGTGAGAGCTTGAGCAGGGGAGGAGCACAGAGAGAGGGAGACACAGAATCCGAAGCAGGTTCCAGGCTCTGAGCTGTCAGCACAGAGCCCGACACGGGGCTCGAACTCAAAAGTGGTGAGATTACGACCTGAGCCCGAGTTGGATGCTTAATTGACTGAGCCACCCAGGCACCCCTTGTCCCATATGTTTCTAATTCATTTATACTTAACCTATCAAAGCACTCTCCCCGCCACCTTTTTTTTAATGAAGTAGTTCATGGCTAAGACATATTTGTCAGCCTTTGAGTTGGCCTCTTAAAAAAACATTTTCTCTTTTCTTTAGTTGTACAAAACCATAACCTGTAAAGGGGTGCATCCGTTTCACATTAGCTCTTGCTGGCCAGAAACGTGGTGGGTCACAAAGTGAAAAGGCCTCTCAGAGCATCTTTATATTTGCTTTCATCCCTCTCCCCCTTTCCCATGCTTACAGATTATCCATCTAGACACACAGCGACTGAATTTTCATGTCTGGTTACCACTTCCCCTCAGCCCAGCCTTTCTTTAGCCCTCTTTCAGCATAAGAGAAGCCAAATTCATTTTCACCACCCATATCTGCTTTCTCTGCAGATGTTAGAGATTGACTTTGGCCCATCTTGGGTCTCCCATCTCTGACCCCATCCTTCTTAACCTTGGGAAGAGTTGTGCGTTACATCCCTTAAGCGTTCTGTGAATTTTTTTTATACACGTCTGCAAAGCCCGAGTAATGATTTCAGGAGTCTTGATAGTGTTTAGGGGATGTCCAGCCAGGTCAGCCCTCCCACCGATTTCTTTTGCTCCCTTGCTGCTGTCTGTCTCTCTACATAGCTGTAAGGGCAGTTGAAGACCTCCATTTGGCAGATTCTGGAGTTGCGGTCTTGCTTTGCATGTGAAACCATAGATGACGAGAAGACCCACTTCCGCAGTTCACAGGGAAGTCTGCTTTCTTGGTAAGAACATTTATCTGCTTTCATTTGGCTGACTCACAGAGCATCAGGCAACTCCAGGGAAGGTAGGAAAGGAAAAGGAGGGAACAGCAATTAAATGCCCACTGGGCACTTCACATATGGTAATGTGTTTAAACCTCACAGTAATCTACATGGGTGAACTATTATTAGCCCTGCTTCATGGAAGGGGAAATTGAAACTAAGAAAGGGTTGGTAACCTGTCCAAGATCACTCCACAAGTCAATGGTAGAGACCCTAGTCTTTCCACTACCCCAGGTTACCTGCCAATTGGTAGAAATGTGAGCCTATGGGAATAGTTTGATGTGGGTGATTTTATGACTTTTCCCAGGAAGCTCAGCTAGAGCTACCCAGTTGTCCCATTGAGTCTGTCAGGTTATCTGAGTATTTCTGCACCCTGTCTTTGTGTGTGTTGCTTTCGACCCTCGGAAGCTTTCAGCGGATATATAGGTCACACATTCCTGGAACATAAATCAGTCAAGCAGGCAGCTTAGAGATTCTTATCCACTCAGACCTTTGGCCCTCGCCTGTGTCAACCGGAAGCGTGGGTGTGGAAAGTCAATTTGGGGACTGGTATGTTGGAAGCATGGAAGAGAGAAGCCCACAGGAGATGAGTAGGAACAAAAACTGTTCTTTGGAGATTCTGCTATCAAGTTCAAGTACAGCTGTAGTTGGAGGGGACGGGCTTCTGCCATGAAAGGGGATTTCCTTTGAGGAGATGTGCCTGGAGTCAGCAGCCTGGCCCAAATGTGTTCACATGCATGAGTTTACAGTTTTCAGAATCAGCACAACAGAAAATGTTCTGTTTAGCCTGCTGAATGTTCTGTATCATCCCCCAAATCCTGGGATGTCCCATGTCCTACCCACCACTAATGCACTCAGATTTTCTAATCCAAAAACAGATTCTAAAAGTGGTCAACCCTTTGGCAGGGAATGACTTCTAGGTATACTGTACACACAGTTATGTGATATCCATCCTCCTGCAAAACATTGGTTAGGGGGATTGTTGGAAGGAAAACAACTATTAGAAAATGCATTCGTTGTGGTCATGTTTACACCCCTTTTGTCAACTAAAAATGTGTTTGTTTAAACAATGTCTTTGCTTTATTAGTCATTACTCTCTCGGTAGCAGATAACGTGCTTGAATTTCACAAGTGTATGTAAATGGTCCAGCATAGCAAGGCAGCTGTCTTCAGTCAACATTTTCACATAGTGATAATTCTCAGGGAAAGGGAAAGACATACTTAATACATAGCATTCTACATCATCTGACTTCTCAGTAACCGCAGTGCCCCCTAACGTGTGTGTTAATTTTAAATGTTTCCTTGCTATTTTTAAAACCTAAATCTGATTTTTAGCCAAAATGTAAAAATAGGGCCGATGATCCCACAGTAGTTTTGTGGGAATATGAAATGGGAGTTGCAAGTGCTTTGTGAAATTAAAGCTTGGGGCCAGTGGTGTTTTGTTGGAAATCGGGTCATATATTAAAACACGAAGAGACAGCAAACAGCTGTGGCTCGAGTACGTTGTGTCTCACTTTTCTGCTCCCTGTTGGTTTGCCTTTCAGGAGACTCCATGCTCTGGCACACACACATTACCCACCCTGACTTCCGTTGCATCTGAGTTTGTGCTTCCCAAGTACCAAAAACTCAGCACAGTGCCTCACTGCAATTATATTATTTACAAGGGTGGTCCTGCTGAAACCCCCAAACATTTATCATCATCACAGTGGCCTTGTCTGTGAACCTCCAACAACATAAGGTGCTCTCAGCCAGTGAATAGAGTGCAGCTTTCTTGCTGAACTTGCATTAGAACCTCGGGTCAGGATTCCTGCAGCTATAGGCTTTGGTGAAGGATGTTGCCTTAGGTCACTGTCTTTCACTGGAAGTTTTTTATTTTTTTTTTATTTTTTAGGTAAGCTCTGTGCCCAACATGGGGCTTGAACTCATGACCCCAAGGATCAACAGTTACACACTCTACTGACCGAGCCAGCCAGGCGCCCCTGTTTGTTTTGTGTTTAACGAAGGTGTTTTTGTTGTTGGATTTAAGTCTTTTGGAACCAAATTACATCAATTCCCAATTAGTGTCAGGTGTACAGCATAGTGATGTGACAAGTTCATATATTGAACATGCTCACCGCAAGTATAGCTGCCATATGTCCCCATACACGCTATTATAGTACCATTGAGCATATTCCTTATGTTGTGCATTTTATTCCTGTGACCTATTCATTCCCTAACTGAAAGCCTTTATCTCCCACTCCCCTTCACCCATTTTGTCTATCCCCCACCCCTCTCCCCTCTGGCCACCATCAGTTTGTTCTCTGCATTTATAGGTCTGATTCTGCTTTTTGTTTATTTTTTTTTAGATTTTACTCATGAGTGAAATCACATGGTATGTGTTTTCCTCAGTCTGATTTATTTCACTTAGCATAATCCCCTCTCCATCCACCCATGTTGTCTCAAATGACACGATCTCATCCTTTTTGTGGCTGCATAATATTCCATTATGTATATAATATGAACACACGCACCCACACACACCAGATCTTCCTTATCCATTCATCTATTGATGAACATCTAGGTTGTTTCTATATCTCGGCTAGTATAAATACTGCTACAGTAAACATAGGGATGAGTATATCTTTTTGAGTTGATGTTTTTATTCTCTTTGGGTAAATGCCCAATAGTAGAATTACTAGATCATATGTATTTCTATTTTTAATTTTTTGAGGAACCTCCATACTATTTTCCACAGTGACTGTGCCAATTTACATTCCCATCAACAGTGTATGAGCATTCCTCTAAAAGCCATTTTTAAGTGTTTATTTATTTTGAGAGACCAGAGAGCACGAGTCGGGGAGAGGGGCTGAGGGAGAGAGAGAACATCTTAACCAGGCTCTGGGCTTAGTACAGAGCCTGATGTGGGGCTTGACCTTATGACTGCAGGGTCACAACCTGAGCCGATATCAACAGATGGATGCTTAACTGACTGAGCCACGCAGGTGCCCCTAAAAAGCCATCAACCTGCCAGAGGATAGGGTCACCCAAATAACAGTTTTTCCCTAAATTAATCTATAAGGTTAGTGTAATTTGAACCAAATTTTTAGTGGGATGCTAAAATTCAATGGGAAAAAGAAAATTTTGTTAAAAGAATAAAGACTTGTTCTGCCAGATAACAAAACTCCCTTAAAAAACTATAATAATTAAAGTGGAGTGGTTGGCTCATAGATTAGTTCCATAGATCGGAAGAGTCCAGAAACAGACACATGTACATAATACAACCTGTTTTTAGGACCACATATGGCCCAGTGTATGTACAGAATTACATTCAAAGACAATGAAAATCTGACCACAGAAGCGTTGAACATGAAGATCTTTAGTTTTTCTAACAGGTATATTCATGGATTATACACAGTGTATACCCTGTTTTTCAGAAATCTTCTCTAAATAGCCTTTGCTCTCTCCAAAGTTGCAGACTCATGGCAGCCTCTAGAAATTTACCTGTCTCTCTGATTTCCTGCCCCTCCGCCCCACCACCTCCCCCATACCCACTGCCTTCATGTAATACTACCACAGTTGTGTTCTCTGTTTGTGACCACCTCCCCAGAGGGCAGCCCTTGGGAAGGGTAGTGCTGCTTTTCTGGACAGCAGGAGATTCTCAGAATTCTGGTGACCAAAATTCCCAATTTCATTTCTTTGGGAACTTAGTGTGTCTTAAAGCTGGCATTTTAAGTCACTGGGCTGGTCAGTATATGGCGTTGACATTGTTGGCTACCCATTTCGAAAAAAATTAAGTGATATATTTATATTTCACAAAATAAGCACTTTGTAACTACGTGTCTTAGTAGATGAGCCTAGGTATTACTAGATTTGGAGCATCTATCTGTATGTTTGTGCTATATACATAGGAATAGTTATGGAAGTTTCTCTCTAAGGTTTAGGTTTCATAGTAATGAGAGGAGACTTGTACTTTATATATTTCTGATTTGTTTTAAATTTCTTTTGTAACAGATTGTGTTACTTTTATAATAAAAATGAAATAGCATTTTCATTTGCTTTGGGTAAATACCTAGTAGTGGAATTATTGCATAATAGGGTAGTTCTATTTTTAAATTTTTGAGGAGCCTCCGTGCTGTTTTCTACAGTGGCTGCACCAGTTTACATTTCCATCAACAGTGCATGGGGGCTCCTTTTTCTCCACATCCTTGCCAACATTTTTTATTTCTTGCCTTTTTGATTCTAGCATTTCCCTGCTGAAAGAAGATGTGTTCACACACACACACACACACACACACACACACACACACTGGAGTATTACTCAGCTTTAATGGCAAGATGAGATCTTACCATTTGAGACAACATGGATGGACCTAGAGTGTATTATGCTAAGTGAAATAAGTCAGAAAGAGAAAGACAAATACCATGTAATTTCACTTGTAGGTTGAATCTAAAAAAAAAAAAAAAAAAACTAAACAAATGAAGAAACAAACAAAAAGTAAAATCAGACCTGTAAGTATGGAGAACAAATCTTTGGTTGACAGAGGGGAGGGGTGTGGGGGGATGGGCAAAATGGGTGAATGGGAGTGGGAGATACAGGCTTCCAGTTACAGAATAAATAAGTCATGGGAATAAAAGGCACAGTAGAAGGAATGTAGTCAGTGGAATTGTAGTATGTGTGGTGACAGATAATAGCTACACTTGTGATGAGCACAGCACAATGTATAAACTTGTCCAATCACTATGTCGTACACCTGAAACTAATGTAACATTGTGTGTCAACTATACTGAAATAAAAAAAAAAAATTTTAACCCTAAAAAAACAAAACAGTACCTAAAATATTTATTGACTGTTTTGGGGGCTTTAAATTTTATTTTTAATTTATATTCAGCAAAAATTCACTATTTTAGTGTATGGTTATGAGTTTTGACAAATGCGGCAATCAAGATACAAAACAGTCCCATCACCAGAAGTAAAGTGTAGTGTAAGGTATAGATTGGTCCAAGCACTGTGTTGTATACCTGAAACAACTGTATGTCAACTACACTTCAGTAATAATAATAAACCCAGCCCTGTCACTTCATCCCTTCACCCCCAATTATTTTGTGTTACCCCTTTGTAGTCAAATTCTTCCCTCACCCTTAATCTCTGAAAACCAGCGATTTCTAGATGTCTTCTCCATCTCTAGTTTTGCATTCTCCAGAATGTCATGTAAATCAAATTCCACAGCTTTTGAGTCTGGCTTCTTTCACTTAGGATAATGCATTTGAGATTCATCCACGGTGCTGCCTGTATCAAATAATTTGTTGTTCACTTTTTATTCCTGAATAGTATTCCATTATTCCACTTTATGTATGTATCACAGTTTGTTTATCCATTCCAGTTGAGGGATATTTGGATTATTTCCAATTTTTGGTAAGCAATTACTAATAATGCCACTATAAACGTTTGCATACAGGTTTTTATATTTTCACTTGGGTCAGTACCTAAAAGAGGTGGGATTACTGGATTATATGGTAACTATAAGTTTAACTGTATAAGAAGATGCCAAAACGCTTTTCAAAGATGCTGTACCATTCTGCATCTCAGCAGCAATGTATGAGAGAGAGTTCCAGTTGCTCCACATCCTTGTCAGCACTTGATATTGTCAGTTTATAAAAATATTTAGACCATCCTAACAGATATGTAGTAGTATCTTATTGTTTTAATATGCATTTCCTTAATGACTAATCATGCTAAGCATCTTTTCATGTACTTAACATACTGTCTGTGTATCCACTTTGGTGAAGGGTCCAAAACCTTTGTTCATTTTTTTTATTGGGTGATTTTTTTTAAGTTGTTGAACTTTGAGAGTTTTTTTAAATATATATTCTGGATACACCCTGTCAGGTGATTTGCAAGTATTTTTCTCCCAGTCTATAGCTTATATTTCCATTTTCTTAATATTATCTTTTGCCAAATAAAAGTTGTTAATTTTGATGGAAACCAATTTTTTGCCTTTTTCTTTAATGTGTCCTGCTTTGGGTGCCATAGCTAAGAATTCCCTTGCCCAACCCAAAGTCACAAAGATTTTTCTCCTATGTTTTCTTTTAAAAGTTTTATAAGATAGTGTTAACTTTTGGATCTATAATCCATTTTCAGTTGATTTTTTAAATAAGGTATGAGTTCTAGGTTAACATTTTTTTTGGCATATAGATATCTAATTGTTCCAGGACCACTTGTTAAAGACTATCACTTCTCCACACTAAATAGTTTTTATTTTAAAGGAAAGAATATGATTCTATCTAGCATGAGAACTCAAACATCTTCTATCATGAAGAGAGAAAATTCCATAGACCCTTTGGCTCAGAGGTGGCTAAGAGAGAGTCCCCTTTGCTCAGAATACCACAATATTTGCTTTACTATCAGTGTCATAAAACCAGAAATACTTTATACTCTATTGCTGGAGTTTCTAGTTGGTTATTGTTTGCCTAGCTCTTGAGAAGTTTTAATGATTTATGGGTATGAGCACCAATACATGAAAATTCTTTTTTTTGACAAATTGAACATATATTAAAACTTTCCAATGAGAACAAAACTGAAAGTTTTGTTTTTAAATTACAGAAGTAATACATGCTTATAGTAGAATGTAAATACAGATGACCCTTGAATAGTACAGGTTTGAACCGCATGGGTACACTTCTATGCAGATTTTTTTCAACAAATGCAGTACAGTATGGTAAATGTATCTTCTTTTTCTTATTATTTTATTAACGTGTTTCCCTAGTTTACTTTAGTATAAGCATGGGTGTGTGTGTGTGTGTGTGTGTGTGTGTGTGTGTGTGTATAATGTAATGTACAAGATATGTATTAATCAGCTGTTTATCAGTAAGGCTTCTGATCAACGGTAGGCTATTACATTTGGGGGGAGTCATAATATTGTACACAGATTTTCAACTATGGGGTCAGTGGTTTCCCATTTCTGTTTCCTTTCCTTGCTCCTTTGGCAGGCTTCTCATCCTTTTTATGACCTCAGATGTTGGCATACCCCAAGGCTCAATCCTTGGGTCTCTTTACTTCTTTATTCCACTCACTCTCTCGGTGATGGCATTTAATCCTGTGGTTCTAAGTGCCACATATACTGCCATGAGTCAGGGTTGTATCTCCAACCTAACCTCTTCTCTGAACTCGCGACTGGTGTATGTAGTTGCCTTTTCAGCACATCTACCATGTATAACGGCATCTTGTCTGAAACTGAAATCTTCGTTTCCCCACCTAATTCTACTCCTCACCCAGTCTTTCCTTTCTTAGTAAATGGCACCATTGTTCCTCTGGGTGCTAAGGCCAGATACCCAGATGTGTCATGGCAACTCTCTGTAGCTCAGACATGACATCCGCCCTTCCACAGGCTCTTTCGCCCCTAACTGTAAGGCACACGCAGAATTGACCACCTCTCACAACCACAGTTGCTACCTCTCTGGCCCATGCCACTGTGGTCTCTGGTCTGGAATGTGGCCTGGCCTCCTGGCTTACTCCTTTGCTTCCCCTCCGCCCCTACATTCAGTCCCCGACATGGCAGCCATAGGGATCTTCAGGACACAGATCACATCATGTCCTTCTCCAGCTCAGATCTCACCAATATTTTTATCTCATTCTGAAGAAAATCCTAACTGCTTGGCCTGGGCTTGAAGACCTTATGTGATCTGACTGCAGCATATTTCTCCAAATTTTTATCTCCTGTGACTCCCCCCCCCCCCCCCCCACACACACACACTTTACTCACTCTGCCTTTTTTGCTTGACTTTGAACACAGACCATTCCCACTTTAGGGCTTTGCTCAAGCTGGTTCTGTGCCCGGGTGCTCTTCTCAAGGTTCTCTCCCCTGAGTCACCTGTCTGCCAAAACTGTCACCTCTTCCTTGCCTTGCCTCCCCTCTCGGAAGTATCTGCCTCCTCCTCACCTGCCCCATCTTCATAATGTGCTGTGTTTTTCTTCACAGAATTTATCACAACTTAGCATTATATGTATGCATATCTGTATGTATGTATATATATAGTGGATATATATATTTTTTTAATTAAAAAAATTTTTTTACTTATTTAATTTGAGGGAGACAGAGCAGGGGAGGGGCAGAGACAAAGGGAGAGGATCCCAAGCAGGCTTTGCACCATCAGCACAGAGCCCGATGTGGGGCTCGAACCCATGAACTGTGAGATCATGACCTGAGCTGAAACCAAGAGACTAATGCCACCCAGGTGTTCCTTTAGCATTATATATTTGTTTTCTGTCTACCTCCCTGACTGAAATGTAAGCTTCCTAAAGGTGGTACTTTATGTCCCCAACCTCTAGAACAGAGTACAGCCCATAGCAGTTGCTCAGTAACCATTTATGGCAGGATTGAATCCAGGATTATATTAATACATAGAGACCACTGTGTACTATGTTCTACTCCCACTCCTTCTGTAGAGGTAATTACTGTTAATAACTTGACGACTAACTTCCTAGGCTTAAAAAAATGCATTTATAAATCCAGATACCCATCTGGATTTTTTAATAGAATGCAGATTGTTCCATACCTTTATTTTCTCTCAATAATATATTTTACAATTTTTTCACTTTACTTTATCCATCTTTCCATGTAACCTATCAATCAATGTATCTATCTGTCTATTTGTTTATATAGCTCTGTTTAGTGGTTACATCGTAGTCCATACTGTAGATGTACCACTAATCATTTTCCTGTTGATACGTGAGTTGTTTCCCTTTTTCACTATTATAAACAAGGCTGCAGTGAATACGCTTGTACGTAAATCTTTGTGTGTATGGGCAAATTGGCCTCATTATAGAATTGCCTGGTCAGTAACTTGATAGGCACTGCTTAGTTTGTCCTTTTATTAAAAAATTTTTTTAGAGAGAGAGAGAGCAGGGGAGAGGGAAAGAGGGAGAGAGGGAGAGAATCTTAGGCAGGTTCCATGCCCATTGTGGAGCCCGACATAGGACTCGATTCTATAACCCTGGGATCATGACCTGAGCCGAAATCAAGAGTCAGACACTTAACCAACTGAGCCACCCAGGCACCCCAGTTTGGCCTTCTAAAAGACTATACTGGTATATCACCAACAATATATGGGTGCCCGTTTCCCCATATCCTTGCCAACACTAGATATTACCACACTTCCAAAATATTTTTTAATGTTAGGGAAAAAAGTTTAACTCTCTTCACAAGAGAAAGCGGAAACTCAGGTAATAAAAGCATTACTGACAGGTAGGTAACTAGGCAGTTGCCATGCTGGTAAGCTCCAGAGTGTCTAGAGTATAAGTTAGCCTGTTTAATAAAGCCTGTTCCTTTTAAAAGAAATGTCCGAATTAAAGGAATAAAGTGATTTGAGATGAGAAATACCTCATGCCAGTAAAGAAGCTTTCAGATAATTTTTTTTCAAGAAGTGACATTTCGTAATGTATACTGGGAGATCCAAAACCAGAGGCCCAGGTGTCCTTATTTTCTTGCTATAATTCATTCCCAGATGTTTTTTTTTTTTTTTTTTTTTTCCTCAAAAAGAATCCACAACACAAAACCTCAAGTGTTAGCATTGGCTGGAGAGTTCATGGAAGTCATAGCCGTTGGTGATTTATTATTTAACAACTTTGTGGTTTGTACTGGGCCTTTCTAGAAGAACAAGAGAAGTTATCTGCTTTAATAACTGTGACTGGAGTCCAAAACAGAAGCATGGGAATGAATAAGAAGAGAAAAGCCAACCCAGAGGAGGGAGACAGAACACAAGCAGCCCCTGAATGTCTCTTTGACATTGGTTCGTTTTAACCCAGAACTAGTGTGAATGTTGGCTGGCTCACATGCCTGCCTTTGCCTTCGTAATGAGTTGTCAGGGCTGGGCCGAGTCCCCAAGGGCAGTCCCTGTGTCTCCTCTGTATTCATCAGATATCAAAATGGGCTTGGGATGAGAAGTATTTTACTGGCATCAGTAAGTTAGAATTTGAAGAATTCTTTGAAATTATCTTTTACTCACTACGTGGATGGCAAGACTGAGGCCCGGAAAGATAAAATGACATATAGGTAATGATCATGACATTTGAAACATAATCCTATTGAATAATGAAAAGGAAGAGCTCTTTTACTTGAACTTTAAAGACGTAAGATTCTTGGACAGAAAAGTACTTCTGCCTTGAAATTCCTAAGGCAGGAGTGGCACATGGCTAGCATATATACCACCTTACGCCCCCGCAGATGCCCACGGCATTTCGGCAGACGTCATCACTCAACGTCAGCTCTCTTTTCTCAGCCAAGCTCTGACCCAGCCTGGCAGTCGTCCTCAGCACAGTGCTGTAGGCAGCCGGCCGTAATGGATCCGAGTTTCCATGTGAATTAAAATCTTTCTGTTTCCCCCCTTCCCTAAATGATGTATGCATGTGGTTCATGATGTGATAAGAGTGGACTTCAAGCCAGAAGAACTTGGTTTGACTCCTGGGCCTTCTTGCTCAAAGCTCTAATCTCTGTGATGTTAGGCACGTCACTTAGCCTTTCACTCAGCCTTGTCTCTGAAATGAAGAAGTTGAATGAAATACTCGTTTTCTTTTTAAAGTTTATTTGTTTATTTTGAGAGAGACAGTGGGGGAGGGGCAGAGAGAGAGAGGAGAGAGAGAATCCCAAACAGGCTCTGCAGTGGCAACACACAGAGCCCTAAGCGGGGCTCAGACCCACGAAACTGTGAGATCATGACCTGAGCCGAAAACCAAGAGTTGACGTTGAGCCGACTAAGCCACCCAGGAGCCCCTGGATGAAATAATCTTTAAGCATCCTTCCAGCTCTGAAAAATGTTATGATTCAAGGTCTAAAGACCTCTCAGGAGGAATGCACAGTTTCAACTATGTATTTTTACAAAGACCAGAGGTGATTCTCAGGCAGTTTGTATATTACAAACCTATTTGTATTCTCAAGTGTGTGTTTCTAGCTTTTTCTGACAACTGCTTTTCATCTGCTCAGATTATTGACCCATAGTTCTGAAACCAGAATTTAGAGGTTTAAAAAAGATGGCGGGTGCTCCTGGGTGGCTTAGTCAGTTACGTATCTGACTCTAGATTTGGGCTCAGGTCACGATCTCACAGTTCATGGGATCAAGTCCTGTGTCGGGCACTGTGCTGACAGTGCAGAGCCTGCCTGGGGTTCTCTCCTTCTCTCTCTTCCTCTCTGTCCCTCTCCTCCCCCTTAAAATAAATAAATAAACTTTAAAAAGAAAAAAGAGAGAGGGGAAACGTCCACTTAACACCAGAGGAATTGCAGGACCCTCTTCCTGGCCGTGGGGACCTCTCATACCTCAGGCTGAGCACAGCTCACCCGCCCACCCAGCAGTTCTAGGTCATGAGTTGCTGCTGCTTCCCCTTCTTCCATTATACCTCCTCGTGATCCAGAGGCCCCACCAGTCAGGTCTCTGCAAGCGGTCCTCCGGGGGCCTCTGGCTTCCTTCCCCCGCTGGCTCCTCTTGTGACCTGCTTCCCTGTTTGTCTTCCAGGCCCTGCTTCCCTCCGGGCATACCCTCTCCTCTCAGTGATCACCCGACAGCCCGCGGTCATCTCCCACCTGGTCCCTGCCACCCCAGGAGCTGCCCAGGCATTGTCCTGCCACCCGGCCTCTGAGGCCACCTCTGCTGAGGTCCCGGGGGGCGAGGCTCTAGGCAGCAGCGAGTCAGAGACAGAGCAGCCCACGCCCCGGCAGAAGAAGCCCCGTCGGAGTCGCACTATCTTCACTGAGCTGCAGCTCATGGGCCTGGAGAAGAAATTCCAGAAGCAGAAGTACTTGTCCACCCCAGACAGGTGAGAAACCAGGGAGAGGACTGTCCACAGGGAAGGCCCTTGGGCAGGGAAGAAGACCCCTTTGGCTGTGTGTGGGGGATGGATGGCCACAAAGACTGTTTTAGAGAGGTTCCACACCACGGCAGGAGTCTCGTCCTTGGCTTCTGTAGTTCCTGCTCGTTCAACAGAACCCAGCCCACGTGCACTCCTCACACTTAAGCCCCGGAAGCCTGCGTGTTGCTGAATTTATGCTCCTTGCTGTATTTAGCTTAACTGCTCAAGTATAATAAGCAAGGTCATGTTTAGGAAATGGTTGCCCAGGTTCTGAGCTGGAAAACGGGTTTGGTTTTGAAAAGCCACTTTGCACACAGGCTCAGGTGCAGTGGGGCTAGATGTGGGATTGGGACCCGGGACCTTCTGGGGCTTCTCCCTACCCCGTGACTCCCAGCTGGCTCAGTGTGCTGGCCTGGCTCTTGCATGGAAAGGCCTGGATTAATTCAGTTGAGGAGCTGTTAGATGTCCTGATACATGTGAGAGATACTAAGTCAGAACCACGTGGCTGAGAGGAGGAGGACTTGGATGGGAGGCCCTTCTTTAAACCCTTTTGAGATCCAGATCATTGAGCTATGACCCCTGCTTTACTCAGATTCTCACCTTATTTCTTTAATTTAGTATCTAAACTGCAGACTGTGCAAGAATGTATGTCTTGTCTTGTTTCTTCAAACTCACTCTGGAGATGTGGAAGTGGCTGAGCTAATGAGCGATCTATTTTGGGGGAGGATTTTCCAGGTCCTTTCTGCTCACTTCCTGGTCCGTGCTAGGTTTGGCCCTTAGTCCTAGCAAAGAGAAAGGGAAGGAAACCCCAATGCATCTCTTAAGCTATTAGTAGCTGTTTGATACAAATTTAAGTGAGAGAGGAGTCTATAAACCACTAACCAA
Organism: Panthera uncia; assembly: GCF_023721935.1. NCBI lineage: Eukaryota > Metazoa > Chordata > Mammalia > Carnivora > Felidae > Panthera > Panthera uncia. The sequence continues at coordinate 85,706,961 of NC_064808.1, read as the reverse complement.
AGGGCACACATCAGGGGTTTGCCGTATGCCGGGCACTGTGGCAGGGGTTATGAGTCTAGAAAGTCCGGATCAAGGGGAAGGAAATGACAAATGACTACAACACAGTGCGTGGGTACTGGTGCCGGTGTGTTACCAAGGGCTGGAGGAGCACAGAGATATTGCTGAGTGTGTCGGGTGGGGATCGGGAAGGTTTCTCAGAGGAGGCAGCATTTACGAAGAGCTTTGATTCCAGAGGGAATGGCACTCAGAGGCAGAGAGGCACGTCTCCCTGTTGAGGGAAATGCAAGTGGTAGGGACATCTCCAGATGAAGGTGCATGTGTGGGCGTGGCCAGAGATGAGGCCGTGGGGATGGGAAGGCTCGTGGGCCTGGCCCAAGAATGCACACTTTGTCTAGGCTGTCCATCAGCAGCCACCAAGCACTGCAAATGACATGGCCAGGTTGACATTTTAGACTCCTCACTTTGGTGGCACCGTAAGTGACTGATTTGAGAGGGAAGCAATGGAGCAGGAGAATGGGAGGGAGTCCAGGGATAGTCACTGAACACCTGAGTTAAGGTGGTGACAGTGGGAACACAGAGGGGAGAAGAGATTGGAGAACAGTTTTGAAGGTGGAATGGACAGAACTGACACTGGCGTGAAGAAGAGAGGAGAGAGAGTGGGAATTCTGCGCTTCCAGGATTGGGCCACCGTAACTGCAGGTGTGCAAGACAGAGGACAGACTGGGTTTGGTGGGGAAAGAGTGAGTTCTGTTTGAACTTGAGCATCTGAGGAGCCTTTGGGTGGACAGTGGAGACGTGGCTGTGAACTGGGGATTAACAGAAGGGATCTCTAGGCATCAGCAGCAATTTCGGTACCCCCGGCATGTGATGGAGAGCCTCGGGGATGTGGGCAACCAGGTGAGGTGAGCACATTATTTACCACTTGTGTGGTGGTTTACCAGAAGGGCTTCAACAGGGTAAAACTTAAGGCTTATTTTCTAGAAGCCAGAGGATTCTTTAACAGAAATGTTAGTTCCTAATAAAGCTCCTGGGACTTCCGGATACCTGCCCAGGCACCTCTCAGGTGACCTACGTAGGATTGATTCACTTGCCTGGGGAGAAGGACACCATCTGGTTGGCATGGAAGCTGCCGCCTTAACCCGCCCTCTCCCGTGTTCCTCACCTCCCTATGTACGTGACCAGGGCCATGAGCACTCCCTCCTCCCACAGCTTTCTCCCTCTTCCCCTTTGTTTGTTTCTCCAGTTTCCTAGGTGACCCCATTTAAGTGAATATGCAGGGAAGTGAGAATTTGTAACGGTGGCAGGTAATGAGAGAAAGCTGATGACAGTGAAGCTGTTTCTGTAGCCAGAGTGAGTCAGGGGTGCATTTTTCCCAAGTGAGCTAACGCCATGTGCTAACACAACGCACAGAGCTGCGAACTGAGCCTTCCATTGACTAATGCACCTGATGGCCTCAGGTGAACCGGGCTGGAAGGCGCGGTGGGAGCCTGGGAGACCAGAAGAAGCCTGTGGCATGGCCCCCTGGGTCCTTGGTTCTTCATGAATGACTGCCTGGGAAACAGCTCTCTGTTAGCGGGGGAGACCTAAGTGCTGTTGGCACCGGGGCTTTATTAGCTTCAGTCTGTTAATCACTTTCAATAAAACTGTTAGCTTCCAGTAGCCCTTTTCCTGGGACGGCCAGACATACATGAATGCAGATTTAAGACAGGCTCTGAAGTTCCTCGGAGAAAGACTGTGTTTAGTACTGGAGGTTTAAATTGCGCACTCTAGTCGGAGCAGGGGGGCTGGGCAGTGCATCCGGCAGTACCAGGAATTAGCACCTGGAACCTTCATTGCCGATACCCATTGGCCTTCCTGATGGTGATATGTTGCTCCTCACTCTCACGGGGAAGATAGTTGGAGCTGAGAACTCACACCTGGGAGTCCCTGAGGCTCAGGTTCTTGGCTCTGAAGGTTTGTGTGAGATAAGGGACCTTAGATCCACAAATTATGATCCTTAGAAACCTCAGAATTGTAATCCTTAGGATCCTGGGACCCTTGAAAGTGGTGACCCCTGCTCATTATATCAAGGGTGCTCATCCCAAATTACTGCTCTAGCTGTCCATACTTCTGCAGTGACCCAGGTTGGAGCCACAGGGAGACAGCTAGGGTTGGCTCAAGGAGGTGGTCCAACCAGTTGATGCTCAGGTAGACCTGGGGTTCTGAACAAAGTAGGTCAACAAAGTAGTTGTAATCTTGAGGACTGGGTTTGGAAGCCTGGTTCTTTTTCACATTTAATATGCTCCAATTGGGTTGTTTGCTACACCTTATGATGTGGCACCCACCCCTGCATTCTTCTCCACAAAAGCTTGAGCAAGGACTTCCCTTTGACAGATCTAACTTGTGCAAAAATATGGTGGGTGGAGGGGAGCCCCTATACAGGAGGAGGACTATAAGACAGATGTAAGCAAGTTTGAATTCTGGCTCCACTTCTCACTCTAGGATCATCTACCAAGGGTCAGCAAAGTTTTTCTTGTACAGGGTCAGCGAGAAAATATTTTCAGTTTTGTGGGCCATATAGTCTTTGTCTCCACCATTCAATTCTCAGGCTGTAGCATGAAAGCCGCCACGGACAGTACGTAACAAAACTTTATTTACGAAAGCAGGTAGCAGACAGGATTTAGCCATGGTTAACAAGAGATTCTAGTCTCTCCAAGCTTCAAATCTCTCATCCATAAGATGGGGAATAATTATACCTACTTCACAGCACTATGAATGGAAGAAATAAGACAGCATATGTCAGGGGCTTAGCACGGGGGCCTGGGTACTCAAGAAATAGTTGCTCTGTTGTCAGAAGTAACTCCAACCTCACACCTCCCAGGAATGGCTTTGACATTCAGGACTTTTCAGAAGGCTACAGAGAAATGCAGAACCGTGGTTAAAAGCAGAATGGGAAACAGGAGGGGCTACTGATTTAATTTCATTTGGAGTCTACCATTATAACAGTTTAGGGCAGCTACAAGGAATGAATCAATCCATCAGAAGGTATTTTTGAGTCCTTGGTCTGGCTTTAGAATGTGATAGGCACATTTGTGGACTCTGCCCTTGCAGTTGAGTCAGGGAGGCACAAATTATTCATGTGAAACAGTTAGAGAACACTTGAGAATGTGGAGCCACCTCGGTGAGGGCTGACAGTTGGGAAGGTACAGAGCAGATAATCCATGGGAGGTGTCATGGGTGTGGGGAGGCTCACCTGGTAGGGGGGCGGGGAGTGGCTTGAGCCAGATCTGGGATGATGAGCAGGATTTTGACAAGGATGATAGGTCTTAACTTTTCCTTTCCAGTATGGATTTGGGGGTCAGAGCCCTTATTTTGTGTAGGATCCCAGTAAAGACTCTGTCAGGTCAGAAAGAGGACTTTGCAGTCAAGGCTGAGAAATCCTCTTTGGGTCCAGTGTAGACACTGAATGTTTCCAGGATGATTGCCCTAGGTATCTGTGGGTGTGGACAACTGTTTCCTAGGTTCCCAGAGTTTCATCCATGAGATTCTTGGAAAGTATAGTTTTGGGGGGAAGAACTGGTTTAATGGGGGACGTTCACGCATTGATAGCAGTGCCAGAGTTGGTCAAAGGACCCCATCTCTACTGCCCTTCCCCTCCTTCCTCATCCTTCCTCTGTATCTCATGCCTTCTAGGTTGGACTTGGCCCAGTCTCTGGGACTCACTCAACTGCAAGTGAAGACTTGGTATCAGAACCGCAGGATGAAGTGGAAGAAAATGGTAAGAAAGAAGAGAGTGAGTCTCACCATGTGCCCATCATGATGGGAAAAAGTCTTACTACAGGGCTGGTAAGGAGGCAGGAAGGGCCATTTGGTGGTTTGGGTTCCAGAGAGTGTGATTCCTATCATGATGCTGGCTGTGGGGGGAGGCAGTTTGAACAGTCAGATAAGTCATTCCTCCTGACCTGGATTTCCTGACCAGAAGGATATTCTTTTTCACAGTTTCCTTAGAAATAAAAGAAAGCCCACAAGCTTCTCAGTTGCTAGTTTTAACCCCACCTGCTAGCCTTTTCAAAGAACTTCCTTCCCCCTCCCACCAGTAGCTTAGAATAGAAGTCAGTACTCTTTGTTTATAATGACATATAGGACCCATCTGTTGTTCCTGTAGCTCTGTGTCCTGTAATGCAGTGATTCTCAAACTTTAGTGGGTATCAGAGTAACCTGGTTTACAGGCAAAAACGTAGAACTCCAGGAGCCTCCCAACACCCTGACTGCAGAGATCTGTGACAGGGCTGGGAATGCATGTGCTAACAAGCTCCCAGCTTCCTCTGATGCACTTGATATAAGGACTACGGGGTCCCTAATACTGCTCTACCACCTAGCTAATGCCTCATTCCATCTTTGGTTTTTCAATGGACCGATGAACAGAAACATCTCTCTAAACAAACCCCCCCCCAAAAAAAAACCAAATCTACATCTCTTATATTTTGAGGAACTCAACTTCCTTTAAAAAAAAAAAAAAAAACAGTTTGAAAGATGTGTTAAACCCAAACTTCCCAAGTAGTTGAGTGTTTCATTTCCAGTTTTGTAAACTGCAAGGGGAAAAGGTCAAAGCCCAGAGAACAGAGGTGAGCTGGGAAAAGAGGCTGGGAGGCAGCCTATTTTCTTTAGGGACCAGGAATACTCAGAAACCTCAGAATTGTAATCCTCAGAAACCTGGGACCCGGTCCTTTGTCAGTCCTCACTGAATCCTACTGGTCCTTTCTCGTCTCGCATGGACCAGGGGGTCCAGGCCTGCTTGGTTGACATTCTAATTTGCTAACCCATCTGGTCATGCGCCATCTTCTCTGGCATTTCAAAGGCTAGAATCTGATTTTTTTTTTTTTATACAATCACTGGAGAATATTACCTTAGCTATTGGAGAATAGCTAAGGTAATTATCCATCCCCTGGTTTTCAGGAAAACAAGTAAGCTAATAGATATTTTTAATAGCTAATAGATAGTGAGACATTGTCTCATTTTTTGTGTTTTTGTCCAGTAATTTTTTCTGAAAACTTTAGTTCTTGCTGTTGACTGCTAACAATGAGAAAAATAAATACATTGTAAATTAATATTAATGTGAAACATTAAAAAAAAAAAAGCCAACAAGGCAGCATTTATCTTCCCAGAAGGAAATTCCTAGGCAAATCTCATCATTTCCTCTGGGAAGGCCTGAGCCTGAGCGGAAGGGATGTTCATGAAGGTGGAGGCCGTGTGGCTCGCGGAGTGCTTGCGAGGCGAGGCCTAGATGTCACTTGCGTGTACAAAACACACATACGCTGGGTGAATCAGCGCGTGTGTTAGCCTCTCTTGTGAGCCATGCCTTGTCCTAGGCATTATGGGAAGTAACGAAATAAGATGTAAGCCTGCCTTCATGGCATTTGTGATCTAGCTGGGGAATCGAGGTCCAGGAAGCAGCCAGGGAGCACATGATGATGAGTTATAATTACTGGGTGGTGTATAAGCCCACAAGAGTTCAGAGGACAGGTATGTGAGAAGGGTGCCGGGAGAAGGTGCCAGATAAATGGGATTCAGTTAAATAGTGTTCATCGTAACACCTCGAGAACGCTAACACACACGTGAAAACGATGGCGGAAACCTCCTGGGGGACTGATCTCAGAAAGAACCAGATCTGGGAGTTAGAAACCCTGGGCCAAGTTCCCATGCCTGTCCCTCCCTGACTGATTTTGGGCAAGTCTGCCACCCACCTCCTTCCTCTGTCAATCATCATCGTCGACATCAATGTCTCCTGAGCGGCAGAGGCATTGTTGAAATCGGTTATCAGCAATCTCTTCCTGAGTCAGACGATTAATGAATTGACAGCTCGCCATCCCTGCCAGCACCGCCCGATGCCCGTGGGACGAGCGTGTGCCTTTGCCTCCGACGTCACTTGCTGGTCACCTGCCACTGTGCTACAGGCACAGTGTGAGCTGGTTATCCATGTCATATAAGGCAAGATGGAAGTAAGTGAGCAGATTGAACCTCAGCGTGCCACAGGCCCACCACATTCAGGTCCCTTTAGGAAGCAAGAGCGCCAAGCTCTCCATTCACCAGTTATTTATTGAGCATATATTGGAGCACCAGGCAATGGAGATGCAAAGGTAGGTCATGAACCCGTCCATTCCAAAATAAAATTAGAGCTAGATACTCAGTCAAGGAGGAGGAGACCGACCTGTAAAACTAGTAATCATTCAGAGTGATCAGGGCAACAGGGGGATTTACTGGGTTCAGAATCAGGATAGAGAAGGGAGGGCTTCACGCTGGTTTTAGTGGGTGAATAGAAGTGGGCCAGGCGAAGGTGGGAAGAGCGTCATGGGCAGAAATCCTTGGAGCACTTGAACTACTTCAGAATGGCCAGAGCTAAAAGGAGAGAGAGGGTCGTTGCTCAGTTTGTGGGTCTGAGTTCCGACTCCCCCAGAACAGCGAGCCATTGTTGGGGGCCTGAGCCTGATTGCCTCATGTTTTCCTGGTAAAACTCTTTCAAGGCTATCTCTTCAAGTACTGGGAGAAAAAGAAAAAGCTAATTGGGTAATAAAGATGTCTCAAGGCTAGTAACCTAATTGGAACTGGAAAAAGATTAGCACTTGATTCTGAGTTATTCACACGGCGGCCAACGATAGTGCTGCCAGAGGCCAGATAGCATCTCTGACTAGTTTTTACCGGTCAGCATTTGTAAGCTATAGCAGGTTGGGTAAATTTAATCTTGCACATTAGATGGGACGCTCACCCTCCACTCCATTTCTCTTTGGCTTTAGTTCCAGGAGGACCCAGAATGTTTTGCAACAGGCTGAAAGTGCCTCATTATTCAGTGATCTCTTTCAGCTCTAACATGCAGTTCTGTTCTGTGAGAGGATCCAAATGTATTCACCACCTTCCTGCCCCGGTCACAGAATTGGGTGGGCCACAGACCATGTACCATCATCAGCAAGTCTCCAGAATAGGCAACAATTCCACACAATGCTACCAGTTACTGTCTATGTAATCTTGAGCAGGTTACTTAACCTCTGTGCGCCTGTTTCCTCGTCAGTACAATGCCTAATATACATGTACCTTATAGGGTTGTGGTGTTGACTGAGCTAATCACTGTAAATCTCTTACCACCATGCCTGCTGCATAGTATGCAGCTGAGAAATTTAGCTGCCACCCTCCTCCTCCTCCTCCTCCTCCTCCTCCTCCTCCTCCTCCTCATTTACCTATCCATGCTTTCCGAGGCCAGGAGACACAAGCTGAAATTTCCAGGGGCTCTGAATGTTTCTTTTGGATGAGAGCAATCCTGGCTGTTTGTTCTTTCTCACTGAGCACTTGCTGGGTTGTCTCCCAGTCAGTGTCTTCGTGTTTGGGGGTCCTGCTTGAGGCACCACTGGGCCTTTAGGACAGAAAGGCTGCTGAACAGGGTGCTGGGAAGAGATTCATGCTGGAGAATCTGAACTTGCCTCTCACTGCTTGGGAACACTCATCAGTTTAGCAGACTCTCACTGCTCCAGAGAGCTGCAAATGAAGACAGAGAAAAAGGAGCAAAAAGCACCCCGGTTAATGAGTCCGTGGCCGAGGGTCTGCTGGGAGACTGCATAACTGCAGATAAATATTAGAAATAACAGGAGCACAGGGCTGCTCAGTGGTTGGCTCAGTTGGTTGGGCGTCCGACTTTGGCTCAGGTTGTGATCCTGCAATTCGTGAGGTCAAGCCCCGCGTTGGTTCGCTGCTGTCAGTGCAGAGCCCCCTTCGGTCCAGTCTTCTCTCTCTCTGCCCCTCCCCTGCTTGTGCTCTTGCTCTCTCTCAAAAATAAATAAACCTTAAAAAAAAAAAAAAGGAAAGAAAAGAAATAACAGCGGCACATTTTAGGTATCCTTCGTACATTATGCACAATGAGCGTTAGATTCAAATGGGCAGGGTTTTGTGTTCAAATCCCAGCCCTGCCCTCGGCTTGCTCTTTGACCACGACAAACCACTTCTGCCTGCTCGGTTTCCTGTCTGAGTAATGGAGGAGGTAGAGGGTTCCTCCCTGCATTGACATTACAGCTGTGCTGTCAAACTGCCTGTCCCTGACCCAAGCGCCTCAGGAAGGAAAGAGAGGCCTGTCCTGACATCTTCAGCAACAGAACATTTGAAAAACAGTTGTAAAACTCTAGTTTTAGAGTTCTGAGGCAGACTGGCAGCAGGCACAGCTAATAGACGTAGATGGTGTGCAAGCTGTTTTTCCAAGAGGCATGTGACCTCAAGAGCAGTGGGTTGTCTGACTCTCCCAACCGAGGGAACTAAACTGGCTTTAGGAGTCATTGGGAAGGAGGGATCTGGGGAGGAGGGCCACAGGGTGCATGAGAATGTGCAGCTCCTAGAGTGGGACGGTTGTGAGATAATGGCACATCTCAGGTGTGCTGGGAGGCAGGGGGCCAGAGGTTGAATGCGGGAAGCAGCCAAGAGGGTAGTTATCTCCTAATTACTGCTTGTGCTGGAATGTTTTATTCCATTTAGAAAATGGTCTGATTGTTTTTATTATTATTTTTTTCATGCGGTAGGAAAACAGCCAGGTGGGGTCTATCCAAGCTGTGTGGGTGGTGTTCTCTAATTGCTGGGCTGGACTTTCTTTTGCCAATTAGGTGGCTTCCTTAGACCTGCCCTTTTATAACTTGATTACTATATGGGGCAACTTAATTTTGTATAACCTCTTTTATACCAAGTGGAGCTGCTTTCAACATGTCAGTTCCATCTTGGCACATCTGGGTGCTTTCAACAGCCTGCACTCAGACTGAATTAAAAATCAGATGCTGACTTATGTGAAAAGGAATATATAGGGACGCCTTCTCCCCAGAGGTGGATTCTGTCAGCATGTATCCCTTGTTAGAGGTCCCCTTCATATCTCTGTGTTTGCTGTTTGCATGGAAAGTACAGTGGCCAAGCAGATTCCTGGCTAGAAGGAGGTGTTTACTGAGAGCTAATGGGTTTCCTCGTGCCGTATACAAAAAATAAAGTGAACCCCAGACCTAAATGTAAAAGCTAAAACTGTAAAACTCTTAGAAGAAAATTTAAGAGTAAGTATGCACAGCCCTGGACTTGGCAAAACCTGCTTAGCACACTAAAAGCACAAGCAACAAAAGAGAAAATAAACTGGGCTTCATCAACATTAAAAACCTTTGTGCTGTAAAGGACATCCTCAAGGAAGCAAAAAGACAATACACAGAATGGGAGAATGCATTTGCAAATCTTGTATCTGATAATGGACCTGTATCCAGAATGTATAAAAAGCTATTACAACTCAGTAATAAAAAGACAACCAGATTTTCAAATGGGCAAAGGATTCTTCTTCTAAAGAAGACACAGAGCTGGCCCATAAGCACAGGAAAAGATGCCAAACTTCGTTAGTCATCAGGGAAGTGCAACTTACACGGGAGACCACTTCCTACCCACCGGCATGGCTATAACCACAAAGATAGAATATCAAGTATTGGTGAGCATATGGAGAACTGGAACCTTCATATACTGCTGATTGGCATGGTGCCACTGCTTTAGAAAACAGGTCTGGAAGCTCGTCAAAAAAATGTAGTGACCCTATGACCAGCAATTCCATTTGTAGGTAGGTACCCAAAAGAACTGAACAGATACTTCTATACCCATCTTCATGGCAGCACTGTTCACAGCAGCCAAAAGGTAGAAGCAACCCAGGTGCCCATCAACTGACACATGGGCAGATGGAATGTGGCATATCCATACAGTCTATGTTAGTTGGCCATAAAACGGAATTGAAATATCGATATATGCTACAACATGGATGACCCTTGAAAACATTATGCTGACTGAAAAGAAGCCAGTCACAAAGGATGACATATTGTATAACCTAATTCATATGAAATGTCCAGAGTAGGCAAATTTGTGGAAACAGAATCAAGATCAGCAGTTGCCTAGGGTTGGGGAGCAGGGGCTGGGGAGAAATACGGAATGACTGTTAACGAGTGTGGGGTTTCTTTTGGGGGGCAATGAAAATGTTCTAAAATTGGATTCTGGTGATAGTTGTACAATTCTGACTGTACTAAAAATCACAGAATTGTCGATATGAATGGATGAAGTGTATGGTATGTGAATTATATCTCAGTAAAGCTGTTTTAAAAAAAGAACCTATGGTTTATTGAATTCATTCATTCTTACAATTTGGCACTGGAGATCCTGTGCTCCTCTCAAAGGAAAGAGTAAGTATTTAGTGACTGCAGAGATGTAGTTAGAAGTTGCTTGCCTAGAGCCTGACGCAAGGGATAGATGTAGGACTCACCTTCAAGGAGCCTCTGTTCAACTACGGAAGATAAGATTAAGCTAGTTATGTAAGCAGCAAAAATATAGTTCGCTCCTAATTATCTGTGCTAATCCAGGTACTCCTGAAGCCCTTCTCACTAGCTGCTGAGAAAATCAACAACTAAACCACACCAGAGTACAGAGCCAGTGGAAGGACTATCTGTTATGTTCTAAAGTAACACATAAATATTTTTAGAGTTACCCCTTCGTAAGTCATGGTACCCTTGTGAACATCACACACTGGGATAATAATGTATGAGATCAGCAAAGGCCATTTGGGATACTGTTATTTTGCTTGCTTTATATCTTTCTTCACCTCTAGGAAAAGGCTTGTTGTTCAATACCAGTTATTGAATGCCTGCTATGTGCAAGGGCTGAGTGGGTGGGACAGGCAAGTAAACATGCAGTGACAGTGGTTTATGAAAAGTGCTCGCATGGAGGGAGTGTAAGAGCTCATAGGGCACATGGTGGAGGGTGTTGGACTTCCACTTGGGAGATCACAGAAGGCTCCCAGGAGAAGCACTACCTAACCTGAGTTAACCAGATGAGGAGGGTGGGAGGCCTATTCTGGACCGAGGAAATCTGCCATTCAGAAAAAGTTCTTGCTCTTTCCAGTACACTATCTGTTGGTCACCCTGTGAGATAAGGTATTATTATCTCTGTTTTGCAGATAAGGAAACTGAGGCTCAGAGTCTTTAAAGAACTCTGAACTCTCCCAAGGACAAAACAGAAAAGTAACAGAGTTAACATTTAATCTAGTTATTCTGCTTTCAAAGCTAGCTAGAACTTTCTATTCTCTACTACATCCTTGAACACTATAATTCTATATTTCTTTTTTTTTTTTTTCAGTTTTTAAACACGTTTTTGAAATTTACATCCAAGTTAGTTAACATATATAATAGGGTAATAATGATTCAGGAATAGAATTTAGTGATTCATCATTTACATATAACACCCAGTGCTCATCCCAACAAGTGCCCTCCTTAAAGCCCATTGCCCATTTAGCCCATCCCCCCACCCAACACCCTTCCAGCAACCCTCAATTTGTTCTCTGTATTTAAGAGTCTCATGGGGCACCTGGGTGGCTCAGTCGGTTAAGCGTCCAACTTTGACTCAGGTCATGATCTTGCTGCTCATGGGTTTGAGCCCTGCATTGGGCTCTGTGCTGACATCTCAGAGCCTGGAGCCTGCTTTGGATTCTGTGTCTCCCTCTCTGCCCCTCCCCCACTCACACTCTGTCTTTCTCTCTCAAAAATGAATAAATATTAAAATTTTTTAAAAGAGTCTCTTATGGTTTGTCTCCCTCTCTGTTTTTATATTATTTTTGCTTCCCTTCCCTTATGTTCATCTGTTTTGTATCTTAAATTCCACATATGAATGAAATCATATGATATTTGTCTTTCTCTGGCTGACTTTGCTTAGCATAATACATTCTAGTTCCATCCATTTGTTGCAAATGGCAAGATCTCATTCTTTTTGATCACTGAGTGATATTCCATTGTATATATATACCACATCTTCTTTATCTGTTCATTAGTCGATGGACATTTGTTGTCTTTCCACACTTTGGCTATTGTCAATAGTGCTGCTATAAACATTGGGGTGCATGTGCCCCTTTGAAACAGCGCACCTGTATCCTTTGGATAAATACCTAGTGCAATTGCTGGGCCGTAGGGTAGCTCTATTTTTAAGTTTTCGGGGAACCTCCATACTGTTTTCCAGAGCGGCCACACCAGTTTGCATTCCCACCAGCAGTGCAAAAGGGTTCCTCTTTGTTCGCATCCTCGCCAACACCTGTTGTTGCCTGATTTACTCATTTTATCCATTCTGACAGATGTGAGGTAGTATCTCATTGTGGTTTTGATATGGATTTGCCTTATGATGAGTGTTGCTGAGCACGTTTTCATGTGTCTGTTAGCCATCTGGATATCTTCTTTGGAAAAGTGTCTGTTCATGTCTTTTGCCCATTTCTTCACTGGATGATGTCTTTTGGGTGTTGAGTTTGGTAAGTTCTTTATAGATACAATTCTATATTTCTTACATTTTTTTCTGATTACAGAAATATATGATCATTGTTTAAAAAAATTAGAAAATACAAAAAAAATTTAAAAATTATTGATGATCTTCATACTGCAACCAAGGTGGTATATAGTTGTCTGTCCTCTAGTTTGGATTATGCTGGTATAACCTGTTTTCCACAAAAGTATATTAATAATATTTCCCGTATCACTAAACATTCTCCTACATAATAACTGTAATGGTTATCAAGTATTCTCTGTTTGGGATATACTGTAATTATCTACCCAATCATATTGCAGAAATTTAGAGTATATTTCCCCCAGTTTTTGCTGTTAAAACCAATTCTTTGATGAACATTTTTTGCAGATCAATCTTTACATCAGTCTTTGATGACTTCCTTAGGCTTAATTACTAGAAGTGGAATTTCTATGTCAGAGTGTACACATTTTAAGACTTTTGATTTGAATTCTCAGATTGCCTTTTGAGATGGTTGCACCCTTTACACTTCCATACTGGAGTATGAGTATTTCTCTTCCTGCTTGCTATAAATACTGTCTTTTTCTTTTAACTTGTCAACTTGATAGAAATCACAGTAATATTTTAATTTTTTTATTTCTTTCCTTACCGTTGAAGTTGGATTTTTTAAATGTGTTTGTGATCATTTTATTTAATGCCAAAATATGTAATATTGACGGAAAATGAGTAATGAACATTTAACGAATGAAAATGTCTTTATACCCTAGAAGTGATGAGTTGAAAATCCTTTTTGCCAGGCCATCACTGCTGGGAATGGATGGTATAGATGCTCTTGACTGGGAAAGAGGAGGGAGGAAGTTCTTTATTAGATTTAATGACCATCCTTTTTTCCCATATAGGTTCTTAAAGGTGGACAGGAAGCACCCACAAAACCCAAAGGTCGTCCCAAGAAGAACTCCATCCCCACCTCAGAAGAGATTGAAGCTGAAGAGAAGATGAACAGCCAGGCCCAGAGCCAGGAGCGCCTTGCACCCTCCCAGAGACAGGAGGAGCTCTGTGACACACAGGAAGCAAAAGCATGCGATGTCCCCTTAGAGATGCCAGAGCCCCCAGGCCAGCCCCAAGAGTTGTCAGTAGCCTCTTCGGAACCCCCACCATCAAGCTAAAATAAAACTCTTTGGGGGGAAGGGGGAGATGGGGAGGAATGGAAAGAGAAGGCAGGGAGAATAGGGAACCGCTTCCCAAAGCCTGGTAAACTCGGTGGGGGGGGAGGGGGACAAGAGATCCTCGTCCCCCTCTCCCCCACGGGTCTCAGTGGTTTTCATCACAAGCATTTGATGAAGACTTGGCTTGCCTTAGGCCTTTCTGTTCCTGAAAGGCTGCTTTAGCCATGGGATGCCCTTGACGAAGGGAAACAGTGCCTTGGAACTGCCTGCCCCAACTGGGGTGGTGGCTTCGGGGCTGGGTGCAAGAGGCCTGCCCATGTTGTGAGCCCCACCCTGGCGTGGTGGAGGACTGCTCTGGCTCTCTCCCTGCCAGCCTCTGGGCAGCCCGGTGTCCAAGCAGAGAGAGATGGAGAAGCTTGGGCAGCACGCCTGGCTTCCTTGCTGATTCAGCACTTAACTTCTGTAGTTTTGAAAGAGAATTTAATGGTTTTGGTTGTTTTTTTTTTGGGGGGGGGGTGGGGCCGGTGAGGGCGGACAAAGAAAAGTTGGGGGAAGGGAGTTCTGAATTATTAGACTTGTTTCTGAATAAAGTTTGTTTGAAGACTCGTGTGCCTTTGTACCCATTACAAGATGGTCAGGTGACCTGAGAACGGATACGCCTTGTTTTTCTTGCTTTTTTGAGTTGCCATTCCTGAAGCTGCAACGCAGATATGTTAAGAAAACTTTTATTTTTTAATGAAAAATAAATCTTTCAAAAGGATTGGGTGTTTGGTTTCTTCGGGGGAGTATATTTAGCCCTTTCTGAATATGTCTTCTGGAAAGAAAGACCCAGAGAGCTAGCCCGGCTCCCTGGGCTTTAATTTCCCCCGCTGTCAAATAAAAGATTGGGCTCTGCCCACCACCCCTCCCACCGCCTTCTGCCAGAGTCGCTCTGCCATCAGCCACTTTACACTGTAGCCTTCCAACTGTAAACATTCCTTTACTTTTTTGAAGAGATGATAAATGTATTTGTTTCAAAAATCCAAAAAGACTTGCTCCCCACCTCCACCCTGCATAGGTAACCATTTTTATTGGTTTCTTGTTTATCTTTCTTTAAACATGGATGTTTAAAATTGGATCATTTGGATGATGGGCTCCGCCACAAAAGGAGATTTGAGAGCTCCTTGCTAGATGTGCTCTGCGATTCGAAATTTAAAATGATTCCCCAGCTTTCAGTAAGACCAGGAAAGAGGGGACTCCAGACTCGCTGAAGAATTGTGACCATCTCTTTGTCGCGCCCGCTGGCCCAGAGGCCTGACCTCACAGGGGTCCCCTTGATCTGCATTTCCCTGCACGCTCCCTGCTGATGTCCTGCTAGGCAGAGCACCCACCCTGCACGCTGGCAGCTCACCATCCCACAGTTACTCTGGGCTCGGGAAACGTAAACCAGCTTCTAGTCATGGCCTCCACTAGGGAGCAAAACGTGTTGCTTGTTCTGTGAAACAAATCACGTAATTCTTTTCAAAGGTACGTGGGACCGATCTGCTTGTTTTCGGTAATCCGGCTGCCTGCTTCCCTCCATTAACACCGACAACGAGAGAGACTGCGACTTTGATTTGGCGAGGCAATGCCTTCATCCCCTTCGCTATTGAGATCAGCAAAAAGAAAGCAGTCTTTTTCTTAAGTCTTGTGAACAAAGGAGGTAAGGATTTGGCCTCCGAGAACCAGTTTGTGCAGACCACACCCAGCCGTGTGTGAGGTTGCTCGCCCTGTGCATGCAGAAAGCTGCCTCCTGCACCTCTAGCCCACCCCGAGGTACAGCTTTATGATCTGCCTACCGTGCGGTGACCCAGAGAGCCGGAGGATACACGTGGGCACAGTAAGCGGGTGGGCCTGTGCCAGTCTGGTCTCACTCCTAAGGAACTGCACTGTCCTGTTCAGCCCCATCCCAGAAAACTTTTCATTTGGATGCTGTTTTCCTGTGGTTGTTTTCGGGCTCTTGTCCAGGGCTCTCATACTGTCCTTTTTTTTTTTTTTCTTTTTTTTTAATGTTTATTTATTTTTGAGACAGAGACAGAGCATGAATGGGGGAGGGTCAGAGAGAGAGGGAGACACAGGTTCCGAAGCAGGCTCCAGGCTCCAGGCTCCGAGCTGTCAGCACAGAGCCGGACGCAGGGCTTGAACTCGCGGACCATGAGATCGTGACCCAAGCCGAAGTCGGAAGCTCAACCGACTGAGCCACCCAGGTGCCCCTCATATTGTCCTTTTCTGAGGTGTCTGGTAGTGACTGTCATCACACCAGATATGTGTGTACACACACACACACACAGAGGCACTGTTTCTTTAATTTTTTTTCTTGTTAATGTTTATTTTTGAGAGAGAGAAACAGAGCACGAGCGGGGAGGGTCAGAGAGAGAGGGAGACACAGACTCTAAAGCAGGCTCCAGGCTCTGAGCTGTCAGCACAGCGCTCCTGACATGGGGCTTGAACTCATGAACCACGAGATCATGACCTGAATCGAGGTTGGAAGCTTAACCGAGCCACCCAGATGCCCCACACAGGCACTGTTTCTGACTTGAGGCCCTTAGTCCTTGGCCTGTCATCTGTATTGTTTCTAGGGGTTGGAGGTATTTCAGTGGAGGGCTTAAGACCTCTGATGATCTTCCTGGTATTTTGGAAGCCTTGAGCCCAGTGTCACCTCCACTTGGGAGCCCTGGGTTTGTCCTCTGGCCTCAGCTCTGTGTACTCTTGTCCTGTGACTCCAAGATGGGTCAGGGCTGGGCCTTGAGAAGAGTGGGCATTGATTCCACACCAAGCCCTGCTCTCCCTCCATCTTTCCCTTTTCCTTCTAGTCTTTTCCATATTACCTCTACTTCCCAAGATATGTGATGGTACCCAGAAACCAACTCCGTAAGTTGTCTGAGGTGTGGTGACTAGGAGGCCATGTGGCCTTTGCTAAACGAAAGCATTCTCTCCCTTGTCTGGTGTGCAGGATGGTGACACCATGAGGGTTCAGGGTCTTATTCTAGGGTCTGGCCACCTGATGCTTTCTGAGAATTTCCAGAGGAAGGGAGAGAGCCGAGGCCAACTGCCCACACAAGGAAGCAGACCACAGAGACCTTGGCTCTTACTTCTCAGTGTCTCTGAGCATCGGAGAATGCTTTCACAAGCACTTGTAGCTGATGCCGCCCCCTCAGGCTGTGAAATGGGCTATTTCTTCCAGTTTTATAGGAAGCCTATTAACCAGAGAGAGGTTACCTTGTATCTCTGTCCCTGGGTCACAGAGCTGGTCAAGAGCCATGCTGAGAACCAGCCCAGGGGCCAGATTCCCTGCTGGGACCTTAGAGGTTAGCACTCCCTCCCAAGGCCACAAGGGGCTGTCAGGGGGGAGGGGGTGGGGGGGGGGTTCAGCAGCAGTGTGCCCCACAAGTCAGCCTCGTCCTAGGCAGGGAGGGGCTGGGGGCTTTCCTGGCTACCTAAGGTGAGGCTGCCAGAAGCCACCGCCTCTGCTCCCAAACCCTTGCATCTTTTATGTTAGAGAGCAAGGATTCCTGGAGCAGGTTCTAGACTCTCAGTAAGTGTCCCAAGTGTGTGTACCTAACAATGGGTTGGGGTTCTGGGTCACCGTACCCTCTGATTCGCTTCTACGTAGTCTACAAAGGCTAGCTGAGACATAAGGCTCAGACCTGGCCTGACTCAAACAGTAACCAAATGGGTTCCATGCTGTGAGCCTGTAGTCCTTAAATTAGTCCAAAGAGATATATCAGAAACCAGCCCTCACTAGGCTGGTTTTAAGTTTTCCTCAGAGACTAGTCCGGTCTAGAGCTGTCTTAGAGATGGGGTCTGGGGACCTCTGTGACCTCCTCTTCCCTTCCTCAGGTGGTTCAAGTTCCCTGTCCCTTTCATGACCTTTCAACTTGGTTCCACCCGGCCTTGTCCCACGCCCTGGGCTGGGCTGGGCTGGGCTGGACTTACAGGGTATGAAGTTCTTTCCTCAACAGGTTGTGCTTTGTCAGCCGGGTCATATGCTGTCCACTCAGCAGAAAATGAACAGGGACTTTGCAGGACCAGAGTAAAGACTGTCCAAAGGGGTCCTCCCCCATCTCTCTCCTGCCTGGGCCAGCCACTTAGGTTAGGTGACTGCCTGATCTTCCCACCAATTTCTGTAGATGCCGCCTAACTCTTAACCCCTATCATGTCATGCCCATCTTTGAAGGGCAGGAGCTATTGGGTTAGAGGGCTGAAATTTGCCTTGCACCAAAAAAAAAAAAAAAAAAATGCAAACTTGTTTCTCAGGATTTCTGTGTACTGAATTGCTCTTATGTTTGCCTAAAGCCCTGAGGGGCTGCTGTGGCTCTTTGGGTAGGTACCCCTTCACTCCTCTCTTCTCCGTTGCATCTTCCAGAGAGAGGCCACCCTCCTCTCTCTCTCTTTCAGTCCCACTCTGAGGGACTGTACCGAAGCTGCTCTGTGCCCAGGAGACAACATCCTGTCTCTGACCTGCCTTGGCTCCCCTCTCCCTTACCCTTCTCAGTCATGTCTTCTTGCTCCTTATTTACCTCACCTCTTCTCCAGTCTAACCTGTTCATTCCTTTCCACCTCTTCCTCTTCATGCACCTGTTGTCATCAACACCATGGTCCTACCATATTTCCAAAGAGGACATGGATTAGCCTAAATTCCTTGTTCTGAGTTCCTTTTCCTGTGCTGAGGGTCCCAAGGCCCATGGGTATGTAATGAGAGGATCTGGAGGCTCCTGGTATCCTGTCGACATCTTCCTTGGATGTCCAGAGGCTTTGGGTTTTTAGTGGTCTGGTGGGCACAACTTGCTGTCACATTGTGGTCCCAAATCATGAAGCAACTCTCCTGGTCATTGGCCATTGTTAGAGCCACACTCATTGGCTTTAGGGCTGAGGGATGCCAGCACTTTTCCGACACAAGAGAGAAGGCAGAGGAAAAGATCTTTGGTGTCCACGGAAACATTCCCATCACCCAAGGGAAGCAATGCTTGGCCCATTTCCCCAGGACCAAAGAGGGCAAAGAATGATCAGGAGCCCATACTTGGCTCATGGTCAAAGGTCAATCTATCCCCCCCTCCCCCATTTTGCTAGTTCTTTTAGAAGAAGTATTGACAGGGCTCTGAGGAAAATACCCTCAGAAGAATTTTCCTCAAGGAGATCACAGGCAGTGTTGCAGGGGGCAGTCTGAGAGGAAGAGAATGCCTACTGAGACATTGGTCTAAAACAAAAATTAAAATCCTGTCTATACCAAAATCAAATCTGGTAGCTGGTGGTGGGTTGGTGAAGTTGACCTGATGATTCATTCACAAGGTAATATGGAGAAATGGCTAAAGGGAGGTGAGTGCATCCTAAAGTATGCCTAGGAGGGCTATGGTGGGAAGGTTGCAGTGTACCCAGGGGCTCAGCTTTGAGGACTGCAGCCAAATCTAAAACTTTGGGATGGGCAGTAGCCAGAGACATCCTTTCCGCCCACAGAGGGAGAAACTGAGTCAAGCAGTCACTTGAGAGAGGGCCCCGAGCCAGCCGGGTGGGAGGCCAGTGCTGGGGTCCTCCGCCCTCTGGAAGCAGAGTGCTCTGGGCTTCTATCTCCTTAAGTAGCACTAGCCACAGTTCAGATGCTTGCTCAGCATCTATCCTGTGCCTAATACCATGCTAATGTGGGGTCGGCGGGGGTGGGGGGGGTGGGGGAGTAGGGGACAGGGTACAAAGGAACAGGGCCCTGCCCTCAAGTAAGTTAAAATCCTGTTGGAGAAACTCCTACTTTACTGGGTTTGGAAAAGCAGCAGGGATTCCAAAAAGGGTTTTGAGGTATTTACACCTGCCCTTCCCTGCGAGATGGCATTCTTCCAGGGCAAGAAAGGTGATTTAGTGTCCTCACCAGGCTAGTTCCACTAAGGGTGATGGGGGGTGGGGAGGTGTTAATATTTTAAGTAGGCCCCTTGTTCACCTGGAAGGGTGATTAACACTGGAACAACAGGTGTTTGCTAGATTCACCTGAATGTGCCTCTAATCCCGGATTGTCACCCAAATCCTGGGTGGTTTGGGGCTGGTCATTCCATCTGTAATCCGGGCACAGATGCTGAAAGGAAGGTGCTAGACTCCAGCCTGCCTTTGTCTCCTTGCCTTCCACACTTGCCTCCCCAGTGGGCAGTGGATGCCAGGGGCCTTTCCTGTGTCTTCTCCCACCCACCTGGCTGTGCCCACCCGGCCGTGCCCTGGACTGGACTCTACCCAGGGCTCCCAGTCAGCCTCTCATATCTCCAAGTCCACAGTGGCTGGGTGGGGACGAGGCCGCCACTGACTGCTGAGGGGGTGGTGGTAAATCACTGTGACAGGCTCCTTTCATACCTGACCTCCTTTCTTTCCCAAACCCGCTTCCCTTCTGTTTATTTTTGTTGCAGATTTATTAGACACGCAGTTAAGTGCCCATTTAGCTCTGCAAACTGTCATCACGCCTGCTTTATGAATAAGATCATTCACTGACAAAACCCTTTAAACCTTTTTTTAAAAGAAGGTGGGGAGGAATGGGGCCGAGGAGAGGAGGAGGAAATAGTGCCCCAGGTCAGTGAGGAGGCCAAGAACAACCGAAACCCAAGCCGCGGCCTCTCCTGGAGCTCAAGAATGTAACAAGGGCCCTCAGAGTTGCCATGAGTTCACCCTGTCCGTCAAGATGTGTGTCGTCTCTCCTGCGGGATTCAGGGGTCTAGAGTTCATTCTTTGTCCCCGCTGCCCAGGAGCAGACCGCTTGGGGCGGCTGCATGGTGGCTGTGCACCTGCTCAAAATGGTTGCCAGGAACCTCCAGGCATGTTGGGCTGAGTCCCTGCCGTTTGGGGATTCTTCGACAATGTCCTTGATCCGAGCCCTCCTGGTTCTGCCAGGGTTTCTTCCTCAGCACCTGGCTCCTGAAACACGCGTAGCTTTGCTGAACGTAGCGAGGCTCTGGCCTGGCGTCTTTATGCACCCTGACTATTCGCCAGGCCCTGTCACCAGGACATTTGCATCATCACATTGGATCATCTCAGTAGCCCCGTGAAGCCGGCACTATTACCAGCTCCACTTCAGAGATGGGAAAGCCGAGACAACGTGGGGAACTCTTCAGGCAACTGCCTGACACCCCTGGGAGTGTACTTCTCAGCCCTGAACCGGGCCTGCCTTACTTAGACCAAGGCTGAGTTGCCTGAGCCTGATCTCAGGGCAAAGCAGGGAGGTAAGCAGACTCCTTTGTCTCCCAGCTTCCCCTACAGGTGCCTTGGCCCTGTTCTCATCCTGCTGTAACCTGGGGTATCTTTCACAGCATGGCCTCGCGTTTGGGGTGCAGACAACAGATCTTAACTGTGAATGGTCAAGCCCTCCATCTACCCACTCACACCAGCAATAAGTCCAGCCCCCCTCCCACCTTTTCTGTTACGTATCCACAGGCTTGGGAATAGTCGTTGTACTGCGTTGTCATTTGCAGTGACCTGGGAAAGGGACGCTGGCACCAGGAGGAGGCTCGGAGGAAGGGGTCACGTCTGAGGCACAATAACCGGGCAGCATCCTCACTCTGGAATGCCAAGGAGTGCTAGCTGACATTGGCTTCCAACCCAGAATGGGAGCCTTACGAGTAGAAGCTTGAAGGTGCTTGGTAGAAGCTGCTTAGAAGACTGAGTCCTCTGTTCTAGCTCTGAATGCGGCTGCCGCTCTTTCTCAGCAGCTCTTGGAGTGACCTCTGAGGTCAAAGCCAGCCTTGGAGCCTCGGCCATGGACCCAGATCATCACGCTCCTGCCCCTCCGAGACCCTAGAACCAGTCTTCCTTTTCCTGTTTCCTGCCACCCTCCTCTTCTTCTTCTTCTTCTTGCTTTCTCTTTCAGCCAATTATTGTTTTTTAATTTGAAGTTTGTGTTCAATGTAAATCAGTTCCGTATGAGAAAGTCACTATGACCCTCCACATAGTTACACAGATACAATGTACAATCAAAGCAGATGTTCAGCATGCAAACATGAAGAGGCGGTGTTCATTTACACATACAAAAGCTTGAGATGTGTTGGAGCTGGTTGTTTTGTATCCCTTTCTAAGGATGGCAAACATTTCCTTTTATTATCAAGGCTGCTCTGCCTATTTGCACCCTGGAACACGTGTGTGTGGTCATGACCGTCAAAGAATTCAGTGAGTTTATATTTCTAAAAAAGGCTTCTGCATACTGAAGGTGCTGTACAAGATTTCCTTTCCAGAATCCAGCTGGTTTTACACCAGTAAGTTGTAATTATTTAAAACACAGGCTGATACATAGGGCGCCTGGGTCACTCTGTTGAGTGGGCATCCAACTTCAGTTCAGGTTGATCTTGTGGTTTGTCGGTTCGAGCCCCGTGTTGGGCTCTGTGCTGACAGCTCAGAGCCTAGAGCCTACTTCAGATTTTGTGTCTCCCTCTATCTCTACCCTTCCCCCACTCATTCTCTCTCTCTCTCTCTCTCTCTCTCTCTCTCTCATAAACATTTACAGTATTTACAGAAATAGCATAAGAGAATTTTTGTGAGTTTAACTCACATGAGTCTCCAGTGTTCAATTTACCTTGTATTTTGCATCTTTTGAAATTTATAAATATGTGCTCAAAAAGGGTCTTTAAAATTTTTACATATTATTTTACGTATGCTGGAAAAAAAAGTACTAGTTTAAAGTTATTTGGGGCCATATTCTTGGAGCTAAAAGAATCTGACTCTCTTTTGGGGAATAGGAGTATGTGAAGAGAAATGCCCAGCTTTTAACCTTTTTAGCATATAAATAGGGGTCTGAGTTTAAGAGCTGGTGTGTCCCTTAAGCTCTTTTTTTGTCTGTAGATTTCTCTTCCATTTCTTTTTCCCTCACCTGCAATTTATTTGCAAATTGGATATATTGTTGCTAGGAATGTATTGACATCAGAGTGAACTCATGATGTATATTAACTTAAAAAAAAAAAGTGTTTCCTAGCTGCTTTTGGGGAAAGACCGAGAACAATGGTTTAGCTCAGTAGCAGTGGAAACTCCTGGCACCAAATGATGATCTCAAAATTTTATTTTCCACTAAAAGGAACTAGGAATCCCTGGAAATGACTCATTCTAGGTCTGGGGCAGAAATTGCATAAGGTTGGTTTAGAATGTCTTGTACTAGAAGGCAGTGAAGCTTTCAAACATCACTGGGTCATGTCAAAAGGATCTAGGGGGCGGGGCGCCTGGGTGACACAGTTGATTCAGCGTCCAACTCTTGATCATGGCTCAGGTCATGATCTCAGCGTTCCTGAGATCCAGCCCCACGTTGGGATCTGTGCTGACAGTGCGGAGCCTGCTTGGGATTCTCTCTCCCTCTCTCTCTGCCCCTCTCCCACTTGTACTCGTGCTCTCTCTCTAAATAAATAAATAAACATTAAAAAAGAAAAAGGATATGGGGGCTAACTTGAGACTTCCACTGACTCCAAGTGGGGCCATGCGAGTGTCAGTAAGAATAATAACTGCAAGGGATTGAAGTACATCAGATATGTATAAATCCATGTGTTCAGAAGTTAAAAAATAAAACCACTTCATCACCTTTGAAGGGCTGCCAGGAAACCAACTCATGCTTTTGAAAACTGGTAAATAGGGGCGCCTGGGTGGCTCAGTCGGTTAAGCGTCCGACTTCGGCTCAGGTCATGATCTCACGGTTCGTGAGTTCGAGCCCCACGTCGGGCTCTGTGCTGACAGCTCAGAGCCTGGAGCCTGCTTCGGATTCTGTGTCTCCCTCTCTCTCTGCCCCACCCCCACTCATGCTCTGTCTCTCTCTGTCTCAAAAATAAATTAAAAAAAAAAAACATTAAAAAAAATTAAAAAAAAAAGAAAACTGGTAAATAAAGGGAAAGCATCGAGCATTTACCCTATATGAACTGTGCCTCTAGGTAATGAAATAATTGGTGAGGGAAGTTTCTCTTTAGAGAAAATAGTAAGTAAACAAGGAATGACTGATTTTGAATGTCACCATACTCACCATATTCAGAACCCCCTGGAATGAATGAATCTGGGTGAAGTTCACCAAAGTATGCTAGTATTGCAGAATGAGACACAAGCAGATATTATGTGTATCCTGATAAAAGCCACTATCTACGAGGGAATTTTGCAAAAGACAAAAAAAAAAAAAATCGAATCTGAACCCGATCGAGCTCCTACCTCAAAACATTAATTTATAGGAAATCAAGGGACAGAGAAATGATGCTCCAGTAAGGCAATCAGCAAAATCCAGAAAATTTCCCCAATAACACATCCAAATGGACTTTCTTAACTCCCCCCACCAAGCATCCTCACTGTCCTACCTCAACAGTCACATTGTGGGGCACCCGGGGGCTCAGTAGGTTAAGCATTCGACTCCTGATTTCGGCTCACATCAGGATCTCACAGTTCATGAGTTCAAGCCCCACCTCTGGCTCTGTGAGGAGCCTTCTTGGGATTCTCTCTCTCCCTCTCTTTCTGCCCATCTCCTGTTTGTGCTCCCATGCTTGCTCTCTCTCTTTTTTTCTGTCTCTCAAAATAAATAAATAAAACTTAAAAAAAGAAATCCAGTCACATCATGAACCTTGTCACCATCCCAAGCTTACCTACCTTGAAAGTAACTAATTCAAACATTTTACTCTGCACTTTCTGGTCACGACTTTCCATGCTTCCCATTCTTGTTTCGACTGTTTCCCCTACAACTATTCTCAGATGCCAGCAGACTTCCATTCTGTAGGCTTATTTTCTCACAAACTATTAGCTTTCTTCTTTCCTCTTTTTACTCCTTATTCACCATGAGTTTCGTGCTGCATTTCCTGAATATCCTGAACCCCCTTATCTTTTTATCATCACTGTTTAGCAAAATCTGCAACCCCGTGTGACTAAGCTCTCTCTACTTCCCTGATGTCTGCATGAGAGCCTCAGATGCTGTAGGAAGAAATCCTGTGGAAGGGGAGAGGGGTGCTACTATTCACTTGTGCTGAGCAACCTCGGCAGTGCTCTCAACACTTTCCAGAATCCATTCTCCTTTTTATTAGACACACTGTGTTGCATCTGCAATGATGCAACTTTCCACTAAAAAAAGAAACCATTTAGGGATGCCTGGGTGGCTCAGTCGGTTAAGCCTCTGACTTCATCTCAGGTCATGATGTCACTGTTCATGGGTTCGAGCCCCATGTCAGGCTCTGTGCTGACAGCTCAGAGCCTTGAGCCTGCTACGGATTCTGGGTCTCCCTCTCTCTCTGCCCCTCCTCCTCTCTCTCTCTCTCTCTCTCTCTCTCTCTGTCTCTCTCTCACTCAAAAATAAATAAACAGTAAAAAAATTTTTTAAAAAGGCTATTAGATGGGACTCCCTCAACACCCTGCTCCCAAAGGCACAAACCTCTGTCTCTGTCCCCAGCCTCTCCTTTCTTCCTCTTGTTACTGAAGAAGTGTCCCTACCCTTATGCACAATTACTTCTTTGACCTGTGTTTCGGATGCCCACCTCACACTTCTGGAAACTTTTCCTGTGGCTTATACCTTCTCATTCTCAGCTCTTCCAACTGTGCATCTATTATTAAATAGTTTTACTGAGGCACAATTGACAAATAATAAGTTTCGCATAAAGTGTATAATTTGACAAGTTTGACATATGCATACACATGTAAAACCATTAGCACAATCAAGATAGTAACCATATCCACCACCCAAAAGATTTCCACACGCCCCTTGCTAATCCTCTGCTCCTGCCCCACTTCCCCAGGCAACCACTGATCTGCCTTGTGTCACTTGAGATTAGTCTGTGTTTTCTAAAGATTTATATAGATGGTATCAACCAACAAATACTCAGATGCTTTTGTCTGGCTTTCATTCCGCATACTTATTTTGCGATTCATTCATGTCGTATATAAATAATTCATTCTTTTTAATTGCCGAGCAGTATTCCAATGTGATTCAAAACCAAAATTTGTTTATCCGTTCACTAATTGCTAGACATTTGGGTTGTTTTGAGGTTTCGGCCGTTATAAATACAGCTGAAAAGAACATTAATGTACAAGTCTTTGTGTGGATGTCTGCTCCCTTTTCTCATGAGTAAGTACCTAGGAAAGGCTCGATCGTAAGGAAGGCTTATGTTTAATTTTTTAAGAAACTGTCAGACTGTTTTCCAAAGTGGTTGTACCATTTTACATTCCCACCAGCAACGAGTGAGAGTTCCAATTCCTCCACATCCTCACCAACACTTAGGATGGTCACTGATGTGGAGAACAAAGTCAAAAGAAAAAAAAATTAAACTTCCTTATAAGTTAGCCCATTGGCAAGGACTTGGGACAGGCAGGGTGACCTTCTTCCAAGGAGCTCAACTGCCCCCATGTTAATACTATGTTAGAGGCAAAAGTCAACCTTAGCTTGACATTAGCCTGACCTCCAGGATCCCATAAAAATCCCTTTGGAAACTTCCTTTATCTCTACCTTGGCAAGATACATGTTAGCAATCATCCTCCAAGCGTATGGATCACTGATATACATCTGAAGGATCTTGTGACTAAGGTTTTACCAGACGGTGGTGGATGACCTTTCCCCAACAACAGCTAGCCCCTCAAGGTCCTGGAAACCTTGCCTCCAAATTCTTTAGAGACTTACACTATCCCTACCCCCCCCCCCCCGGCTTTGAAAGTATATAATCCACCGCTCCTCGTAACCCCAATGCAGCTCTTGCTGCCCACAAGTCTTGTCCCTGTGCTTTAAAAAGTCACTCTTTTTGCACTGAAGACATCTCAAGAATTCTTTCTTAATTGTTCATTCTTGTTAATTCTAGTGATTCTCTTTTTTTTTTTTTTCTTTTTTGAATAGACTTCACACATAGTGTGGAGCTTGAACTCAAGATCCTGAGGAGATCAAGACCTGAGCCGAGATCAAGAGTTGGATGCTTAACCCACTGAGCCACCCAGGTGCCCCCTACTTTTAGTGACTCTGATAGATGTGTTGTGGTTTTTCACGGTGGTTTTCATATGCATTTCACTAATGACTAATGATGCTGTGCATCTTTTCCTGAGCTTATCTGTGATCTGTGTATCTCCTTTTGTGGAATGTCTGTGTAAACGTTTTGCCCGTTTGAATTGGGTTGTTTCCATTTTTCAATATACCATTGTCTCCAGCTCCTGACCTTTTTCCTCTTCCAGCCACAGTTCCTGTGCTTACTCTCCCCGCCCCCCACTACTCAGTTGACTCCAATCCGGCTTCTGTTCTCTCACTTCACTGAAGACATTTTTGGGTTTGTTTGTTTGTTTTTTAAGTTTATTTAAGTAATCTCTATGCCCAACTTGAGGCTCGAACTCACAGCCCAGAGATCAAGAACCGCACACTCTATCTACTGAACCAGCTGGGTGCCCCCAAACAGTTTTTTAATTAAGAATAGCTAAGACTTGGGGTGCCTGGTGGCTCAGTTGGCTAAGCTTCAATGTTGGTTCGTGAGTTCGAGCCCTGCATCAGGCTCTGAGCTGACTGCTTGGAATTCTCTCTCTCCCTCTCTGCCCCTCCCCCCCAATAAATAAATAAACATAAAAAAAAGAAGAGCTAAGACCTTTATGTTTCTAAAGCCAGTGGACAATTCTAAGCATTCATCTTACTTGGCCTTTCCACATATTTGACCATTCCCTCATTCTTGGATCCTCTCTCTCTGAATTTGATGACACCATGCTCTCCCACTCTCCCTCTTTTGACATGCCTTTCATGAGTTCCTTTTAGACTCATCCTCATCTATCAAAGCCATTACATTCTTGCATCTTTAGGTTCTACATAGACCCCCTATTTTCTCTGTAATCTGTATTGCCTCCTTGATCCTTAAAGAGAAGACTCTGGCTGCTTCCATTTTGACCTTAAGCTTTCTAGTTGGGTTCTTCTTTCCAGGGGATCTCTTGGCTCAGGTGGAAGATCCTGAGGGCACAACATCCCCTGATGGGAACCAAAATCGCCTCCTCTGACAACTGTCCTGACATGGCAAGACCTCCTGTGACTGACCCCAAGACAATGGTCGACCTGACCTTTCCTGCCCACATGCACGTGCCCGCCCACCTTTGCCCCACATTTTCCTTATATAAACCTGGAAGTATTCTCAGCACTTTGGAGGCAGTCTTTGAGACACCTGTCTGCTGTCTTCCCAGTATTGGCCTCGCTGACATAAATTCCTTTCTTGTTTCCCCACCACTCCTCTCTCTGCCTTTGGATTTTGTCAGTGGTGAGCCCTGGAACTTGTCTGGGACACCCTCTCCAGGTGCTCTGGCAACCCTGTGTCCTGGCTAAAGTCCATCTCATAAAAATCCACAACTTCAAATATAATTCAGTTGTCTACTTAACATCTACACTTAGTTGCTGAAAAATGCATCGTAAACTCAACATATTAAAATTAAACTCATGGGATTCTCCCAAACTTGGTCTTCCCTTCTTCTTGAAAAACCAAAACCAAAACAAACAAACAAAAAAACAAACAAAAAAAAAAAACAGTAAAGGGTAGATTATGCTGTGTCTCTGTGAGTGGCGTTATCATCCACCAGTCATACAGGTCAGAAACCCAGAGAGCATTCTGGAGCCTTTCTACCCCTCATGCTTCTTATTTCTTTTTTTTTTTAATTTTTTTTTAAATTTTTTTTAACGTTTATTTATTTTTGAGACAGAGAGAGACAGAGCATGAACGGGGAAGCGTCAGAGAGAGAGGGAGACACAGAATCTGAAACAGGCTCCAGGCTCTGAGCTGTCAGCACAGAGCCCGACGCGAGGCTCGAACTCACGGACCGTGAGATCATAACCTGAGCCGAAGTCGGATGCTCAACCGACTGAGCCACCCAGGTGCCCCTCATGCTTCTTATTTCATATATTACCTCTATCCTATCACTTTGTGGCAAACACCATTTCTTATTAGCTAATTGTACTCACCCATTACTGAGGGGGTTAATTTTGCTATCTCTCATGAGGGTGTCTTATTTGATGTGGCTTGAAAATAATATAACAACAGTACAATAAGATATTTTGAGGGAAAGAAAGAAAACCCATTACATAACTTTTATTTCAGTATATTAGAATTATTTTTATTACTTATTGTTAATCTCTTTCTGTGCCTAATTCGTAAGTTAAAATTTACCATAGGTATTACACATAAGAAAAAACATAGTGTATAACGGATTTGGTGCTATTTGGGGTTTCAGGAAGCCACTGGAAGTTTTGAAATATATCTCCTGCAGGAAAGGGGGGACTACTGTACAGAACTCAAATTTTATTTACTTATTTATTTTTGAAAAATGTTTATTTATTTTGAGAGAGAGAGAGAGAGAGAGAGCACATGCAAATGGGGTAGAGGCAGAGAAAGAAAGAGAGAGAGAATCCAAAGAGGCTCTGCACTCTCAGGGCAGAGCCTGACACAGGGCTTGATGTTATGAACAGCCAGATCCTGACCTGAACCAAAATCAAGAGCTGGACGCTTAACTGACTGAGCCACTCAGGGGCCCCAGAACTCAAATTTTATATATTCCCGGGAAAGGGGGAAAGGGAAGGAAATAAGTAGAAGACAAATAATTCCTTTTATTCAAGTGACATAGAAGTGGTGACATCACTTCACTTGCATTTTTCACTGGTGGGAATGTAGCCATATGGCCATTCCTAGCTGTAAGGGAGGCTGGGAACTGTGGCCACTGTCTGATAAGCTTTGTGCTCAACTAAAAGTGTATTAAATTATGGTAGAAGTGGAAAAGAGATTTTGGAAGACAGCTAACCCTCTGATATTCCTGCTACCAACCGCTTTGCTCTTTACCTGTGTATACTACAGTTTCTTGACTACTCAGAGCACTGAATAACTTAAGAATCATATCTGTTGGTTGGGGGATGTGACGTACTTGCAAAAGAATCAACCCAAGCTTCTTCAGGGCATCTTCGAGAGCTAACATAATTATATTATTCGTCCAAAGCTTGTATGCTGTTTTGTCCAAACAGTGTCTCAGTTTTTGTTTCAATTTGATTAGGAGGATGGCAATTAACCTACAGGTATTTTTCCAAATGGAAATAAAGAGGGTAAAATCATAAAATGATCTTTTGAGAGGAGGTTTTATGTAACCGAAATTTCATGGAGCCATTTAAAAACATTCTAGCCGGACCCAAATAATCTGTTCTCAAATTCATAGGGGAAGGAATATTTAAAACACAAAGAATGAAAAAAAGAAAGATGAAATAATATTTTATATTAAACCTGGAAAAGGAAAGTCAATGGGTGGGGCTATGACAGTTGTCTTCCGTGAGTTGCCAGCTTGGAAGATTTATTGTTTTCTGTGTAACTCAGTAAGGCTTGGTGCATGGAAGGAAAAGGGATGCTAGTATGATAGGAGTGAGTTAATCAAGGGGCACCTGGATGGCTTGGTCAGTTAAGCGTCCGACTCTTGGTTTCAGCTCAGGTCATGATCTTGCAGTTGTGAGTTCAAGCCCCACATTGGGCTCCGTGGGGCAGTTCAGAGCTTGCCTGGGATTCTCTCTCTGCCCCCCTCTCTGCATCTCTCCTGCCCATGCTCTCTCTCTCCTCTCTCTCTCTCTGTCAGAATAAATAAACTTAAAAAAAAAAAAGAAGTAGGTCAACTTATATAACAAACTCCTACATTTTGATAGCTTAATTGTAAATAAAAACTGTGATTTCTTGGTATGGCAACAATTCAATGGGGTATTCCTGGTTGGACCACCATTGTAGCTCTCGTCCAGTGGTGGTGCAGGGACCCAGGCTCCTAAGTGGACTGCATCCCTTAGGGCTCCACAGCCCTCTCCTGCACGCCCCGTGCTTGGGCAGCAAAACCAGGAAGAGGGACAGCTGCGGGAGATTGCAAGTTTAATGGACCAGCCTTGAAAATGGCGTGTATCAGTTCTAACCACATTTTATGGGCTAGAACTTAACCATAAGGCCAAAACTGATTGTAAGGAAGACGGCAGAATACAGTCTAGTTCAGTAATAAGAGGAAATATGTTTGTTCATTATTGACCCCATCTCTGCCATGGACTGCCCTTATAGTCACCAAATACTCTTTCATTCTTCTTCCCATATACAGATTTTCTCCTATCTCCTCAAAGAAAACAACCGCAAATCTAACTCAGCTATTGCATTCTGCTCCAATCCACTGTTCCCAAATATTGCATAGATCTCTCTGGCAGATCCAGTTGAGGTTTCTTGTGGTGTGGACATCTATGAACTAAATAGATGAGTTGTCTGCCTGCCCTCAGTCTCCAAGCATCCATGTATCCCTAACAGACTATGATGGAATGGTGACTGGGTAGTCTCAGTAAGTTACCCTATTTACAGAAGGGAGAGTAGGAGACACAATAATCACCGATCTACAATAATGGTAAAAGCACGCTGGGGAGCCATTATGAAGTCCCCCTACTAAGGCAGGGGATTTGGAGAGGGAGAAATGTTCCTTAGGTTAGACTTGATCTACTTTGAGAGGGTCTCTTTTGTCCATTGTTTTCTATAGCCTCTGAATCCACCCCCGGTAAGGTTCTTCTGTGTCTGCTTAAGTACATCTGAAGTGGATATTTTGGAGGATGCTTCCTTGGGGCTGTACAGCCTTCATGTACATTCATTCTTGTGTAAGTTTTGAGGCTCAAGGACTGTTTTGAGTCAGAATACAGTTAAAGATTTTTTAGTATGTTTTGTGGCCTCTTTGGTAATACAATAGCCTTAAAACGTTATTGGGATTCCTTTCTATTTGCTTCTAGTCAGTGCTATGTGCCAGTAACTGTACCTAAATTTCTTCCCCAAGCTTAATGCTCAACCTTGATTAGTTACTTTACATCCTCACCAAGTTTATTTGTTTCTTTGAAGCTAGCTGTGCTAATAGGCTTGGGTGAGAAGCCCCATGGCCCTCAATCTCGCCTTTACTAAAGGTCCATTTCTTTCCTGAACTTATCTCTTTCTTACAATATTTATTGAAGGCAGCCCATAGTAGCCAATGCAGACTAACGCTTGCATGGATTGTTTTGGGCCATCACCCCTGGAGCTGTGCCCTTAGAACCTACAGGCCTGCTTTCTGAGTTAGC
The DNA here is from genome assembly GCF_023721935.1 of Panthera uncia. NCBI lineage: Eukaryota > Metazoa > Chordata > Mammalia > Carnivora > Felidae > Panthera > Panthera uncia. The sequence goes on along the minus strand of NC_064808.1, from coordinate 85,675,494 downwards.
ACAGGCCAGTTTATACCAAATATTTTGCCATTGTAAATACCTTTCCCAGCCTTTATTACTAGTTCTCTTGTCACCTCACTGCTAAGCCAATGTCACATATCATAGTGGTTTTTGGGGGGAAGAAATGGCAGCACTCTATTTCAAGGTACAAAGTTTTATGCAAGTTAAGTTATGCTAGTTGCTCCACAAGGCAGTCCCCAAATTTCTATTCCATAGCACAGTGAAATTCACTTCTTGCTCTGACAGTGGTCCAATGTGCATATTCCTAGTCAGGTATTTCTCCTGGGAAGCTTTCCTCCAAACTGAGCATCAGGGACCTCATTTTAGGGGCTCTGCCATTTCTCCCTCTCTTTTTAAAAAATTTTTGCTTGGTTTTATTGTCTTATTCAAACAGATTTTTTTTAATCTTTTTTTAATTTTTTTTTTAACGTTTATTTTTGAGACAGAGAGAGACAGAGCTGAACGGGGGAGGTTCAGAGAGAGAGGGAGACAGAGAATCTGAAACAAGCTCCAGGCTCTGAGCTGTCAGCACAGAGCCTGACACAGGGCTCGAACTCATGGACCGCGAGATCATGACCTGAGCTGAAATCAAAAGCTTAACTGACTGAGCCACCCAGGTGCCCCCAAATAGATTTTTAAAAATTTTCTTTTCATCATGATAAGCATACTCTTTAGTCCCCATCACCTATTTCACCCATCCCCCCATCCCTCCCCGCTCTGGTAACCATCAGTTTGTTGTCTATACTTCCAAGTCTATTTCTTGATTTGTTTCTATTTTTCCTTTGCCCTTTTGTTATGTTTCTTAAATTCCACACGAGTGAAATCATGGCATTTGTCTTTCTCTGACTTATTTATTGACTGACTTATTTCACTTAGCATTATACTCCCTACCTCTATCCATGTTGTTGCAAGTGGCAAGATTTCATTCTTTTTATGGCTGAGTAATATTCCATTATGTATATATACCACATCTTTTTGATCCATTCATCTATCAGTGGACACTTGGGCTGCTTCTATAATTTAGCTATTGTAAATAATGTTGCAATAAACATAGTGGTGCATGTATTCTTTTTTTTAAGTTCTTTTTTTAATGTTTATTTATTTTTGAGACAGAGAGAGACAGAGTGCAAGTTGGGGAGGGGCAGAGAGAGAAGGAGACACAGAATCTGAAACAGGCTCCAGGCTCTGCCAGCACAGAGCCCGACGCGGGGCTCGAACCCACAAACCGTGAGATCATGACCTGAGCCGAAGTCGGACGCTTAACCGACTGAGCCACCCAGGCGCCCCATGTATTCTTTTGAATTAGTGTTTTTATATTTTGGCGGTAAATACCCAGTAGTGCAATTACTGAATCCTAGGGGTACTTCTATTTTTAACTTTTTGAGAATCTTCCATAACCATTTTCTGTAGTGGCTACACGAGTTTGCATTTGCACCAATAGTGCATGAGGGTTTCTTTTTCTCCACATCCTGGCCAACACCTGTTGTTTCTTGTGTTGTTGATTTTAGCTATTTTGACAGGTGTGAGGTGCTATCTGACTATAGTTTTGATTTGTATCTCCCTGATGATGAGTGATGTTGAGCATCTTTCCAGCTGTCTGTTGGCCCTCTGGATGTCTTCTTTGAAGAAGTGTATGCTCATGTCTCCTAGGGCTCTCCCATCCCTTAATGCCTCTCTCCATCCTCTACATCCAGCTGGCAGAAGAGGGGCAGAGAACAGAATAGAGGTTTCAGTGGCCCAGACCCAGAAGTAGGATATAAGCTTCTGCCAAGAGTGGCTAGAACTTAGTCACGTTCTTCATCGCATTGAAAGAAACCCAGGATATATAGTCTTGCTGTGTTCCCAGGAAGAGGAAGAAATGGGTTTTCTGCACATCTAGCTAGAATCTGCCAAATCAAGAACAATTTTCATAATTATTACAACGATCTGGAAATGAGAGCACGCTGTCGCCGACATTTCTCCGTGGCAGATAACCATCTATCTGAGAGCAGAGATAATTACGTGTTGGGAACAAGTTGGACTAGATTCTCTGGGAGGTCTCTACCAGCGTTGTGGTCAGAGAAGACTAAGAGTCAACTAATAACCACAGCAACAAATTAATTAATTAATTAATTCACATAATTAATAATTATTAATTAATATGTTCACAGGGGTGGCTCAGTTGGTTAAGTGTCCGACTTCAGCTCAGGTCATGATCTCATGGCTCCTGAGTTCGAGCCCTGCATCAGGCTGTCTGCTGTCAGTGAAGAGCCCACTTGGGATCCTCTGTCCCCCTCTCTCTCTGCCCCTCCCCCTCTCATGCACGCTCTCTCACTCTCTCAGAAATATATTGAGTTTTTAGCTGTGCTGAGAGTGCAGTAGGCACTGGAACTTAACATGAGTAAGATATAGTTCTTTTCTCAAGGAGCTCTTAGTCTGGTAGAGGGATATAAGCTTGGGAAAAATGTGTTGTAAATCTCTATAAAGCACAATAGGGCATAAAACATGAAGCGATTGTTTCCAACTATGGGATCAGGAGACTGAGAACGGAGAAGTTTCATAGAAAGGATAATGGTGGAGCTGAATCACTCATCCTACCTAATTAGAACAACACCCAGGCAGGCAGATGTTATTCCCATCATTCAGATGAAAAAACTGAGGCTCCGTGTAGTCATGTAATCTGTGCAAGAAGAGTTGGGAGGTGAATCCAGGCCCCTGCTCTTTCTGCTCTGCTACACTTATGCAGACTATACATGGGTTGCTAAATTATAGATGCAGCAGAGTTATCGAGCCCAGTTTTTTAAAGCTCAGCTAATCACACTGATGTTTGCCTTCATTTCCCTTCTAATTGGTTTATTTGGATGGGGGGGCAAGGCTAGTGAAGTTCTCTCTTGAGGAGACAAAATTCTTCTGGGCTGGAGGTTCTCATGCAGGCTGCCGCCTCACCATCACATCCTTCTCCTTCCTCCCTTCGGTTCCTTCGGCTGCGTTCCACCCTTGCTGTGAAGTCCTCCCCTGTGGCCCTGGCTTCACGGAGCCAGCTCCAGCTCCAACCTTCTCTAGCACTCATGGAAATGGACTTGAATTGTTCTTCAGTTTGATGACTCTTACCCTCTTCCTCCCCCCGCAACCCTCCCAGGCTATAGGCCCCTCAGGTAGGGACCATCCTATAATTTCCCACACCCCCAAGTACCTGGGCAAGGGCTGAGCCCATGCTCAGGTCCCACCAGGTAATGCTTATGGGCTGACGGCTTTATTCAGGAGACATGAAAAGCGATGTGCTTTTCTCCCGATGTTTTATAATATCTTATTGAACAAAATATAAAGTCGGCAGCCTAGTCTGAGTCCTTTGTTGTGTTTGTGTGTGCGTGCACACATGCATGTGCAAATCTTGTTGGTCTGTGAAATCTAAGAGTTTAGGATCCATAGCCCTAGTGGGTGGTTCCCTAAATCTGTGGGATGTAAGGATCATTTGGGACAATAAAAAATAGATTCCTGGGCTTTGTCCCAGAACTGAGGAACTAGAAAATGAGGGCCTGGGGAATCCATGTTTTCATTTTTTAAAATTATTTTTTAAATGTTTTATTTACTTTTGAGAGAGTGTGAGCAGGTGAGGGGCAGAGAGAAAGGGGGACAGAGGATCCGAAGGGGCTCTGTGCTGACAGCAGTGAGCTCGATGTGGGGCTCAGACTCATGAATCGTGAGATCGTGACCTGAGCTGAAGTCAGATACTTAACCAACTGACCCATCCAGATGCCCCAGGGAATCCATGTTTTTGAAAAAAGACCTGCAGGTTATTCTGATAGTAGGTGGCATTTAAATTATACCTCAAACAATTGAGAGGGTTTGGGCAGATGATGATGGAAGGAGAGGGATAGGAAACGGCCTTCAGGGCAAGAAAAGTGTGAGCAACGGTGTGGAAGTAGAGAAGGAAGTGTTTGGAATGACAGGTGGATGAAATGGGATAAATGGGCCATAAAATGGAGTAATGGGTTTTCTGCTCAGAAAGATAGGTGGTGGCTACATTGTGACAAACTTGAACCTTCTACTGAAAACAGTAGAACTTTCAAGGAAGCACGGAGCAGGACAAGGAGAATTACTGAAATCCTAATATGCAGTAATCATTGTCTTTGGGCAGAAAAAATAATGTCTCACCTTTATTTTGAATCGATGTGGATGCTGTTTGGATTACTAAAATATAACTTAATACACAAGATTTCCTGACTATTACATAAGTAGCTTTTGGCTATTTTAAGCAGATCGCACAGTATGACTTCCATGTTGTAGAAAGCTGTAAATTTTTTTTTTTTACAAAAAGATTGAGAAGGGCTTGTGGGAACAAGGGGAGCCCCTGGAGGTTTTTGAGAAGAGTTACAGGTGCTCAGAGTGGGTGGAGGAAGGGAGCCTTGGAAGGCAGAGAGAGCAGGGAGGAGGCTGCTCACATAGCTCCAGGGTGAGGTAATGAGGACCTGCATGGAGGTAGACAGCAGTGGGTTTGATGTCAGCACCACATTTTGTGGTCTGGCTGTGAGTCAGCTGCTCCTTGCTCTTTTTGCCATGTGTCTGTCCTTTACAGACCCATCTGAGCCCCCATGTCTGTGCTGAGTTATATGCCCTCGAAGCAGGGGATGTGCCCCCTTTTTCGGCAGAATCCAGGCAGAGCAGCTGGTAATCAGGTTTTTGATGAATGTGTCTACTTAATGATGATCTTCCCACATAGCTCTCCTGGCTTGGAAAGATCCCCCTGAACCCAGACATCTATTCCTCTGGATCAAATTATTGTCCTGAATGAACGACGACAGAGAAATGGGGCCAGAGAACAGCCTACTAATAATTCTGAGAGAGATCAGATTTAAAGAGGCGGCAATCCTTTAATCCCAGGTGATATCGCTTCCGCTGCGAACCGTGGAGTCCACATCACCATACAGAAGAACCTTGGCTGCAGTCCTCAGCCACCTGATCCCCAGAAGAGGCAGGGAACATTAGCTATTCCAAAAGTGGGCATGATGGGCTGTCTACTGGGGGTCAGGTGGGGCTGAACACTTAATTTTAGCCACAGCCTGCCTATGTCTCTTCTGGGAGTGATTGGTGTGACCAAGATGCAGAGAACCCTAATCCTATCCTGGCACAGAGGGAACCTGACATTCGCCAAGGCTCTTCTACCCAGAAATTCTACTTTATAAATAGAGGGACCAGTATGCAAGATTGCCGCAAGGGTCACTGAAGCATGTTGCACGGTGATAGAGTGTTGGAATTTCCAGGAGGGAGGGGCATTCTTGGCACTAGATCTAGCCTTCTTGTCTTAGGCAAGATTGCATTGTGGGCTAATTTGGCTTCTTTCTAGATCACGCGAACTTCCATTTTAGTGGCAGAAAGTCCTATATGGATACAAGATCTAGACTGAGGTTTTTACTGATCCCTAAATCTCAGAGATCTCTGGGCAACTGAAATTGTGTATCTGTGTGCATTAACTCATAATTGTGCACTCTGGATATAAATGGCTATGAATTACAATCTTGTGTAGTGAACATTAATTATTTATTTGTGGTCATCCTATAACTCTCAATTGCTTCTTACATTTTGGTAACTTACTGTATTCTGAATCCTCTCTCCCCAAGGTAGAAGCTAGAAAATTCACAACTGCAGACCTCACCCAGCTATGGTGCAATCATACGGTCTAGATTCTGGCAATCAGACACACCCTCATGAGACTTTGATTCAGAAGTAACAAATATGAGGAGAGAGCTATACATGAGTGATCAATCCTCAAGCAGGCATGATAGCAGAAGTCTCCAGATCTTCAGGAGTGGCAATCGTGGAATTTCTGACTGTAAACTGTTGGGAGACTAAGCAGATGAACATTGTTTTAGCTGCTTACCTTCAGGATCTAGATCTCTTGACCTCCAGGAGATTTGATGAGCTACCTGGTATTCTTAAAACTTTCTTTTTTTTAGCTTAAAGTTCCAGAATTACTTCTACTGTTTGCATTTAAAGACGCTGACAGAAAGGGCTAGTATCCAAAATCTATAAAGAGCTCACCAAACTCCACACCTGAAAAACAACCCAGTGAAGAAATGGGCAGAAAACATGAATAGACACTTCTCTAAAGAAGACATCCGGATGGCCAACAGGCACATGAAAAGATGCTCAGCGTCGCTCCTCATCAGGGAACTACAAATCAAAACCACACTCAGATATCACCTCACGCCAGTCAGAGTGGCCAAACGAACAAATCAGGAGACTATAGATGCTGGAGAGGATGTGGAGAAACGGGAACCCTCTTGCACTGTTGGTGGGAATGCAAATTGGTGCAGCCACTCTGGAAAACAGTGTGGAGTTTCCTCAGAAAATTAAAAATAGACCTACCCTATGACCCAGCAATAGCACTGCTAGGAATTTACCCAAGGGATACAGGAATACTGATGCATAGGGGCACTTGTACCCCAATGTTTATAACAGCACTCTCAACAATAGCCAAATTATGGAAAGAGCCTAAATGTCCATCAACTGATGAATGGATAAAGAAATTGTGGTTTCTATACACAATGGAGTACTACGTGGCAATGAGAAAGAATGAAATATGGCCGTTTGTAGCAACACGGATGGAACTGGAGAGTGTTATGCTAGGTGAAATAAGCCATACAAAGACAGATACCATATGGTTTCACTCTTATGTGGATCCTGAGAAACTTAACAGAAACCCATGGGGGAGGGGAAGGAAAAAAAAAAAAGAGGTTAGAGTGGAAGAGAGCCAAAGCATAAGAGACTCTTAAAAACTGAGAACAAACTGAGGGTTGATGGGGGGTGGGAGGGAGGGGAGGGTGGGTGATGGGTATTGAGGAGGGCACCTTTTGGGATGAGCACTGGGTGTTGTATGGAAACCAATTTGACAATAAACTTCATATATTGAAAAAATAAAAAATAAAAAAAAATAAAGACCCTGACAGATGCACTAATTGGTACTTGGAATGGTTACCAGCAATAAACGTTCAAGGAAATGGGGACTTGACGGTTGGTTATCTGAAGTGGTTGGATTTGAATGCAAGGCAATGATTGTTTAGTTGGTGTTAGAGGAGGGGATTCTGGTAGCCTAGGAGGAACAGTGATGAAACAATTATGTAAACTGTCCCATAACCTACCAACCCAAGGCTTTGGTGGCCTTCATGTTGGAGGGCCTGAGAAATGTAAGTACTGTGGACTGAGCCTGATGCTTCTAACTCTGTTGGATGTTTTAAACAAAGAAAGTGTTAAGTCAAAAGTGAAAAGTTTTAGCATATGAGACTATCCTGTAATCAGTTTCTATGCTATCTCTTGCAGCCACAGCATTGAAGTAGCTGAAAATAAAATTCACAATGGAACACCGAATTCTAAAATAGGTTGAATTCATTGCTTTAAGCGGATTCTTATGTGGAAGTTAGGACACTGGGAAAGAGTGAGGCATGAATTGGTATGGGGACATTTGAAAGCATCTCAATTCCCAAAGTTTCAGCAGCAGGAGGGACTTTTTCCCTTCTTCATTGAGTCTGTTCCTGCATGATGTTACCTTAGAGGTAACATTTTGTCTTCATGGGCTATACTAACCGCCTTGTATTGTCTTCAGATCTGTAATTAAAGTCAAATCCTTGGGTATGGCAGGGAGGCAATTACAAACTCAATCCGTGGAAGTGACAAAAATAATGACACGATTTTGCTAATTTATATAGTTAAAAACTGGGAAATATACTTGGTAATAAATGATAAGAGGCTGCGTGGGATAGGAGTAGAAATATAATTTTAGATAAGGCCAAGCTGATTAATATGGGTTCACTTAGGGGAGATTTTGAACTGAATATGTTAGCTCAAATAATTGAGAGTAATTTTAATGGTTTCTCATTTGGCTGGTTAAAATTTAGTCTCAGTGAGGATCAATGCCAAATAAAACTTGAGATGCTAGACATCATTAGGGGAAATATAGGAAGAAAGAAATCCCAAGACTTCAGAAAGAAAAAGAATGTTAGAGTGGATTTATCATGTGACCCACTCACTAACCCTCAACTATGTCCTTGAAAGTTCCCAGAAGACAATTCATTCTCTAAGACCCTGAAATATAACACTAGTGAAGAGAGCACCAATGGATTGGTGTATTGTAGATACTGTTTTCTGCAGGCTGGGGATACATATGGAAGATGTTTCTGTTGAAATCATCTCTTTGAATGAGGATTATGGGGTAGTAAGGTAGCAGAGGTAGCAGGATTTATCCAATGAGAAGCAAGGCAAGGTTGATGTATGTATTAGTCAAGGTTCAATGGTAGATGACAAGGACTTTGGTTGCTGGCCCAGATAAAAGAGCCAGAACCAGATTTTCCCTTCCACGTGAAATATCCAAAAAAAAAAAAAAAAAAGAGAGAGAGAGAGAAAATATAAAAAACAATGGTTTAAAAAATTAAAAATCAGATAAGGGAAATTATTTCTGAGAAGTGAGAAACCAATAAAAGAACTCCTATGATAGCATCAATTTACATTCTGGAGACAGTTTCTTGATAACTCTCCTTTGGTGCACAGGGAAGGAGACCCAGGCAGAATTTGGTACTGTCCCTGAATTGAGGAGACAAACCTGGGAGTGTAGAAAGAACAAAAATGATTAGCATTTGCAGAGCGAAGGACCAAGAGGAAACACTTGAATAGAGAGAGAGCTCTGCAGAGCTGCAGAAGATCCCTCTTGAGTCTAAATATGAGTAAAGATTAACGAACGCATGTGAGGAAACTCCCCAAGGCCAGGAAAGAACCACATTAAAGAATTAGGATGAAGAATGTTTAGAATTCACACAGGGCTGAGAATAGTTCCTGTTCTCACCTGTCAAGAGTACAAAACTTCATAATTCATGAAGCATCAGATAGAGTCTTGAGTAGTGGGAAAGTATTAGTCCTTAATGCTGTTCTAACACCAACACACTAAACATAAACACAAGATGTGAGAGGATCAGAGTATTTCCAAGCGATTGAACTGGATTGAAAAACAAAGCTACCAACTACTTAATAGAAATATAAAATTTTCAGGGGTACCTGCATGACTCAGTTGGTTAAATATCTGACTCTCACTCTCAGCTCAGGTCTTGATCTCAGGGTCATGAGTTCAAACCCCACGTTGTACTCCATGTTGGGCATGGAACTTACTTTAAAAAAAAAAAAGAACTATAAAATATTTAGCAACCAAACATAGTAAAATATACAGTGGCTAGCATCCAATCAAAACTTATCAAACATGCAGAGAAGCAGGAAAATATAACTTGTAATGAGGGAAGCAAAACTAATGAAATGAAACTGACTCAGAAATGACACAGATGATGGAATTAGGAAACAAAGTTATCAAAACAGTTGTCCTAACAGTTATGATGTCTGAGATGAAAAATTTGCTGGACCAGATTAACAGCAGATTAGATATTACAGAAGAAAATATTAGTGAATTCTTAGACTAGAAACAAAATTTCATTTCCAAAATGAAACATTTGGAAGAAAAAGATTAAACAAACCCATTGAGCATCAGTGAGCTGTAGAGAAATTTCAAGCAGTGCAATATACATGTAATTAGAGCCCCAGAAGGAAAGAAGGAGTGGGTGGCAGAAAAAATATTTGAAGAAATAATGACTGGACATTCTCCAAATTTGATGAAAACTTTACGTTCACAGATCCCACAAGTTCAATAAATCTTAAACACAAAATACATGAAGGAAACTACACCAAGGCATATCATAATCACTTGCTTAAAATATGTGATAAAGGGAAAGTCTTAAAAGTAACCAGAAAAAAAAAATCATGTACCGAAGAACAAAAATAACAATGCCTGCAAATTTCTTGTTGTAAACAACACAAGCCAAAGACAGTGGAGTAACATCATTGAAATACCGAAAGGGGGAAAAATTCAACCTAGAAATCTATAGTCAGCAGTTTTCCACAAATGAAAGTGAAAGAGACTTTTTCAGACATTCAAAAGCTGAAAGAATTTATCACCAGGAGACCTATCTTGCAATAAATGTTAAAGAAACTCCTATAGGCAAAAGGAACATGAAACTTGTTGGAAATTAGGACCTACACAAAAGAATGAAGGACACCGGAAATGGCAACTATACGGATCAATAACAAATATTTTTGTCTATTATTTAAACCTCCTGAAAAGATCATTGACAGTGCACACAAAATGAATAACAGTGTACTATGGAGCTTAAAATATGTGTATAAATAAAAATATGGGTGAAAAATTGAATCTATACAAATGATTAAAGAGGACTGAAAATGGTAACTAGGTGGGTAAATATAAAAGACCTGATTTCTCTTTGTAAAAACCTTTTTAAAAGTAACCGATTAAACAAAAATAATAACAGTGCATTGTGGAATTTACAACATATGTAGAGGGAAAGTATATGACAACAATAGTACAAAGGCCAAGAGGAAAGAAAAAGAAGTATATTATAGTAAGGCTGCTATACTTCACGTAAAGTACTGTAATATTATTTGAAGATAGATTGTGATAACTTAAAGATGTATACTATAAGCCTTAAAGCAACCTTTAAAATGTTAATAAATTGTTGTACATAACAATTGTTTTATATGTACATATATGAGTTATATATATATACACACACACATATATCTATCTAGATATCTATATCTATCTACATGTTGTGTACATTAAAGAATTACATATATATATCTATAGATAGATAGATATAAATATAGATAGAGATAGAGAGAGAGAGAGAGATTGAGGGAGAGAGAGAGAGAGACCAGCTATGTTACTAGGTACGTGAACATATGGGATTGTCATGTCCTCTGATGAACTGACCTTTTTATCACTATGAGATGACTCTCAAATGAAATTATAAAGATACTGAATCTAAAATTGGCATCAAAAGAGGAAAAATGAAACAAAGAACAAGTGGAACAAATAGAAAACATATAGGAGGATAAAAGACTCAATTAAATGTAAATGGTCTCAGCATTCCAATTAGAAAGCAGAGATTGGGGCGCCTGGGTGGCTCAGTCAGTTAAGCATCTGACTTTGGCTCAGGTCATGATCTGGCAGTTCGTGGGTTCGAGCCCCATGTCAGGCTCTGTGCTGACAGCTCAGAGCCTGGACGCTGCTTCAGATTCTTTGTCTTGTCTCCCTCTCTCTCTGCCCCTCCCCTTCTCGTGCTCTGTCTCTCTCTCTCTCAAAAATGAATAAATGTTAAAAAAAAAATTTTTAAGAAAGCAGAGATTGTTGGCAAGGAAGAAGTCAAACTTTCACTCTTCATAGACAACATGATATGTGGAAAACCTGAAAGACTCCACCAAAATACTGTCAGAACTGACACATGAATTTAGCAAAAATTGCAGGATATAAAATCAATGTATAAAATCAGTTGCATTTCTATACACCAATAATGAACAACAAAAAGAGAAATCAAGGAATTGATGCCACTTACAATTGCACCAAAAACCATAAAATACCTAGGAATAAAACTAACCAAAGAAGTAAAAGATGTGTACACTGAAAACTATAGAAAGTTTATGAATGAAATTGAAGAAGATACAAAGAAATGGAAAAATATTTCATACTCATGAATTGGAAGAAAAAATATTGTTAAAATGTCGATACTACCCAAAGCAATCTACATATTCAATGCAATCCCTATCAAAATAACACCAGCATTCTTCACAAAGCTAGAACAAACAATTCTAAAATTTGTATGGAACCAGAAAAGACCCCAAGTAGCCAAAGTAATGTTGAAAAAGAGAACCAAAGCTGGAGGCATCACAATTCCGGACTTCAAGCTGTGTTACAAAGCTGTAATCATCAAGACAGTATGGTACTGGCACAAGAACAGACACATAGATCAATGGAACAGAAAAGAGAACCCAGAAATGGACCCATATATGGACCCAACTAATCTTTGACAAAGCAGGAAAGAATATCTAATGGAAAAAAGACAGTCTCTTCAGCAAATGATGTTGGGGAAATTGGACAGCGACGTGCAAAAGAATCTGGACCGCTTTCTTACACCATACACAAAAATAAATTCAAAATGGATGAAAGACTTAAATGTAAAATAGGAAACTATCAAAATCCTAGAGGAGAAAATAGGCAACAACCTCTTTGACCTCGGCCACAGCAATTTCTTACTAGACATGTCTCCTAAGGCAAGGGAAACAAAAGCAAAAATGAACTATTGGCATCTCATCAAGATAAAAAGCTTCTACATGGTGAAGGAAACAATCAACAAAACTATAAGGCAAACGAAGGAATGGGAGAAGATATTTGCAAATGTCATATCTAATAAAGGGTTAGTATCCAAAATCTATAAAGAACTTATCAAACTCAACACCCAAAGAACAAATAATCCAGTGAAGAAATGGGCAAAAGACATGAACAGACACTTTTCTAAAGAAGACATCCAAATGGCTAACAGACACATGAAAAGTTCAACATCATTCATCATCAGGGGAAGACAAATCAAAACCACAATGAGCTACCGCCTCACACCTGTCAAAATGGCTAAAATTAACAACTCAGACAACAACAGATGTTGGTGATGATGCAGAGAAAGGGGAACTCTTTTGCACTGCTGGTGGGAATGCAAACTGGTGCAGCCACTCTGAAAAACAGTATGGAGGTTCCTCAAAAAATTAAAAATAGAACTACCCTATGACTCAGCAATTACACTACTAGGTATTTATCCAAAGGATACAGGAGTGCTATTTCAAAGGGGCACATGCACCCCAATGTTTCTAGCAGTACTATCAACAATAGCCAAAGTATGGAAAGAGCCCAAATGTCCATCCACTGATGAATGGATAAAGATGTGGTATATATATATATATATATATATATATCGGAATATTACTTGACAATCAAAAAGAATGAAATCTTGCCATTTGCCACAACATGGATGGAACTAGAATGTATTATGCTGAGTGGAATAAGTCAATCAGAGAAAGATAAATAACCTGATTTCACTCATATGTAGAATTTAAGAAATAAAACAGATGAACATAAGAGCAGGGAAGGAAAAATAAGATAAAAACAGAGATAGGCAAACCATAAGAGACTCTTAAATATAGAGAACAAACTGAGAGTTCCTGGATGGCCGGCAGGAGAATGGGCCAAATGGGTGATGAGCATTAAGAAGGTCACTTGTTGGGATGAGTGCTGGGTATTGTATGTACGTGATGAATCACTAAATTCTACTCCTGAAGCCGTGATTACACTATATGTTAACTAACTTGGATTTAAAGAAAAAAAATAAAACAAACAAAAGAAAGCAGAGATTGTGAGACTGGATAAAATAGCAAGATCCAACTAGATGCTGACTTCAAGAAACCCACTTCAAATACAAAGACACAACTGGTTAAAAGTAAAAAGGTGGATAAAAATATACCATTCTAACACTAGTTTAAAAAAGCTACAGTGGGTATTTTAATATCAGACAAAGCAGATGTCAGAAAAAAAGAATAAAAAGAAAGTATGCTCATAGTGATAAAGGAGTCATTTTATCAGAGGTTGTGACAATCCTCAAGGTTCATGCACCTAATAACATGGCTTTAAAATCTATGAAGCAGGGGCCCCTGGGTGGCTCAGTCAGTTAAACGTCTGACTCTTGGTTTCGACTCAGGTCATGATCTCATGGTTCCTGGATTTGAGCCCCGCATTGGGCTCTGTGCTGATGGTGCAGAGACTGCCTGGGATTCTTTCTGTCTCCCTCTCTCTCTCCCCCTCCCCTGCTTGTGTGTGCATGCTCTCTCTCTTAAAATACATAAATAAACATAAAAAAAAAAAGTCAGATGATGCCTGCTAGATTCATACTAGCAAAACATAAATGCTCCCCCAATCCTGCCTCGTAATGACCATAAATGTAAGGATTGGATACTGGGAATCCAGCCAACCTGACAAAGAAAAACTCAATACAGCCATAACTACGCTTACTGGGCGAATCAACAGAAGCAGCAAAAACATGATTTCTACCTTCCAGATCTTATGGAAAAACATCAGGTTGGTGGAGCCTAACTCACATCCAGAGTCATAGCTGCAAAGGTCCAAGAAAGGTGACTTTCAGTTTTCCTGCCTCTGTCGTGCAAGGATGAGGGTGAAATGGATGGCCACTGTAATAACTATCGTGATTTAGCAGGGCTAAAGTGGTAACTAGACTGATCATTAGCATTACTAACTGCTCATAGGTGCTCAAGGACTGAAATAGATGGTCAGTCCATTAGAGTTTTATTTGAACTCTAGAAAAGAGAAAAAAAAAATCCTAGGTCTGGTGAACGGAGATGTGTCTCTAGTAACTACAACAGAGCATCATGGGTGCTCACTAAATTCCCAGTCCTCACAGTTCGAAATCCTACAAGCAATTCTACAAGCCCAAGGAAATTACAGGGATTTGTGTAACTTTAAAGACTTAGAAGATGCAGGTGGAGTGATTCCTATCCATGTCCCCCATTTAACATTTAACTCATCTGTTTGGTGGGTGTAGAGAAGATTATCCTGGGAGCCAACATTTTTTATTATCCTACTAATGTCTTGCTAATTTTATTTATTTGTTTGTTTGTTTGTTTGTTTAAAGTAGGCTCCATGCCCAATGCAGGGCTTGCACTCACAACCCTGAGGTCAAGACCTGAGCTAAGATGGAGAATCAGACAAATAACCCATTGAATAACCCACAGGCACCCCTGTGGGTATAATTTTTTAGATACATGTGCTTTACTAACATCTTCTCCTATCCTGTGGCTTGATTATTCATTTTCTACTATGGTGTCATTTGTTGAGGGAATTTTTAAATTTTCGTGAAGTCTAATTTATCAAGTATTTCTTTGATGGTTATTCTTTGTGAACCTTGCTGAAAAAATCCTCGCCTACCTTTGGTCGTAAAAATATTCTCTTAAGTTTTCTTCTAGTAGCTTTATAGTTGGAGCTTTAAAAAAAAAAAGTGTTTATTTACTTTGAGAGAGCGTGTAAGTGGGGGAGGGGCAGAGAGAGAGGGAGACACAGAATCTGAAGTAGGTTCCAGGCTCTGAGCTGTCAGCACAGATCCCGATGCAGGACTCAAACCCATGAACCACAAGATCATGACCTGTGCTGAAGTCGGACCCTCAACCGACTGAGCCACCCAAGTGCCCCTATAGTTTGAGCTTTTTATGTTTAGAACTCTAATTCATTTTGAATTAATCACTGTGTATGAAATACAGCAGGAGTTCATTATTTCCCATATGGATAAGCAGCTGTTTGAGTATCATTTATTGAAAAGACTTTCCTTTCTCATTGGCTTGATTTAGCATCTTTTTGAGAATCAAATTGCCATATAAATACGGGTTCCAGCAGCATTCTCGATATAAGTTTATCGAGCTATTTGTTTATCCTCATGCCAGTAGCACATTATCTTGATTACTATAACTTATCATATGTTCTGAAGTCAGATATTTTGTCTTGTAACTTTGTTCCTCTTTTTAAATTTTATTTTTAGGGGCAGGTGTCTCAAGTCGGTTGAACATCAGACTTTGGCTCAGGTCATGATCTTGTGGTTTGTGAGTTCTAGCTCCACATCGGGCTACGAAGCCGGCCTCAGATCCTCTGTACCCCTTTCTCTCCACCCCTCCCTAGCTTGTGCTCCCTCAAAAATAAATAAACAACAACAAAAACAAATAAAATTTGATTTTTAACATGAACACATAGTAAAAGCCAATTTTTGAAACTGTATAGTTCCATTAATTTGAACACATAAATAAATTTATGTAACCATCATCACACTCAGAATACAGAACGCTGGCACCGTTTCCCTGCTCCTAAACCCTGGCGATCACTAATCTGTTCTTTGTCATTATAGCTTTGTCTTTTAGAAAATATCATATAAATGGAATCATACAGTATGTGTACATGTTTGAGACTGGCTCTTTTCACTCAGTAAAATGCCTTTGAAATTGCATGTATCAATAACATTCCTTTTATTTGTCAAGCACTATTCCATCTTACAGATACATTGCAGTTTGTTTATCCATTCATTCATTAAAGAACAAACATTTGGGGAAAATTATAACTATAGCTGCTAGAACAGTAAAGGTTATGGTGTGAGCACATTTTTGTTTTTCTAGGGTCATCCTTTTATAGGATTCTTTTGGATATTCTTGGTCTACTGCATTATCACATTAATTTTAGAAGCGGCTTTTCAGTTTATACAAAAGTCTGCATCGATTTTGGCTGAGATTGCATTGAAACTACAGATTAATCTAGAGAGAATTGATATTTCTTTTTTTTTAATTTTTTAATGTTTATTTTTGAGAGAGAGAGACAGAGAGACAGAGCGTGAGCAGGGGAGGATCAGAGAGAGAGGGAGACATAGAATCTGAAGCAGGCTCCAGGCTCTGAGCTGTCAGCACAGAGCCTGATGCAGGCTCGAACCCACAAACGGTGAGATCATGACCTGAGAAGAAGTCGGGTGCTCAACCAACTGAGCCACTCAGGCACTCCGAGAATTGTTATTTCAACAATACTAAGTCTTCCAGTTTGTAAACATGATATATCTCTCCATTTATATGGGCCTTTTAACATTTCTCTCATCAGCACTATATAATTTTCATTAATTGGTTTTGAATACCCTTTGTTTAAATCTATTCTTAAATATTTATGATTTTTACATTATTATAAATGGTATTTTAAAAAATTAATTGCTCTAGTTTTTGCTAGTAATATATAAAAACACAACCACTTTTTGTATATTTTTCTTGTATCCTGCAATTTTAGGAAATTCACTTACTGTTTCTAGTAGGGTTTTTTTTTTTGCTAGATTTGTTAGAATTTTCTATGTAAACAATTATGATTTGCAAATAGAGATGATTCTATTTCTTATTTTCTAATCTTATGCTTATTTTTTCTCTTATTACTACCTTGGTTAGGCTTTCCAGTACAATGTTGAATAGAAGTGATGAAAGTGGACATCCTCCCCTTGTTTGATCTTAAGGGCAAAGTGTTCAATATTTCACTATGAAGTACGATATTAGTAGTAAGTCAACATCAACAAAATGAATAGGCAACTTACTAAATGGGAGAAGATATTTGCAAATCATATATCTGATAAGGGGTTAGCATCTAAAATATATAAAGAACTCCTACAACTCAATAGCAAGCAAACAAACAATCTGTTAAAAACAGGCAGAGGATCTGAATAGACATTTTCTCAAAGATATACAGATGGCCAACAGCTATACAAAAAAGGTGCTTGATATCACTAAACATCAGGGAAATGCAAATCAAAACCACAATGAGATATCACCTCACACCTGTTAGAATGGCTGTCATCAAAAAGACAAGAGCTAACAAGTGTTGTCAAGGATGTGGAGGAAAGGGAACACTTGTGTACTGTTGGTGGAAATGTAAACTGGGGCAGCCACTATGGAAAACAGTACAACAGTTCCTGAAAACATTAAAAATAGAACTACCATATGATCCAGGAATCCCATTTCTGAGTACACATCTGAAAGAAATTAAAATAGGATATCAAAGAGATAGTTACATTCCCCATGTTTACTACAGCATTTTTACATTAGCTAAGTATCTATCAGTGGATAAATGGATAAATAAAGTGGGATATATATACAACAGAATATTATTCAGACATGAGAAAAAAGGAAATCTTCCCATTTGTGACAACATGGATGGAACTTCAGGGCATTATGCTAAGTGAGAGAAAGACAAATATGGCATGGTATCACTTAAATGTGGAATTAAAAAAAAGTCAAACTTGTGAAACAGAGTAGAAAAGTTTACAGGGGCTGAAAGGTGGGGCAGTAGGGAGAGGTTAGTAAAAGGGAGGGTACAAACTTTCAGTGATAAGATAAATAAGGCCTGAGGATCTAATGTACACGATGTTGGCTGTAGTTAGTAACACTGTATTATTTAATTAAAATTTCTGAGAAAGTAGAACACGAAAATGTTCTCACAAAAAAAAAAAAAGACAAAAGATAAATATGTGAGATGATGGATATGGGATGGTTGAAATTCTTGCATGATGTATATGCATATCGTATCACTATGATGTACGTTTTAAACGTCTTACAATTTGGGGAAGCTGGGTGGCTCAGTCAGTTAAGTGTCCGACTCTTGATTTTGGCTCAGGTCATGATCTCAAGGTTGTGAGATCAAGCCCCACATGGGGCTCTGCACTGGGCGTGGAGCCTGCTTGGGATTCTCCCCTGCTCATTCATTCTCTCTCTCTCCCTCCCTCTTAAAAAAATTCTTACACTTTTATTTGTCAATTATACCTTAATAAAGCTCAAAATATGGACTGTCAGAGGATATGGGGAAGGTGGCAGTCTGACACAGTTTAGATACCTTCTAATCGCCCCCCCCCAAAGTAGACAAAGCTATAGAACATAGATTAAAAACCCAGGGACAGGGGTGCCTGGGGGGCTCAGTCAGTTGGACGTCCGACTTCGGCTCAGGTCATGATCTTGCGGTCTGTGAGTTCGAGCCCTGCGTCGGGCTCTGTGCTGACAGCTCAGAGCCTGGAGCCTGTTTCGGATTCTGTGTCTCCCTCTCTCTCTGACCTTCCCCCGTTCATGCTCTGTCTCTCTCTGTCTCAAAAATGAATAAATGTTAAAAAAAAAAATTAAAAAAAAAACCCAGGGACAACACTTAACTGCAGAACTAAGTGTACATCATCTAACAAACCACAAAAATCCAGGCAGGTAAGGATAAACCACCTATAGCTGTAAGTCAAAAATACTGCAATTAGTGAATATACATTCAACACTTTATAAATCATTTTTAAAAATATGTTCACATTTGGTATTTTACTTGTACTTTTATTGATGAGTAACTGAAACTCAGAGAAAATAAGTCTCTAAATAGTAGTCAATAAGAATATGTGCCAGGCACCTCACATACATTATTGCATTTAATCTTTAAAGTAATCCCATGAGAAAGAATAATAAAATAAAATAATCCCAGGAGGAAAGGGTTATTATTTTCATTTTGCAGATGAGAAAGTGAAGCTTATAGAGGTTATAACTACTTGCTAAATATTTTACATAGCTAGTAAACAGAAGAACCGGGATGCAAACATGGAATTCTCTAGTCCTAAACCCTAGCCTTTTCTAAGAATTCTGGAGCAGGAAGGGAAAGAGGAAGCTGGAAGTTCTTCGCATAGATGCTATATAAGCGGTTTTTGAAATTTCAGTAAGATGTAGTCAACTAGAGAGTAAGTGGACAGTCAGCTGGGACAGTCAGTGTCAACAAAAGATCAAGACACAACAACACCTGGCTTATTTAGGGAATTGGAAAGAGAACCGAGTGGCCAGATTCTGGGGTGCAAAGGAGGTCGTATTGGGGATTAAGGCCAATAATTACATTTGGCAGGCCCTTGAAAAACATGCTCTTTGCTCTGTAAACAACAGACAATTGTTGCTAGATTAGAAGCAAATCATTCTGGAAGCAGTGTGGACAGTGTACTGGAAGAAGGAGAGACTGATAAGCAGGAGACGTGTAATCAATAATTCAAGCAGAAGATAATGGTGGTTCAGCTGTTCTAACAGGATGTCTTTGCTTGGCCAGTGTGGACGTGGATGCTTCTGAGAAATGAAATTAGGCCGCACCTGCCTACCCCCAAGTTCTTGACTGAATGTGCCAATGTGCATAGGACTCTTTCCCCCTCAGGAAAAATCTTCCAGAGGTTTGGGGAAAGAAAGGGGAGTGTTGAGGAGAATGGTTGAATGCCCTGACAGCTGCTTGTTAGACTGGTTTAGAGACTCTGGGGAGAAAGTAGGAGAGCTAAACAATAAAGGAGCCTTTTCCACAAGGGTCTTTGTGGGACTCCAGGTACAACCTTGACCAAGTGCAGCACAGTGGCAGAGGGACTTCTCCCAGATTTGACATCAACCCCAGCCCAGGTCAAACATGGGAATCCTATGGGAAGTATTAGTAACAGAGCTGCTGCTGGTGGGTGGTGGTGTGTGTGTAGGTATTGAGAAGACTGCATTGGTTATGAGCGCCCATGACAAACCTGAAGAATCCCAGACACCTGGGGAGACGCTGGGAAGGGCTGGGCTTTCTTGCAGCAGATAAGCGTTCAGATCTGAGAAGAGCAGTGTGTATGCTCATGTGTTCCCACTTGCATTCACAGACCTGGGAAACCTTGGGGCAGCTCACTGGGGGAGCAGCAGTGAAGAATGGAAAGTGGGAAATGGAATCATGAAGGTGGAACTCACAAGGCTTAGTGACCAATCAGATGCTCCTATTATACAGACAAGGCTGAAGATCTCTAGGCTGTGTCTATAGTGCACATACATGAAGTGTCGACAGTGCACACACATGAAGTGTGTTCTGTGGTTAGTGGTCATGAATGTCAGCACATCAGGCTTTTAGGCTTCTTGAGTCATCGCTTCTTTTCCCCTTTTAGTCTTAAGTTGGCCTCATTTCCAGAATCAAGCCGCCTTGCTGGCTTCTGCTGTAATCCACTGATTCCACATCTGCAAACCCATCTTCCCAAAGGAGACGTACTCAAGAATCAAACCGAAGATAAATCTTTTCTTTTCAGGACAACAGAGATAGTCTAGTCTCACTGAAATACCAAGGTCTGAAAACGTTAGAAAGAGGGAAGTATTATAACCCCAATAGTTCTGACTTTGGAAGCGCTTCTCTTTTTTGTTTATTCGTTTGTTTTAAAAATGAACTGAGGTAAGGGCATGGGATGAGCATTTAGCTATTTTGGGCCACCCATATGGCAGAGTAACCTTGGTCAAAGTTCTGTCATGCTTAGGTCTGGAAAGTTAGGGGAGGAGGGGGCAGGTCGTCATGCTCCCAGCATAACATGGGTTTGTTGTGTTCCTTCGTTCCAGCTGGAATGAAGATGACATTGGGCCTGCCAGAAACCAAGTCGCCAGCCCTTAGTCTTTTTTCAGCATGTTTGATGATTTGGCCTTGACGGGATGGATGTCTCTGTGGCCCCTAAGCTCAGGGCAGCTGACAAGCCTCCCTCAGCTGATCCAAGCTTACACTGTGGGTCCCTAAGGCACCAAGAAAGATGATCCCAGCTCCCAACACTAGGGTTTTTCCTACTAGAAAAAAAAAAATATCCACTAAGCCTTGCTTTTATTCTTGGCTCTAGGGTTGAAAGTGAAATGCTTCCTGCCATGAAGAGGCTTACAAGTGAGTTGGGAGTCAGACGTGGAGATGAGGCAGGTAGACACACAAAATTAAAAGATTTTATAGCTGGGAGGGAACTTGGAGGTCATCAGTCCAATCTTTCACTAAAGGAGAGGATACTGAGTCCCAAAGAGGTTGAGTGACTTGCTCAAGGTCAGAGAACCAAAAGAGACAAAATTCAGATTTAACCCTGGACTGGTCAGTACAGAATTCTTTCATTATACCGCCTACCACTTATTGAAGAAGTACCATGTGCTAAGTACTTTCTAATTACATTACTGCATTTAATCCTCATGATAGCTTACTTAGGCAGGTATGATAAATCCCATTTTAAGGAGGAGGAAATAAAGTTTAGAGAGAGGTAAGTAAATTTTTCTAAGACTATCCAACAAATGAATAGCACCAGCACTTGGACCCACATGGGCCATCTGGTTCCAAGTTCATGCTTGAAATGCTCCTTTGTGCAGCCTCTCCAACATTAGATGCCTCTTTCTTTACTTCTGTCAGCGAGAACTCATAATAGATGGAGAATATAATACAAGCTGTGTACGTTTCTGGTCCCACTGTCTTTCTTGGTGCTGGTTGTTTTGTGCCCTAACCTGAATGTCACCATGTCAGGAGTTCTTGAGAGGGCCTGCTTGGAAAAGGGGAGTGCTAGAGCACTGAGGGCCTCCATTTAAACACTCCTTAAATGCCCAGGCTTCCAGAAAGACAGAGTCCACTGTATTTGAGCAACCTCAGGCCATAAGTGAGCACCAAGGACCACAATGGAGTAGTATAAGTCCTATAAGAGGACTCAACCTCTCCACTGGGCACCTGAAACTAACATAATTGATTCTAGAGTATTGAATGGACTAGAGAAGTTAGGTAGAAAGAGCACAGAACTTTGTTTGAGTCTTGGCTTTGAATTTGTCTCTGATCCAAGCATGTACCTTTTTGTGTGTATGTATTCAGTGGTCTATAAAATACTGCAGGAAGAGGCATTACATGCATACCAGCCTAAGAGAATGCCCAATGAAGACACAGGTGTAGCAGGAATGGGGATAATTAGGAGGGCTTCCTTTAGTGGGTGAGTCTTATAAAAGACTTTGAAAGTGCTAGACCACTCTCATCCTGGAAAACACGCTGATGGCAAGGTTACCCCAGAGGCAACCAAAAGTCCCGTCCTTCAGGCACCCCTCACAGAAGCTTCCACTTCATCTGGGCTCAGCCTCCTTGGCTCCCACTTTGGGCCTTTGGGGAGGGGTTGACATTAACTAACAAAGGGATTCTTTGAAAAGCCTGGAGCCCAGAAAGAAAAGCACAGACTGGACTCTCCATCTGCCTGCTTGGTTGTTGTGTAAGAGCTGGAAGGGGAAGAGGAGTGGCTGGGGCAGGGTGGCTCACAGTGGCCACAGTTAGTCCCCTGCTGAGGAAGAGCCAGCTCTGCTGACAGGCTGAACCTCTCCCACAGGTTTTCCCCTGGGAACAGACAAAAGAGGAATAGAGAGCAGGAAAAGGGTGGAGGCCTCAAATAAAAATTAATTAACACTATCTATTTTTTTTTCTAAAGGTAATCTCTTAATCCTAAGAACTGGGATTCATGTGTGCCCTTTGGCCTATAACCAAAAAGGGAAGGGTCAGGAGAAATCCACCTATTAGATTTCCTTTTCTCAATGGCTCTTTGTGTGGCAATCTCCTGTGAGATGAAATAGACCTTCTAGGCTCTGTGTAAGATGAGGCAACCATGGCCAACGTTAGCCATCACCAGGAAAGCTTTGACGTGGAAAGATTGGAAACTGCGGGGGAAATTGGCATGTCAGAACTTGAGTTACCAAGGGAAACGGGAGGTCTACAATTGTGTCTCAACTGCCATCCAAATCACTCTTTACCCCATGAGTAGATCTTTCTCTGTATCCCATTATGCTCTGCCTTCTCTCTGTTGCCATCCAGTCACCATTTTAAGGACTAAGAAATCAGAGGTCTTGAAGTTAGAAGGTTCTTCCTGAGGTCTTGTTGTCTAGACTCTCACACAGTGAAGGTGGAAAAAGCCTTTGCTATCCTGGTCTTCATTCTCTGGAAGTGGGAAGAGGGAGGAAGAAAAGAGATGACTGGGAAGGAAATATGGCCACTAAACACAATCCACAGGCATCATCTAGTGAGGAAGCAATTGGAAGCAATTGGAAAATGGGAAGCTATTCTCATTATTCTTACCTAGGCAAATGGCACCAACATCCACCTAGTTGTTCATGTCAGACACTTGGGAGACCATCACTGATTCCTTTCTTTTGTCTCCTCTACCTCCACAGCCAATAATCTAGGCCCCTATGATCTTTTGCCTCCACTACTGGAATGTTCTTAATTGATCTCTTAGTACAACACATTTTTTGTTCTTCACTCTTACTTGCAAATCACAACCAGAATTTTCTTTGCACTATACAACTTGATCATGCCTCTCTTCTGCTTCAGTGGTTCCCTACTGCTTTCAGAATAATTTCCAAACTCACTAGCACAGTATTCAAGGCTCTCTTTGGTCATCAGTCCCCTGTCACATAGCCACAGTATTCAAGACTTATCCTTAACTAGTATAATAGGCTCTAACTCACCTCCTAAACTTGGTACATTCTGTCTGGATCATTCTTTTCCTCACTCTGGCTAACTCTTATCTGTCCGTCACATTTTGGGTTGGTTGTCCTGTCTTGTGGGCACCTTTCCTGACTCCTCTTATACTGGATTAGGTAATTCTGCAATGGACTCCCATGACCTTTTCCTTGCTCTATTGTGACAATTATCCCCTTTGCCCATTACCAGTCTGTCTTCCGGATTAAGCTGTAAAATCTTTAAAGGGGCTTGTAGAAATAGGGTGGAAAGAACTTCTCCATGGTTTTAATTTGCATGAACTCAACTGTATAACTATATTAAAAAGAGAGAAAGAATGAGGCAGGGAGTAAGTGACTATTATCTCAAAAGTACTCAAGCAATTCTGACTGATTTCCACTCAGCACCAAACAGCACACATAGTAAATCTTAGTGAGAGGAATTCACATGAATGTCTGTTCAAAAGTTTTGTTTGTTTGTGTTTGCTTTGTTTTGCACCACATGGCCACTAAACACAATCCACAGGCATCATCTAGTGAGGAAGCAACAATGTGTTCTGACACTGGAAGAGACACTGGTGACTTTGGACTTACTGAGACACTGGATTTCAGTCTCTAATACAGTGCATCCCTAAGCCATTTTTAAGGGTGGTCTATGCTATATTTAATTTTTGCTTTTTGTACGATTTTAGAATGAATGCCTCTATAAAATATAACTCCACTCTAACTGGTAATCGTGTCCCTTTTCTCCTGGCAACTACATCCTTGCCCCGTTTACGTGGCTATTATAGTTGTCATGTTTTTCATCTGACCTGAGATAGGCTAATAAATCCCTTCTTCTTAAAGGTTATTAGCTTTGAGATCCACATGATTAAAGCATGTTCACTCTTGTGAGTGAAGCTGTAAGATAAAAAAGTAAGGGACCATATTTCTCAGCACATAGCAAAAGCAGTCTGTGAAGTCTGCTGAGTCTCTTAGTCTGCTAAGAGGAATAGGTGAGATGGAGAGATAGGTAAACTAAAATGGTGAAAGCTGAGTCAGCCGGTGTATGATCCTTATCACTGAAGGGTCACAAGCGAGGGATGTATGCTGGTAGTGGTGGTGGAAATGGGGAAACTATTTTTTATGTTTATTTATTTTTGAGAGAGGGAGAGAGCATGTGCACATCAGTAGGGGAGGGGCAGAGAGAGAGACAGAAAATCCAAAGCGGGTTCTGTGCTGACAGCAGAGAGCCCAATGCAGCGCCAGAACTCACTAACCATGAGATCATGACCTGAGCTGTCCAATTCGGATGCTTAACCAACTGAGCCACCCAGGCATTCCCAAGGAGACTATTAATTGGGTATGTGCTTCCTTGGTGCTGATCTTAGGCATATGAGGAAAGATGGAAAGCCCTGGAGAGCTTTAAGCCTAAGTCTGTACGATTCTAAGGGGTAGGAGACTATGTGAGGGCCAGTCAATGTGAAGAATGAGAGCTGCCTTGGGAGGGAGAAAAAAGTGAAAAGAAGAATAATGAATGAGGATGGGAGATAACTGAGTTAGTTGGAACAGGAAATGAAGTAGAGTGACTTAAGATAGAAATACTTAGCCTAAGAGCTAACCTAGGCTAGACAATTAGGAAATGGAGGAGATTGTGCCTCAGAGAATTTAATGGCCCCAAAGTTATATAGCCACTAAAGTAGCAGAGCCCAGATGTAAATTGGGATCTATGTGACTCTAAGGTCCATGCTTACCAATCCTTTGGTAATCCCTTCTTATAACAGATGAAGACAATGAAACTTTGAGAGGCGAAGCAATCTGCCTAAGGACACCAAGATATTCCAGTAAAACTAATCCTAGAACTACCAAAACTCAGTTAAATTCTCCTTCCAGGCCATTCATTGCTATCATAATCAGAGAGGAAGCAGGGAGTCACTGCATCCCTACAAGGCTCTTGAAGATCTTCCTCCCTCATCTGTGCCCCTGACATCTCCTTGGTAAACTAGGGAGGATATTGACAAGGTGTCACAGGGAGTGAGACACTTGGAAAATACAAATCCCTCTATTACGGGATTCCAAGCAATTTTTTTACTTGTCAATTTAAGAGGGCAGGGCAGGATTAACTTGAGCTCAAAGGATCAGGGTGAAAATAAAGTGTAATTATTATGATAATAATGATAATCGTTTATTAATCTGTAGATTCTAGACAGATATTACTCCACCCTCAAGTAGCTTATCTGTTATAACTGGGGATAAACCAGTGGTGAAGGTATGGATTGGAAGGAGGAAGGAAACTGGCATAGCGAGGAACAGAAGGTAGACAAGCAACTTAGAGAAAGAAAGCATACTGCTTTGCTAATGACGGAAGGTGGAAGATAGTCTGACAAGCAAGCAATTTTATAGTAAGTCATATTCATATCAAGGAAGATTTTTCAGTGAAGCCCAAATTTTTAATTTTCTTTGTTAGGAACAAATTATAAGAATGTTAAGTGAACTGCCTAAGACCACATAGCCTGTCAGTGACAGAACTTGGATCTTTGGTCTTTTTGTGCTTAGTTCTGTGTTAGTCCAATAAGAGCCCACGTGGGTGCTGGAGAATGCAGCAGATCGGTGAAGAGAAAGACCAGAAGAAAATGTTGGCATAAGGATAAGGGACTAGCTCAGTAGGATCAAATACGCATCTCTGTCTTTCATCCACACCTTCCCCACAATGCATTTCAAAAAATATAAGTGCACCCAAGTGTGAGGAGTAGGATTTAAGCCTCCATATCTGGGGCTGCTCCACATTAAACTGGCTTATGAGAGTGGTGGGGAAATTGCTGGCTCACAATAAGATAAGGTGGCTTCACTGAAGCTTTTTTACTTTTCCAGAAGTGATAATCCATGTAAATGAAGAAGAAAGTAAAAGACACAATGAACAAATACCTTCTAGTAACTGTGCACCTAATATTATATGCTGATTCCACACAATCTCTCATTTAAATCTCACAACACCTCCATCCATTCTACACATATTTATTTGTGACGTACTATGTGTCAAGCACTGTGTGGGGCCCTCAAGGTTTACTATTAAGCAAAATATATATAATCTTTGCTCTTAAAGAGTTTCGGATCCAGTGGGGAGCAGAAACACAAAATAAAAATTAAATTATTAATTAATTGATTAACTACAATAGAGTTAGGGTTATTAAAGAGAACTACTGACAAAATATAGTAAAAATCCTTTTAAATATATAGTTGAGCTTGTATAGAATTAGATAAAAATTCCCAGCTCCTCAAAGCAAAAAATAAAGTAAAAAAAAAGGTTGGAAAGTATAAACTGACAGTGTCTGGGGCATGTGATGTGAGTAGGGTACAGGGGTTATAAAGAACACCGTTATCTCAGTAACCATGGAGCTTAGATTGAAATACACTAGTTCAAGAAGAAAGACCTTTAGGACTTCCCCAAAGGTGAGTCGTTAAAACTGCAACCATCATGTAATCCAAGACACTCACAGTATTAGTAAAAAATGATAGTTTAAAAAAAATCTGCCAGCAGGTAAAGGGAGATGAGAACATTTATTTGTCTTAGTCTGGGTTCTGGTGGCAGGGAGTAAGTACCCCCTGAAACTTCATAATTACAGAACTTCAAAGAATTTGGGGTTTAAATATACATGACTTTGGGGAGAAAGTAATATTAAAGATGGTCCTATGCTGATGTCTTAGGCAAAAGCAAAAATTCCCTGGAGGGACACAGATCCTTCCTTTCACATCTACATAAATATAGATATAATTCACGCTTCCACAAATTTCCACAAATAAAGCCACAAATAAATCATTATCAAGATAAGCCCACAATTTAACATCACCAAACACAGTAAAAGCAAGTTATCAGGAGCATTAAAAAAAACAAATAATACCTAACAAAATTAGACCTTTAAGAACATCAGTAATGGAATGAGTTGAAAAAGCCCACAAGATAAATATGTTTAAAATTATTAAAGACACAAAATGAGGATTGAAAAAATGGGACAAAATTGCTTTAATAAATATATAATTGTGAGAAAAAACTAAATAAAATTTTTAGAAAAAAATATAGTCATTCAGATTAAAACAAATTAAATTAGAGGCTGCTGAAGAGAGAATTAATAAACTGGAAGATAAGGTCAAAAAATTAAAGAAAAGAAAATGAAGTTCAGAAAGATAAAAAATGGAAAATGGGAAATGAGACTAACAGAGAATAGACTGAGAATGTGAAGTTATATCTATTATGGTTTTAAAATGAAAGAATTGAGAAAATAGGGAAGAAAGAATGTTCAAAGACAATTTCCTAGAATCAATAAAGAAATGAATCCTTAGATATAGGGAGCATACTGAGTACTTGGCATGATAAAGAAATGTAATTAAACTACAATTGTACTTTTGTAATTGTACAATTGTACAATGTAATTAAACTACAAAGACAAAGAATATTTTTAAGATGGAGAAAAATTTTTTTAACCAGAGAGAAAAACATAGACAAATGTTTTTAAACATAGAGAAAGATAAGATACCATCAGAGAAATGGCATGTAGACTGACAGGTGACTTACAATACTAACCACTGGCAATGGAATACTATCTTCAAAGTGATAAGGGATTAACATCATAAACCTAAAATCCAATACCCAGTTAAAGTATCACATAGTAATGGCAGTGAAATTAAGACATTTTGGATAACTGAAAACTGAGATTTTATCATAAACAGAAACTTGCTGGATGAACTATTAAATTATATAAATATAATTATATAAATTAAATAAAAAATACATAAAATATATATATATATACATATATGTGTGTGTGTGTATATATATATATATATATATATGAAGAAACTAAATCAAAAAGGTATCAGAAGGTAAAAAAATATATATCAGAAGAAATATTGAGCAAAGAAATTGATAAGCCTGTAGGTAAATACATGCATTGACTGCTAAACAGGAAAAATAATGATAGTTCATTAAGTGGGGTATTAAAGCAGTGAAACTAAAATACTGGGCAACAATGACCAATATAATATGAAAAGGTACTGATGGTAGCTAAAACATTATATCTACATAAAACACTAATAGAATTAGAGCATATAATTTACAAATCAGTAGAGTGACAGGGAGAAAACAAAGAAACCGGAAGTAACCCCACAGATGGCAGGAAATGAGGAAACAGATCCGAAAGGTGAATGGGAGGAGTCAGTTTGGGTTGTAACGGTACAGGGACGAGAGAAAAGGTGAGGCTGGAGAGACAAGCATTGCCCAGATCTTGTAAAATAGATTAAGAATTTTGATTTTGGTTTTAAAAGGTAGGTATTCTTTTTTAAAAGATGTGGAAATCAAATCTCAGAAGTTAACTAACTTATTTAAATTTATTAAGCTAAATCAGAGACAAAACTGGAAGGTATGTCCAGTTCCAACACCTTTCCTCATTCCACTATGCTGTGCTGTGATTGCTGTGAAGACATCTGAAGACAGAGCATCTGACTCAGCATTGGTGGAGCTAACGACAATGATAATCATCAGTAACATTTACTAAGCACTTACTATATGCCACAGACCATAAGAATATGTTTTATCTCATTTAATCCCCACAATTATGAAAGAAGAATTATTATTATCCTCATTTTACATATTTAAGAAAACCAAGGCTTAGATGTTTTAAATGACTAACAAAGCAAGTCGCAAAGCAAGCCCTGAACCCAGATTCATCTGTGTCCACATTATACGGTTGGAATTTCTGGCCCTATGTGAAATGATGCAGAATGGACCTATTCATCTTTTCCAAAAGGCATTTCTTATTATTAAATTTTTTGCACTAATAATAATCTGAATTTAAAAAGAAAATAAATGAATGAATGAATGAATAAATAAATAAATAAATAAATCCATCAATAAATAAATAAATAGGGGCGCCTGGGTGGCTCAGTTGGTTGAGTGGCCGACTTCAACTCAGGTCATGATCTCGCGGTCCGTGAGTTCGAGCCGCGCATCAGGCTCTGGGCTGATGGCTCAGAGCCTGGAGCCTGCTTCCGATTCTGTGTCTCCCTCTCTCTCTGCCCCTCCCCCGTTCATGCTCTGTCTCTCTCTGTCTCAAAAATAAATAAAACATTAAAAATAAATAAATAAAATAAATAAATAAATAAATAAATAAATAAATCTGCTCCATTGATATAAGTGCTCTTTATTTTTCTTTATTCCTGTCCAAACCTTATGCCAATGGACACACTGTTTACGTAGTTGTGATCATACAGCATAACAGTTTTGTGTGTCTCCTTTCTGTATGTATAAAATATTCCGCTAAGTTGAGGTCCATTGTTTGCTTCATGACTCCTTTCTTCTTGGACATTTGAAATCATCCCCTCTCCTATAACCTCAACCTCTCCCCCTTAATTACCTCTTTCTTCTGAACATATGCATACACTCTCATCTCTCCTATCCTACAAAGTACCAAACCTACCTTCCTTTTTTTGTCCTTCCCTTTTCTTTTTGCTTTTAATTTTTTTTAATGTTTATTTGTTTTTGAGAGAGAGACAGACAGACAGAGTATGAGTGGGGGAGGGGCAGAGAGAGAGGGAGACACAGAATCCGAAGCAGGCTCCAGGCTCTGAGCTATCAGCCCAGAGCCTGACGCAGGGCTCGAACTCAGGAGCAGTGAGATCATGACCTGAGCCGAAGTCAGACGCTCAACTGACTGAGCCACCCAGGCACCCCATGTCCTTCCCTTTTCTATCAAATTTTTGAATAAGCATTCCTGCTTAAGGTCTCCACTTCATTACTCATTCATGCCTCAAACTGCTGTAGTCTAGTTTCTTCCATCCTGTTTCCCATTTTCCTTGGGCAGCCTCACCCATGTACGTGTCACAACTACCATATTTGCTGGTGACCCACACCCAGACTACTCCAAAGAATAGTCTAGGGGTCTGAGCGCTAAGGTGAGGTTGGAGACTAGCTGGAGAAAGCCTGATAACTTTCTTCAGCAGTGTGAGTAGCCTGGAAGAAGCCGAGGAGGAAGGAGGCACAGTTAGGATTAATCCTGGTTTGGGCTTTGCCTAACATAAAGAAGGAGAAACCTGGAAGGGAATTGAAATTTCTAGTGAATGTGGAGACTAAGACACAAAATTCAAGGTTATGCTCAGAGAAGGCAGTGCAATATGGAGATACCCTACTCGATGTAAGCTGGAAAGGAAGAAAGTGAGGCCAGGGATGGCTGACCAGGAAAAGATGAAGGGACAAAGAACAACAGTTATAGGAGGAAATTTCAAGCAAGCTGGAAGGATAGAAGATTGTATTCAGACAGTGGGATATGATGTGTAAGATCTGATATGGTACAGTTTGGGGGCTGAGAAGGACAAGGTGAGTAGGGGTGAGTGACTGAGGCAAAGTAGAGTCAGTGATATCCCAATATCTACATAAATAACAGAAGTTACCAAGAATGACAGCATAACATGAAATAGAAAGTCTGGGCCACAAGCCAAAATCCTCACCAAATGTGGGTAGGGTCCAAGAGGTGATTCAGTACCTGTCAATGATAAGACAGGGCAATAATATTGCATACTCAAGAAGAAAAATCTCAAA
Source organism: Panthera uncia (assembly GCF_023721935.1). Lineage (NCBI taxonomy): Eukaryota > Metazoa > Chordata > Mammalia > Carnivora > Felidae > Panthera > Panthera uncia. The sequence continues at coordinate 85,644,227 of NC_064808.1, read as the reverse complement.
AGGGAAGATTTGTACATGAAGATGGTGAGGCAACAGTCTGCACTCAGCAATGGGGTAGGGGGAGGGAGGAGAGAGAGCTTAGCCTATCTCTGAACACTTGGTCTCCCCTTACACCACACATGGAACAACTCTTCCCAGCTTCTTGAACATTCCATGCTCGTTTGCACCTGGTCTTTCTAACACTCCCTCTTTCAGTGAGGATCAACACTCTTTATCCACTTGCAGAAACCTGGAATTCATCCTGAACATCTTTCCCTCCCTCACTTCTATGCCCAGTCCATCACCAAATCCAGTTAAATATTGATTAAATTGCTCTGGAATCCATTGGTTTCTTTCCATCACCGCTATCATCATCCATTAGCTGAGGTCCCATAAACTCCTGGCTGGTTTGCTACAATGACTGCCTCTCTTCTGGAATCTGTTCTCTGCACTGCTGTCATGGCATTATGTATCTCGCCTTCAAATGCAAGTTAGTCTGGTCGCTTCCTAGTTCCTGCCTTGCCATCATACTCTTTCTTGAAACTCTTCAATAGAGTTGTGTTGTTCTAAGGCTAGAGATCACATTCCCCACAGCACCCCCCTCCCCAATCTCATGCCACACCTTGTCCGTCTTCACTCTCTGTCTCTAGCTTCACTGGCTTCCCTTCACTTCCTTGAAGGCACATGACCCAATCTTTGTTCAAGCTTTTGTCTCTGTCCTAAACATTGTTCTCCACTCTCACATCATGCCCTATAGGGTCTCCCCTCCACATTTTCTTATGGTAACATGTACCTCTTCTTGGCAGCGCTGGCCACTGAAGTGCTTTCGCCTGGAGTTGTGGGGTTGTGTGATTAATATTTGTCTTCCCTTGCCACACTGCAAGTGTAGTAAGGACAGGAACTCTGATGTTATCGCCACTTCATCTTGATTCTAGCATGGGGCTTGGCTACGTGTAGTAGACAAGATGTACCACACAGACCTCCTTCAAGGAAGACTTTGCTGCCCATCTGTGGAGAATACAGCCAACAGACAGCCTCCAGCTGTCAGCAACTTTAGGGTCTGTCTCAGTTACCAAGAGCAGCATCTCTGAAGGCCGAATCCTTTAGGGGGCAGTCTGTATTAGATGACTGAGTGAGGTAGGGTGTAGAGGATTGAATGGTGGGCCCCAAAAGATGCGTCCATGTCCTAAACCCCTGAACTTGTCAGTGAGAACTTAGCTGGAAAAAAAAGTCTTTGTGAATTTAATTAAGGATCTCGATGAGGTCATTTTGGATTTAGAGTGCACCCCAAATCCAGTGACAGATGTCCATATAAGAAAAAGGCAGAAGGAGATTCGAGACTTGGACACATGGAGGAGAGGTCCTGTGGAGACAGAGAAAGAGATTGGATGGTGCAGTCACAAGTCAAGGAGCACCTGGAGTCACCAGGAGCTGGAAGAGACAAGGAAGGAATCTTCCCCTAGCACCTTTGGAGGGGGCCTGCCTTGCAGACACCTTGATGTCAGATTTCAGGCCTCCAGAACTGCGACGGAATAAATTTCTATTGTTGTGCTTTGTTTTAGGAAACTGTACACAGGAGCATAAAGACTTGCATTTGGGCCATTGTGGTGTGACTGTTCCAGAGTTTACATTTGGGTCCTGAGGTTCTGTCAGGCCTGTGTCATGTTCAACTTTTGCTTCTGCCCAATTGTGCTTTCCTCCTGCCCCCTTTAACCGATTTCCATCTTTAACAAGCATCTCACACTCCAAACTCTGTCTTACTGACTGCTTCCAGAGAACCCAGAGTGACACACTGTAATAAGATATTTGTTAAATGAGTTAGTTAAATAGACAGTGAGTTCCTGGAAGGCAGGAATTATGTCTTGTTCATGTTTACAATCTTAAAACTAGCACAGTGTCTCACACATAATACATGTTCAAAAACAGTTTGTTAAGTAAAAGAAAGAATGCATGAGCATGTAAATAGATTGACTTGAATGTACAGATTGAATTTTGGTAAAATGCTTTTGTGTATTTCTTGTGTGCCTACACTGAGAAAAGAAGAAAGGAAGGAAGGAAGGAAGGAAGGAAGGAAGGAAAGGAAGGAAGGAAGAAAAGGAAGGAAGGAAGGAAGGAAGGAAGGGAAGAAGGGAGGAAGGGAGGGAGAGAGGAAGATTGACTGATTGTTGCTTACTTGTCATGAACTCAGCCAAGCATTTCCATCAGGCTGTTTTGAGGGTGGGAATGAAGAGAACACAACCTCCACAGAAGATAGCTTTTCCCCCTTGAGGGCAACATTTTTGTTCTTGCAGAGTTAAGACTCTCCCTATCAACATGCAGAAATAATTTCATCACCCTGCCCCCAGCCATTCTGACATAAATCCTTACAGATAAATGTTTTTAGTGTAAAGACCAAAAATAAAACAGAAGGGACATGTTCAAACAAGGCAGTGGAATGTGAGTAAAGGAGAAAGAATTGCCACTATTCTCAACAGTTGAAAAGTCTCTGTGGAAGAGATGGAATTTCAGAACCGCTTTACATCACAGCATGTCTCAGGAGAACAGGAGCCTAGAGGTCATCTCCTGCAGGGCCTTCTTTTATAGATGAAGAAACTGAAGCTCAGAAAGAGCAAGTGATTTGCTCAAGGTTCTGTTACTAGGTTAGTGGCAAAGAAGAGGCTAGAACCTGGGTCCTTTCCAATAAACCCTAATGGGTAGTAGGAATAAAGGAACGAAAGAAGAGAAGAAGGAGGTGAAGGAGGGAGGGGGTCCTGGCAAAATGAACAGGGTTTTAGCATATGTAGAGGGAAGAAAATAATCAGGCTCTGGCTTGGTGCTTTGGAAGACGATATCATTTAGTCCCTACAACATTTATGTGAGGCACCTCACATAAATGGGAGCACCTGGGTGGCTCAGTCAGTTGAGCATCCAACTCTTGATTCAGGCTCAGGTCATGATCTCACGGTTTGTGGGTTCGAGCCCTGCGCCTGCATGGAGAGTGTGGAGCCTGCTTGGGATTCTCTCTCTCCCTCTCTGCCCATTCCCTGCTCATGTTCTGTCTGTCTGTCTGTCTCTCTCTCTCAAAATAAATAAACAACCATAAAAAAAAGAATCTGCTACCTTCATTTTATCATCTGTGATGGTGAACTCAAAAACACACTGGGTGAGTTCCCAAGTAAATGGTGCAGATATGATTCAAATTCTACTCGGTCTGTCTCTAAAATCATACTTTTCCAGGACAACATGTTACAAGGTAGAAGGGTGAGATTAAAGTGGAAAGCCAAATGAAGGGATGTTGATAGGTAGGTTACCTGGCGGGGAGACTGACAAGAGGAACAGCAGTGAGATTTGAGTAACCCAGGAATCCCCAGGAAAGCCTGAAAGCTCGTGCTGATGGTAATAGGGAAATGGAAGCTGTCTCCTTGTCCCCAAATAGCTAAAAAAGAATAGAAGATGTCAGCAATGTCTACATTTGAGCTTGAGGTGAGGGTTGATGCTAAAGGGGGAACACTGGGTGGGTAAAGGGGCCATGATGATCCCTGTGGGGACGTGACTATCATGCATAAGTGTTAAGGGCATGACACTGGAAATGGCAAGGAATATGGTGTCAGTGAGGGTGGGAGAAAAGTTGGGTGGGCAGAGTAAGAGGCCACACAGAGTTCTGAGTGATGATTCAGAGGTTTCCTGGAGGAGCCCAACAAGCAGGCATGCTGCTCCCGAAGACTGAGGAGGGTGGTTCCAGAGAGGCTAAGAAGGGCCTGAAATGGGAGGACAACATGTTTGAATTCAGAGTGATGAGACCTGGAAAGACCCTGAAGGCCATTGAGACCAACTCAGTAAAGTAGTTTTAGAAATCTTTAAGAGTCAGCACATTCATTTCCAACTATGATGGAGTAGCTTGTAGCAGGCCACCACACCTGCTAATAACAACTGTAAAAGCCAGGCAAAATGCAGATTCTCTCTCTCTGTCCCTCTCTCTCTCCTTGCAGATTTTCTCCTTGAAGACACTAGGATCTGGCAAGCAGCTAGGAATTGAGGGGCCACATCCTATAAAGGGGGGAAGCTTATTGAGTTAAACCCAACTTTCTACACACTGGGCCTTTGTCAATTATTGGTGTGGAACAGGAGGTGAAGAAGCTGGGTAGAGGGGATACTGCTAAGAGGTACAGAATCAGAAGATCTTGAGGCAACCTCACAAACTGAATAGATACAAATGGAAGTGTCTCCAAGGTGGCCAGGACTTGAGGCCTAAGACCCTGGAGAGAAGTGAGTCTGACACCCCACACTGATATCTGAGGCCTTTACTAATTAATCTGTGCAAAGCAAGAGACTAAGAAGTCAAGTGGAAGAGGACAACATGCATGGCAAAGCTTTTACAGGTGTCTCAGTATATGGGACAAAAATTGGAGTTCAGTATCCCCTCAAGGATGGGGGTGGGGAGGTCCTAGAAAACACCTTGTCTTCTCAGTGGGGACCTCTGGAGGTCTACACTCGAGGAGTGAGAACAAACCAGCTGGAGATAGAGTCTTACAAAGACTGCAAATGTGTCTCAAGTCAACTTGATTCATGTTAGATTGAGGAGATCTGATTCCCAGTTGTCTTCCAGAAGATAAAGTGAATCTTCTCCAGAGTGAGGAAACATATTCAGAACCTCTACAATATTATATGGATAATATATAATATTCAATAAATGCTTACCAGACATATGAAGAAATAGAACCAATGGAAAAACCAGAAAATGGAAACATATGCATAGGCGATCCAGATAGGAATTATCTGGCATAGATGTTTAAATACCTATGACCATATCCAAGAAAATAGATGACAAAACAAAAAATCTTACCAGAGAAACAGAATCTTTAAAAATATCAAATAGAAAAAAAATCTCAAATAGAATCCTAAAACTGAAAATACAATCATTGAAATTATGACATCAATTGTTCAAAAATCAGATTAAACACAGTTCAAGAGAGAACCAGTGTGTTGAAGATTGACCTAATTAGAGACAGACAATGGACAAATGCACAAATAGACCAATGCTTACTGGAATCACATTCCCAAGTACTTGCAAGCTAGCTTTGGTTTCAGGCTCTGCTTGGGGGGTGGCCCAGACTTAAGACAGGACTAGCTATGTTTCCCCTGAGGTCATCACTGCTGCGGGGGAGGGGACCTGCTCTAACTCCTGCTGCAGCGTAGCAGAAACAAAGTGTCTTCAGAATATTCTCTGCTCCCTCCTCCCAAGGCTAAACGTTGGCGAATTGACCTGTCTCAAAGTGGACATCCTGCCAGATTGGTACCTCCAGCCCCAACCCTTGAGCACTTATTGGTCAGATCAGTTTTGAGCACCCTGTCCTGTTAGGATGGTGGCAAATGCCATCTCTGTCACTGTGGGCAGCACAGTGTGTGGTGACAAGCCTAGTTTCTGAAGCCTGGTTATTTGGGTTTCAATTCCAGCTCTGCCACTTTCAAGCTATGTAATCTTGGGCACGTTGCTTCTCATTATTACCTATTTACTATAATTATCCCCACTTTGCATGACAAATATCTTCTTTGTAGGCTTGTGGGGAAGATTAAATGAGTAAATGTTTTTGGAGGGCTTTGGGACACTGCCTGGTGTTTTTACCACAATACCTGGCGTAAGGTAGGGTGAGGCCAGATACAGACCAAGACAGAGAAATTGGAAAGAATTTTAAAGTTTAAAGTGTTGGACTTGCAGCTCTCTGTCGAGAACACAGCACACCATGCAGGGCCACTCAGGGAAGCACCAGGGTGGGTCCTGAGACAGAGAGGTGGGAACTATGGGCAGGTCCCTTAGAATAATAGAATAATAATAAATTGTGGCTTCTGAGGAAAAGAACAGGCAGGGCAGGGCAAGCAGGCTTAAGATTGGGTGGTTCGAATAATTTCACCGGGCTCTGAGGCATAAGAGTTCCCCTAGTACATGGCCCTGGGCAATTAGGGTAGCTGTAGGGTGGTCTGGGGTGTGAGAGCCTAATAGAAGAGGTGGTTGCAGGTGTACACTCAGTTGACTCCTCAAGAAGGGGAACTGGCTAGCTTCTAATCAGGGCCTCAAAACTGGGTCAAGACAGCATTTTTAAAAAACTATATGGGGCACCAGCGTGGTTCAGTTAGTTAAGTGACTAACTTTGGCTCAAGTCATGATCTCACGGTCTGTGAGTTCCAGCCCTGTGTGGGGCTCTGTGCTGACAGTTCGGAGCCTGGAGTCTAGTTCAGATTCTGTCTCCCGCTCTCTCTGCCTCTGTCCCACTCATACTCTGTCTCTCTCTTTCTCTCTCAAAAATAAATAAACATTAAAAAAATTTAAAAACTATGTTCTGCCTGGTACATAGAAAGTTCTCAGTAATTGTTGATTCATAAGCAATTATGACTCAGGGTCAGAGGTCAAGAGGGAAGTTCTCACACTATGACACCCCCCCCCCCAGGAGTGCTGTGGCAAATTACCACAGTGTAGTGACTTAGGACACAAATGGATTATTTTCCAGTTCTGGAAGTCAGTCATCTAAAATGGGTCTCACTAGGCTAAAATCAAGGTGTCTGCATGCTTCATTCTTTCTGGAAACTCTAGGGTGAAATCAATGTCTATGCTTTGTCAGCACCTACATTCCTCAGCCCGGGGAGGGTCCTGTCTTCCATCTTCAAAGTCAGCAGCACAGCATCTTCAACTCTCTCTGTCTCTATAACTCAGCTGCCTGGGTCTTTTAGTTTTAAGGACCCTGGTTATCTTGGGCTCACCTGGATAATCCATGAAAATCTCCCTATCTCAAAGTCCTTAATTGAAACTTGTCTGCAAAGTCCCTTTTGCCATGTAAAGTAACATAGTTACAGTTCTGGGGATTAGAACATGGATATCTTTGGGGGATGGATGTCATTCTGCCTGCCCAACACTGCCACTGCTGATGTCTTCTTTATATAAGTTCACACGGTCTTTGACGACAGATAGTCCTGTAGCTTCCACACCATGACTGAACCCATGAATGTGGAGGCTGTGAGTCCCTGAACCTCCCTAGTATATCCTGAAGCCATTTGCTTCTAAGGCTCTCCTACTTCCCAGCTCTCCTCTACTTGCCGTTCTCACAGAATTCTATCAGCTTCCCAGTTTGGTGACCCCTCCCCATCTCATACTCTGATCCTCTCCCCATGTTCCATCTGAGTCACCCAAGGATTTCCTTCACCTTTTGGAAAATAGTAGACAGGGAGTGGAAAGGGTCTGCTTTTGACTCAGCAACAGAAACTTCCCCAGGAGTAAGGGATACCAGGCTGAAATAAAACCTCATTGAGTTATCCTGCCAACCTTCGCTGGGGTCCCTTGTTTAATGTCTGTCTTCCTCACTAGACTTAACCTCTGGACTGCAGAGAGTGTCTGTATCCCAGGCCTAGTACACGCAAGAAACAACCCTTGGGCGACTTTCAACTCAAACAACTTATACTGTTCTTTTATCCTCTAATTACTATTATTATTTTGGAAGGAAAATCCACCCTAACTGCCCCATCATGCTGTCTCTTGGTACTCTGGTGTCCCTCTGTGAGATGGTAGATTATGCAGTAGTTCAAAAAACTGAGCTGGGGGGGGGGTGGATTTCCCCCCCTTCCCACAGCTATAGCAGCCAAATGCTCTGTGCAAAGCTTCTTGAACGTAATTTTGAGGGAGGAGCACTGACAAAGGCCTCCATCCACCCACCCATCGATCCATTGATCCATCCATCCATCTGTCCATCCATCTATCTGTCCATCCATCCATCCATCCATCCAATATCATTGGTATCTACTATGTGCAGAGGGTGACAGAAGAAGTGATATTTATAGAGCAACTACTATGTGTCAGATCCTGTGCTGTGCACTTTATGTACATTTTTACCAGAGTTTGTTGGCAAAACTTGAGTTTGATTGTATGGTTTTCATACTGTTCAAGGTGTTTTCCCATGTCTCATCTTACTTGAATTTCATGAACCTGTGTGGGACAGGCAGGGTAGATACAATCAACCACATTTCAGAGAGATGGGGACTGATGTACAGAGAAGGGGCTACACAAAGTCATGCAATTCGTTGTGTTGAAGGTAGGTTTCTGGAATCCTCCTCCAGCAAAACCTCCCTCCCAGCCTCTGTGCTCCTAATGCTTTTCACAGCCTGTATTTCATATGCTCAACTTACCCCTTTTCTATAGAGAAAACTTGACACCTCTCCAGGCATTGCACATAAACAAGTTCCCCACAAAATATATACACCCACAGGCGCAAAGACCAGCATGTATTTGCACACAAGCTACACACTTGTGCACAGATATATGCACACAGCCATACACATATGGGTGTTAGGGAGTAGGAATTCAAAATTCATGCTGCTAGTGGCTCAGAGAAAGTGGCTGAGAGACAATCCTCCGTGAACGTCTTCATGTTTCTGCATAGGCCATGCTTTCTGAGCAAAGACTACTAGTACCCTGGGTTGATGGATGATTGAATGGCCAAACATGCCTTAGTGAATTGTTCTGGGGACATTTAAGGGCTTATCTCCTCCAGAACCGCTTCTTACATTTTAGGGGGAATGGGCCTAGATACCTTCCCTTCTCCCAGAGAGAACTTGTTTATATTCCAGAGCAAAGGGCTCACTCTTCTCCTCCCCTTCCCCCCACCCCCCACCTCTTCGCCCCTTCCTTTCTCTCTCCTCCTCTCCTTTTCCAAATTCCTCATATGAGCTGAGGCACATAATTTTGAGCTTCCTGTGCTGTGGTATAAACCTCACTGCACAAGCAGGGAAACACCTGGAGCCCATGCATTGTCCCATGAGGAAACTGGGACATGGGCAACAGGTGTTACTGAGATGCTCTGGGAGTGAATTAAAGACTCTTGTCCAGAGATCTTGCATCAGGAAATAAAAACTGAACAAAAGTTATCTGCCCTAAACCTGTAATATCTTTTTTTTTCTAGACTTGTCTGCACCAATAATAATGAGATTATTATTAATAATAGTCACATTTATTGAGTGCTTCACTGCTCCAGGCACAGGACCGAAGTCTATAATTTTCCCAAGGGCAGGCACCTGGCCAGTGATGGCGGTTAGGAGAACTGCTGCCTTTGCCCAGGGTGCCCCACACCCATTGCAGCGAGGCAGCAATGGCTATTTTGGACAAAGCACAGGTGAGCTTCTCAGTTGTAGGCCAGAACGCTGAGTCACAGATGGAGGAAGTCTACAGAAACGGGAGCTTCCTCTGTGGGGTGTGAGTCCCCACTAGCCAAGCGGATGGCCTTTCCCATTCTCTTGCCATGAGGTTCTCCTGTCGCAAGACCAATTACTCTACCAGTCCTCCACATGCCGGCAGTATGAAGATGCCAAGCCCGCCAGACAGTCTGCTGTGGCTTCCTCCACCGCACCAGGCCAGTCTCAGACTGAAGTCCCATGAGCAAGAGCCACACATTGAGCTGGACTCTTGGTGTTGGGCCACAGTGGGACCCCATAGTGGCCTAGAGGTGGAGAAATGGGGTGTGATAGAAAAAGACGAGACAGGGGTGCCTGGGTGGCTCAGTAGGTTAAGCTTCTGACTTTGACTCAGGTCATGAACTCAGAGTTAGTGGGTTCGAGGCCCACGATGGGCTCTGTGCTGGCAGCTCAGAGCCTGAAGCCTGCTTTGGATTCCACATGTGTCTTTCTCTCTGCCCCTCTCCCACATGTGCTCTGTCTCTCTCTCCCTCTCTCTCACTCTCTTTCTTAAAAATAAATAAACATTAAAATTTTTTTCAAATTTTTTAAAGGAAAAAAGACAAAGAGGAGTCTGAATGGAACACCCTCCACCCATTTGCTATTTCCCTGCTCCTCCCTCTCCTCCTCCTCCTAATAATGTTGATGAAATGCCTCCATCATTGACCCCAGTAGGCACACATTAAGCCAGGGCCCCCATCCTAGGCAGTGACAGACCTCATCCACTCCTTCCTCTGCACATTTATTTGCTCCTGCTGTGCTCCCCCTGGAACACCTTCTCCTTTCTTCTACACCAACTCAGCCCCTCTCTGAAGTTCTCCCTTCTGGTGATGGGGGGAATGTAACTCCTACCTCATGGGGCGGGTGGGGGGGAAGGTGGAAGATAAATTAAACAAAGAATTGCAAGTATGGCGGGGGAGGTAAAGACGCCTTGGGTGCAGGGAACAAAGGAAGTTACCTGAACCAAAGGAATCAAGGAAAGCCAGCCCGATTATGAATTTTCCTATTCTATCGTCATTTTGTGAATTTAAGCCTTGTCCTCTATAAACCGCGTATGCTTCAAGACCAATACTGCATGTGATTTCGCCGTGTCCTTCGTAACTGTTAGTCCATGAGAAATCATCAGAGAACACTGGCTAGTTTGAACAACCCATGTGAGCCATGTCTGCAGGGAACCTGTCACCGCAGCCTCTCCACCGTCCCCACCCTAGCTGACGTGTCCGTTCCCTTATTCTCGCTGACTGGCACCAAAAGTAGAACTTAGGAAACTCCTAGGGAAAAAAGAAAAGGTATCTTTCTATAAATTTTGCTGCCTTCATTCCTTTGCCTTGTGTCCTACCTTTGTATCCTCTCTTTGAGCTGCAGAGCATAGGCCTAGAAGGAATTATAACCCCCAATAAAAAGCAAATGTGGGTGCTGCACAGGCCTGCGTGAGATTACTCAACAGAAAAGCACCAGGACCCTAAATCCAGCAGCCTGGGTGGAAAGCAGAAATTCTGCTTTTCTTCGTGAAGAAGCCCACAGTTAATTCACTTCAATAAAATTAATTTCATTCAATGTTCCTAAAAATCACACTCTGTGTTAGGAAATGCATAGACAGTGGGAGGGGACACAGGTGCCTGGGGTGCGGAGCCCCTCAAGGAGTCATATGAGTCAGAAAACAAATCCACTCAAAGGTAATAATAATGATGACAGTTTCCAGTTAGTGCATGTCCCCCAGGTGCCAGGTGCTGAGGGTTTTGTGTCTTTTGGCTTCCCTCCTGCCCCCCAACTCTCCAGGTAAGGTATTAGTAGTCCCATATTTAGGATGAGGAAACTGAGGTTTTAACTTGCCCAAAGCTGTAGCAGGCAGAAACCTACTTTCTTTGTGTAGTTTCATGGCCTGTATTTTTATTTCACTACAGCATGCTGACCACAGATCCAAAGGGATTTTTTTCACTTCATGAAGTATAATGAGGTGAGTATTCCATTAGAGATTTGTAAGGTGTCATGGGAATACAGAGCAGGGTCAGATGGCTTTAAAGCAGAGGGGTTAGGAAAGGTCTCATGTGAGGTGGCAATTTTTAGATAGTAACTTTTGTTTCATTCTTATTTTTTGGATCCAGAAGGAGCCTGAAAGACTAGTTCAGCATTTCCTGGGTGTTCTGTATAGGGCAAGATATTCCTTTAAAGTGTGTGTGTGTGGGGGGGGGGTGAATGGGTGTGTGTGTGTGTGTGTGTGTGTGGATGGGCGTGTGTGGGTGGGTGGGTGGATGGGTGTGTTTGTGTGTGTGTGTGTGTGTGTGTGTGTGTGTAGGGAGTATATGTGTGTATGTGCATAGTTTTAAAATCCTGGGAAAGGTTGCAAATCATATCCCACTTTTGGTGATCCACAATGCCCATTAGCAAATTAAAGGCTCTGAAAAGTCCTGCGGGAAGGAAGTCTGTTCAATCCAGGGTTTCCTGAACTCACTTGACCATGCCATCCTCTTTTGAAAAACCCTGATGAGCATCCCAAGGAATTCTGTTTCCTCGGAAAATGTGGATAGTTCAATCCCATGATTTTACTGGCAAAGGGAAGCAAGACCAGAGAGGCTAAGTGCTGGTCCTGGGCACCCAGCAGGACTGTGGAGGGTGGGTAGATTCTGACAGTCCCTGAGACCCATGTGAGATCAGACCTGGAGGCAGGGATGCTGTCCTTCGGTGTGGAGAAAGGTGAGTAGCCTCGTTTGTCCTCTGGAAAGTGGCTGCTAGGAAGACGGTGAGCCCAACAGGGGGGTTGCATGGGGACAAAGGGTAGGAGCAGATGTTGTCTTTTATTCGGTAGCAGGGAGCCACTGATGGTTTGAGACACAGAAGTGGTATGATCAGACTCATGCCTTAGGAAAACGTCAGTGAACATGTGTGCAAGTTAGAACAGCCAAGGGAAGAGAGACTGGAGGCAGAGGAATGAAAGGGAGCAGAAGTCATCCAGCTCAGTGTCACAAAGCCAGCCTCAAGCAGAGCCAGCAAATTGTTACCTCAATGATTATTTACTCGTTTTAAGTCTTATAATAATTTGTTATATGTTTTGTTTTGAACAGCTTTATTGATATATGTGTGATCTATGTCACATACCACACAATCCCTCCTCTGATAGGATACAAGTCAATGCCTTTTGATAGAGTCACAGACACAGGCATCAGTCATCTCAAAAAGAAAGCCCCATACCCTTTCTCTGTCACCTCCCTATTTGTCTCATACCCTCCAGCTGCAAGCAACCACAAACCTACTTTCTGTCTCTGTAGATTTTCCTATTCTGGACATTTCATGGGAATGTAATCATTTAATCTGTTGTCTTTTGTGACTGGGTGTGTTCACCTCACATAATGTTCTTAAGGTTCATCCATGTTGAGAGCCATGTATCAGTACTTCATCCCTTTTATGCACAAATAATATTCCATTGGACGATCATACTGCGTTTTACTCATCCCTTTTATGCACAAATAATATTCCATTGGACGATCATACTGCGTTTTACTCATCGACTCATTAATCTATGAACATTTGGGTTGTTCCCACCTTTTGGCTATTATGAATGATGCTGCTGTAAACTTTCATGTACACATGTTTGTGCAAACAGGCATTTTTATTTCCTTGGGTGTATGCCTAAGAGTGGAATTACTAGATCAGATGGTAACTCTGTTTCACATTTTGAACAACTGCCAGATTGTTTTCCAAAGCAGCTGTATCCCTTTACATTTCCACTAACAATGTATAAGGGTTTAATTTCTCCACATTCTCTCCAACACTTGCTATCATTTGCTTTTTTAATTTTAGCCATCCTAGTGAGTGTGAAACGGTATCTCCTTATAGTTTTGGTTTCCATTTCCTTAATGTGGAACATCTTTTCATGTGCTTATTTGTATATTTGTCTTGGAGAAATGCCTGTTCAGATCCTTTGCCCAATTTTAAATTTGGTTGTCTACGACTGATATGTATGAATTCTTTATATAATCCATATAGAAGTCCCTTATGAGATACATGATATATAAATATTTCCTCCCATTGTGTGGGTTGTCTTTTCACTTTCTTGATGGTATTCTCTGAAGCACAAAAGCTTTTAATTTTGGTGAAGCCCAGTTTGTCTATTTTTTTTCTTTTGTTGCTTGTGCTTTTGGTGTCAGATCTAAGGAAGCATTGACCAATCCAAGGTCACAAAGAGGTAGACGCCCAACTTCCTTCTTTTGCATATGAATAACCAGCATCATTTCTTTCCTTTTAAAAATCATTTTATTTTATTTTATTCATCATGAGAAATGTACTCTTTAACTCCCATCCCCTATTTCCCTCATCCCCCTCAGTAACCATCAGTTCATTCTTTATAGTTAAGAGTCTGTTTCTTGGGGCGCCTGGGTGGCTCAGTCGGCTAAGCGTCCGACTTCAGCTCAGGTCACGATCTCGCAGTTCATGGGTTTGAGCCCCGCATCGGGCTCTGTGCTGACAGCTCAGAGCCTGGAGCCTGTTTCAGATTCTGTGTCTCCCTCTCTCTCTGACCCACCCCGTTCATGCTCTATCTCTCTCTGTCTCAAAAATAAATAAAGGTTAAAAAAATTTTTTTAAATAAAAAAAAAGAGTCTGTTTCTTGATTCATCTCTCTCTTTTCTCCTTTGCTTATTTGTTTTGTCTCTTAAATTTCACAAATTTCACAAATGAGTGAGATCATATGGTATTTATCTTTCTCTGACTGGTTTATTTCACTTAGCATTATACTCCCTACCTCCACCCATGTCACTGCAAGCAGCAAGAGTTCATTCTTTTTTATGGCTAATTAATACTCCAATTTCTATAAATGCACCAGCTGGAATTTTGATAGGGATTTTGTTGAATTTACAGACCACTTAGGGGATTATTGCCACCTGATAATATTAGTCTTCCGATCTACAAAGATGAGATGTCTTTCTTTACCTCATTCCTTTTTATTGCCTAATACTATTCCATTGTATAGATATAGCACTTTTTACTTTTCCAAACGTTTGGATGTTTGGGTTGTTTTCACTTGCAGCTATTCTGAATAATATTGCTATGAGTATTTTTGCACATGTTTTTGTGTAGACATATATCTTCCTTTTTCTTGGGTATACACTTAGGATTGACTTGCTGGGCCATATGGCAACTCTATACCTAACATAGACAACCTATACCTGCCAGACTGTTTTCCAAAGTAGCTGCATTATTTTACATTCACTATTTTTACGTTCTCAGCAATGCATGGGAGCTCCAATTCCTCCACATTCTAACATTTGTCATCACCAATAGTCATACCAGTGGGTGTGAAGTGGTATATATCATTTTGGTTATGATTTACATTTCCCTAATACCTAATGATACTGGACATTTTTTTTCATGTATTTATTATCTATCCCCTTCACTTAATTCAAGGGCTTTGGGGCAATGAAGAGCCGTGAGCAACTCAGAGTAGTTGACGGGCCACTCTTGCCTTGAGGCATGGGCATCCAAGCCCAGTGACCAATGCCCACTGCCTCTCTTGTGCAATTAGCCGCCCTGAGCACAGAGATATAGTATGATATGCCCGGAACAGGTCCTGGTAGCCATAGCACAGCAAGAAGACCCAGCATGGAAGGTGGTAGAAAGATTTTGAAAGAAGCTATGGCTCATTCTGAGCCCAGCTATTTGCTCAGATGCTTCCAAAGGAATCTGCCTGTCTCCTTAAGTATGAGACAGATAACATATAGAACCACACAGATCTTTGAAATTTTGATGAAGACAAATAAGTAACAAAAAGGTGGCCCCCTGGGAGATTCTGGCAGGAGCCATTAGTCTGTCTGACCTGGGCTTTGTTGGAAAAAGAGAAAGGGGTGGACCAGAGAACCGATTCTGTCTCATCGGTGTCAGGGAGCAGAGCAAAGAGGCTTCTGAATGCCTGGACATTTGCTGGGTCTCCTGAGGGCTCTGCTGGTAAAGAGGTCCAGCTACTGACTCAGAGCCCCATGATGAGGCTACACAGAAAAAGTGCCAGCCACCAAGTCTATCGGATGTCATCCGTCAGTGTTGCATCCCAGCCAAGACCAGCTATGGGAGGAGGTAAAGAATAGGGGCGCCTGGGTGGCTCAGTCGGTTGAGCGACCAACTTCGGCTCAGGTCATGATCTCGCAGTTTGTGAGCTTGAGCCCCGCATCGGGCTCTGGGCTGACAGCTCAGAGCCTGAAGCCTGCTTCTGATTCTCTGTCTCTCTCTCTCTCTGCCCCTCCCCCACTCATGCTCTGTCTCTTTCTGTCTCAGAAATAAACATTAAAAAAAAATTTTTTTTTTAAATGAATACACACCAGTTTGTCCCCTTCCCTTCTCTGCTTGGGAATGTCAGGAGGCCCAGAAGGAAGCTGTGGGCTTGGGTTGCTAGGGCTGACCACAAGCTCAGTGTCCTTGGTTTGCATGCTCTTGGATATATATCATGAATAGAAAGTGGGTGTCCAGGGAAAATGAGGTAGCAGTCCATCACATGCCACAATGGAGGGAACTGGGCTTTTAACTGACCTCAGCAGCATGGTGGGTGCTCAGAGGAGAGAGACCACGTGGTGAAAGGCTTGTCATGGTCATGGGGACCTTAAGAAATAATACTTCACTTGGAGGAAAAGAAGGTAGAGGAGGATGTAATAACTTTGAAATTGCTTAGAGCAAAGATGTTAAATAGAAGATGAACCAGCTTTTGTGTGTTTGTGTGACTCTGAAGAGCAGAACTAGGACCCATTTGCAGAAGTCACATTGACATGGTTTGAACTTATTCTAAGGAAGAACTTTAACAATATGAACTCTCTGACAACAGAATTGACCACCTTGTAAGGTAATGAGTTCTCTGACACCAGAGGTGCTTAAGCAGAGTTTGGACACCTGTTTATAGGGGGATGATCTAAAGACTGGTCAGACATTTGAAAGAGGGCCTGATAAGGTCTCACGAAACTTCTAACTCTGAATTCTCTGAAACTATTTGGCTTGAACCCTGTAAATCTGCCACTATTCCTCTCTCTGGCCAGTTAGATCTCATTGGCTTGAGACTAGTCCAGTCAGTTCTTGGTCATTTGCACCAAAGGAGAACCATAATAATACATAACATCCTAACCAATAGCAAGTTGCCAAACTGATTGGGTTTGATCTTACAGTATGTCGGATTTGGGGGCATCTCATGATGCTTTGTTTAGACTAAAAATAGTTTGGAGATTTTTCTTACTCTATTGGATCCCACATTGTGTAATGGTGTTACAAGAGCAGACTATCCATTAATAGCAAGACCTTCTGGCATTTCTAGCAACTAAACCATCCAACTCTGAATCTGAGATGGGTCTGTGCTGGGCTGTTTTATAATCAAAGGGGAATGTCTCTGTTTGGAGAGGTATATGCTAAAGGATCATTGGCGTGAATGAGCCTGATTATGTTGGCGACCACTCAAGAAATAAGCCTTGTTAGATCGAAACCTGTGGGATTCTTCAAACCCCATAAGAGGGGAAGATGCAGCTTGAAATTCTTGTCAGAATGTCATCCTGCACCTGGGTCAGGCCCCATTCGTGAAGAGTAAATATTCCTACTGCGCCCCGTGCAAAGGGCTGCTGAGTGGAGAGACGGCATGGAAAATAGGAAAGATACACATACAGCTTTGTATCATATTGATTTTTTTAAATGTTTATTTATTTATTTATTTTGAGAGGGAGAAGGTGGGTGGGGGAGGGGCAGGGGGAGAGAGAGAGAGAGAGAGAGAGAGAGAGAATCCCCAGCAGGCTCTGCCCTGTCAGCACAGATCCCCACGCGGGGCTCCATCTCACAAACAGTGAGATCATGACCTGAGCTAAAATCAAGAGTTGGATTCTTAACTAACGGAGCCATCCAGGTGCCCCTCACCATTGATTTTTCAAAGTGACATGAACTTGATCCATAAAAGCAACAAAAACTCAGACTGAAAAAAACAGCATATCAATAAAAAAGTTTTTAATCAGGGGTGCCTGGGTGGCTCAGTCGGTTGTGCGTCCAACTTTGGCTCAGGTCACGATCTCGCGGCTTGTGAGTTTGAGCCCTGCTTTCGGCTCTGTGCTGACAGCTCAGAGCCTGGAAACTTCTTCAGATTCTGTGTCTTCTCTCTCTGCCCATCCCCCACTTGTGCTCTGTCTCTCTCTCTCTCTCTCTCTCAAAAGTAAATAAATAAATGTAAAAAAAGTTTTTAATCAAAAACAGCATATTTCCTTCACCTTTGCCCAGCATTGCTCCTATCCATGGCATTGCAGGGGGAGGCTAAATGATGTGACGGTTAAGAGAGTTGGCTCTGGAAACAGACTTCCAATTGGAACCAGAGTTCCAACTCTGGCTGTATCACTCACTGGCCCTGTGGCTTATAGCAAGTTGCTTTACCTCTCTGTGCTTCGTTTTCGCCTTTATAAAAAAGATGAGGGTGATAATGATAGTATCTACCTCATAGGGTATTGTGTAATTTAAATATAAAGTACTTACAATGATGTGTATCATATAGTACATATTCAATGTTATTTTTCATTGTTATATTATAACAGTTAATAACCTCACAACAGGAAATTAAATCCCAGGTCAACCGGAGGGATGGGTAGGGCAGTGAAGGTGAGATTTGTTGCCGATAGTTTCCATAGGAAAGATATAAAATCAAGGTATTTGAAAAGAGCTATAGTTTTCAGTAGTTGCTATTCTTCACGTGATTCTCCTTTCTAGACAAATAAAGACTGGCTGTCCTCAGACCAATATTAAATGATAATATCTGGGAATGAAGACCAGGCTGTCATAGTTTTCAAAAGCTCACAGGTGATACTAATGTATAGTAAGGGCCGAGAATCAGTGGACCAGATTCTTGTTACTTCAAATATGGCTCAGGGATTTGCAGCATCAGCATCACCCGAGAAAATATGTTAGAAATTCAGAATCGGGACCCCGCCCGGCCAAAGACCTACTGAGTCAGAAGCTTCCTCTTAACATGATCACCTTATGGTTCACATGCACTTGGACATTTGAGGAAGCACTGGATTAGATGACTTCCAAGGTCACTTCTTGCTCCAAGGTAGGTGTCTAATAAATGCTAAACGAAATAGTGGCAGCATTTTGTGATGCTCCAGAAAAGTCCGAGGCAGAGAGACTTTTGGAACCTGAACCAACAGGGATGTCATCAGAGCCAAAAACTGATTTTTTCCCCCAGGCATGGAAATCTTGACAAAGGCACACCTGTGCTCACAGGCCAAGGGTAACTAATTAGCAGGGTGCCCCTGGCACTCAAGCTTCTGGTGCCAGTGGAAAGGGATGAGGAGAAGTGACAGAGATTGACAGGAACCAGAGACAGGGAGTAGAAGAGATAAGATAACTTCATTTTCCAGGGGTCTCGGTGAACTTTGGTTTTGACAGAATTTCAGTGTTGTGGATGGCTCATATGAGGCATTCATATTTAGAACGGACAGCCTCTGACGAGCTGTGCTCCCCCACTGACATAGGAAAACTGAACTCCTATTATTGTATCATTTTCCCCCACCATTCTCTTTCCCTTTCGTAGCCATTAGAGCACAGCTTTGCATTCCTATCAACTCCAACTATCTCTGTCCTCTTCCTTCACCCTCCGGATCCACCTGCTCTTAATTTGAGTTTCTTAATCACTGAGTCACTTACCTCCTTTATATGCTGATGAGCAAGGCACTGTGGTGTGGGATGATAGATATCAAGAACTGAGTGATGGCCAACATACAAAAAAGAATCAAAAATTCAAAATCAAGTCAAGTGTCAACATATCCTATTAACTATGCAAATAGAAACTCACCAGACCTGGTGATACTTCAATAAACAAAAGGTTAGTAGGCTTCTAGAACTTGAGAGCCTGGCTGAAGAAGCCCAGTGGAGGACAAAACCAGGTTCCATTGAGCAGGGATTTAGTCCTCTACTTTTGTGTGTGCGTGTGTGTGTGTGTGTGTGTGTGTGGTGAAATACACATATGAAAAAAATCACCATTGTAAACATTTTAAAGCCTACAGTTCTGTGGCATTAAATATATTCACATTGTTTGCAACTACCACCATCATCCATCTCCAGAAATTTTTCATCTTCCCAAACTGATATTTTGTACCCATGGAACACGAACGCCCCATCCGCCCCCCCCGCCTAGGTTCTAGAAAGCTCAATTATACTTTCTGTCTCTATGAATTGACTACTGTAGGTACTTCATACGAGGGAAATCATACAATATTTGTCTTTTTCTGACTGGCTTATTTCACTTAGCTTAATGTCTTCAAGTTTTATCCATATAGTAGCATGTGTCAGAATTTCCTTCTGATTTTTACCCAATGTCTTGCCACTCTAGAAGACAATGAATGGTCATTTACCTAAACAAGGTCATTCTGTGGCACAGGAAACGATATAGGGAGGCCTACAATTTATCTCTGCTCCATTAGCAATGGCAATCAACACAAGAAACTGGATCCTGGAGGAGTTAGAGCCTTTGTCTATGAGTGTAATTGGGAAAGGTTGAAGGAGAAATGGAAGGAGTCCATAAATAGGAGACTAGAACAAAGACCCAGAGGTGGGCATAAAGCTGGTGTGCATATATATGTGTATGATGGGAAAGACCCTTGTCTAGCTAACTCAGCTGCCTGAATTCCACCTGCTCAAATGTCAAGCATGTGGGGCTACCTCTGGGTAGGTAGCACCCGTGTTCTAAAGCACTGGTTTGCAGAATGTCATCTGTCACCTCGGGCTGTGCTTAGTTTTCTGGTGGGCCATCATCAATGTGTTTACAGCAGGGTCACTGCTGCCTCCAGCTGACTCAGTCCTCCTGCCACCTTTCCCTACCTCAAGCCCAGGCCAGGGAGCCCACATCACAGGAAGGAGCAAACATGGAAAGCATTTTTGCTTAGAGTCTCAGAATAAGACCTCAGAGCTGGAAGGAACCTCCATGGTGCCATGCGCTCCCTTTACTCTGAGGAAACTGAGGCCCAGGAGTGTGGCATAACTTGCCCAAAGTCACACAGTGGAGCAAAGACACGAATTCAGGTCTCCACTGGTTCCCCAAGCCTTAGTTTCTTCTTCTAAGTTGTGATGAAGGCTTCAGCAACAGTGAATTCTCATTCTCCCCATCCTTCCCAGGCTCTAGGCCCACTCAGTACCCCTGCCCACATCTCCTGAAGCAGCCTTGAGGCCCTCTCCTCTGTCATCATTCCTGATCACTCCCCCTGTCTCCTGGTTAGGCCTTCTCCCTTGCCCTCTGGAAACCCCTCTTCCTTCTGTTACAATCGCTTATTTTTTCAACCCAAACAGCCGTGGGTCCTGGGGCAAACCATCTGTGGAGTAAATCCCAACTAGAATAAGCACCTATTGAACAAACTGGAAGTTGCCATAGAGGAGTTGAAATGCCTTTTCCACCTGAGAGACCAGCCCCAGCCACAGCCCCACCCTCTCCACACCCCTTTGCTCCTAGGACCCCCTCAACTGCGCTCCTATTGCCACACGGTGACTGAACTACCCTGCAAGGGACAGTTCAAGATTTGAAATTACTACCATCGATTTGGGCAAGTTCTTACCTCAGGAATTTTGGAGTGATCTGGGCAAAAAACGTTTGAAAGTTCCAACACACCTACTTTAATCTCATTAGTGCAAATTCACCTGACAGGCACTGGAGGTAACCCTGGGGGGGGTGGGGGACTGAGACGTGCAAACACTTACAAGGGGCAATTTCCTTCGCACCTGGAGATGAGAAATCACAGTTGACAGCCGTGGCTTTGAAAGACAGGAAGATTGGTGATAAAGTCAGAGTTGCACGCAGAGAAAGGACACATTCCATTCCCTCCCTGGCAGGGAGGGGCAGCAGATGTAAACTGCCCGCAGTAGGAAGAAGCACAAAGAGGAGACACAGAGGAGGCCTTTCCAAGAGTTCACACCTCTGACAAAAGGGAACAGGGATTAAAGCCATCAAAACAAATCAAACTCCTCTCCTCTTCTTCTTCCCTAACGCCTGCATTGTAAGCATAGGCCATATCTGCTAGTCATTGGCAGAAATCATTTAAAAGTTCTAGATCGTTGCTTGTCCTCCTGAGTTACGTCAACATTGTACTTGCTCTTTGAGTCCGTATGTGTCAACGATTCTCCAGCAGTAGGTCCAAGAATTTGGACTGGAAAGCTTTCCTTCTGGCATAGCATTGGCAAATCTTTATTTTGCCAAGTAAAGATGCTAACACAAAACTAAAGGAAATGAAAAACAAGCAATTATCATCACTAGGATTTCTTTTTTTGAAAGGTACTTTAAGTTTTTGATTTTTTTGATTTTGATTTTTTTAATTTTAGAGAGAAAGAGAGAGAACAAGCGGAGGAGGGGCAGAGAGAGAAGGGGACAGAGGATCTGATGAGGGGCCTGAACCCACAAACCATGAGATCACGACCTGAGCTGAAGTCGGACACTTAACTGACTAAGCCACGCAGGTGCCCCTTAAAAGAAGGTATTTTTTTTTAATGTTTATTTATTTTTTAGAAAGACACACACACAGTGCGAGCAGGGAAGGGGCAGAGAATCCAAAGCAGGCTCCAGGCTCTGAGCTGTCAGCACAGAGCCCAACACGGGGTTCCAACTCACGGGCTGTGAGCTCATGACCTAAGCCGAAGTTGGACGCTTAACTGACTGAGCCACCCAAAAGAAGGTATTTTAGTACCAAATAAAAAAACCTCTTTATATAGCTTTTCATATCCTTGTTTTGACATGGTCCTTAGCACTTGGGAATAAATATCTGATGCCGCAGGATAACTGAAAACTACATTTCCAACTTCAGTTCCTACCACTGTCCCCGATCTGTTTCTCTCCTCTGAAATATGCCCTTTAATCCATCTGAACAAACCAGAGGATACTAGGCCTTCTTGCTCTCTTGGGGAACTCTCGCTCATCCAGGAGCTCCTCTCCTTCAGAAGCCTCCCCTTCCTCTACAGGTAGAGGGGCTACCTCCCTGCCTCCAGTCCTGAGGGTCCTGCAGAAGTCCCCTCTCCCGCAGCGGAGCTCACCCACTGGTGGAGGAAGGAATGACCCACACATCAGTGGGCCCCTTCCTTCACCAACCATGCACCCAGGACTGTGCCAGCACGACTGAGGCTACACCAAAGTAGAAAGCAAACTTGCCCTGGGGGAGTTTACTTTGAGGGAATTGGGTAAATCAAACAGACTTAAATGAGACAATATAAACCATTTGGGATCAGTGTGACTCAGATTATGGACATAATAGCTGAGGGAATTTTAAGTGAAGGGAAAGTCATCACAGGGTGCGGTTTGCCAGAGATGGTTTCATGGAAGAGATGAGTTTTAATCTGGGCCTTGAAAGAAGGATAGAATTTAAATTGGCAGAGGAAACACAAGGGTGATCAAGGAGGGGTGAAGGGTAGGGGTGAAGGCTCGGAGGAGTTTGGCAGCGACGAAAACAAGCGGGGCGCCAGCATGGTGGTGAGAACTGAGCACCCACCAGGGACTTCCGACAGGGAGGTGGGTTGGGTAGATCAACTTGGACTAGCCAACGGGGAAAACTAAATGGCAAGCACAGTAATGGAATTTTATTGCTGGAAATAAATTTTCATTTATTTTTATTGGAAAGATGAGGCATCATCCAGTCCAACCGACTCATTTCACAGATGAGAAAACCGAGGCACAGAGTGGAAGGGTGACTTTGCCAAGATAGTAGGAACAGCAGTATCGGTAGCAAAAGTAAATGCAATGGCTGACTGACTTGAATAGAGCTCTAATGACACGCCGAGCGTTGTTCTAAGCACTTTATATACAGACCTCACTTCATCCTTACAACCACTCTGTGAGGTAGGTACTGGACTTATCCCCGTTTGGCAGGTCAACAGGCTGAGAAATGAAGGAGCTGCTCAAGTTCACAAGGTAACATTGACAAATGGCAGAGTCAACACTTTGCAACTGATCGCGTAGGGTGCTAGCGCTAGTGGAAAGAACATAGGGTTTAGAATCCAAAGGACGTGCATTCAAATTCTGGCTCCACCCCAGTAGTCATGTGACCCCAGGCAAGTTACCTAACCTTGCTGATCCTCTGCTTCCTCACTGGTACAAAGCAGATAATAATTCCTACCCTACAGGATTTCTGTGGGGATTAAATAAGATTGTATGTGTCAAGTTCTTGGCACATAGTATGTGTTCAATAAACACTGGTTTCCTCCCCTCCCTGTCTCCTTCCTTCCAGGAGCCTTGACACCACCTCTGTGGTCCTATGGCTGCAACTGTTCCCCACCCCCGCCGGGTGTCCTCCCCTTCACCTCTGGACACCGGTCTTCCAGACTGTGGTGTCCTGCCCTGGAGGTGACTGTGGGGCGGACCTCAGGATGGAGGAGCAGGAATCTGGTTTTCCTGATAGATTGGCACCATTGTCATTTGGCTCTGGTGACGTTAGCACCATGAGCAGCAGAACAAATCTGCTCTCCTGCTTGGCGTGAGATGTCGGAAGCCCATCAGAACCAGTGGAGAGACACAGGCCCCCCCTCTCGTGGAGGAACCTCTTCCTGGTTGGCCTGTTCCGTCTCTTCGCTTGCTCCCTCTCCACCCCGCTGTGTTCAGCCAGCCTTACACTCTGAGTTGCGCTGCTTAACTGCTCAATAAGAGGCCTCTGAAAGTATGTCTAGGGAGCCCAGTTGGTGGGAGCCAGGCAGCTCTAACGAGCACTTTGTTCAAGTGAGGTTGCCTGAGATGGAGAGATAAGATGCACATTTTCATTCCTGGCTAAGAGATGGGATAAGGTGGACATTCCTTCCTGGAAATTTTAAATGTTCAGATGATTTAACACAGCTTCGTGGCCTCTTGGTGGCAAAGCACCATCTTCCAACCCCTCAAGTGTGAGTTTGAACACATCTGGAAGCGAGTGTTTGGTGGCTACTGAAGTAAATTAATTGGGTTATAAAGTCCCTCTGAAGAAAAGGCCATTTGAGGCGAATTAGGAGTTAAAGCTGTGTACTATAGACTCTGTTTCTACTGGATGTAAATGAAGGTGAAAAGGGGCTCGAAAAGACAGTACGGATGGGATGTAACATTTTGGAAGCACCCACTGTGTGCAAGGTGCCGTATGAGCCCTTTGTGTATGTCGTCCCGCTTAATCTTCCCAGCAACCCCACGAAGCCCGGGAAACTTGGAGGGCCCGGTTGGCCAACTCACGCATTCATCAGTCTCACTTCCTAGCTGTGTGGCTGAGGGACATTAAAATCTCAGCCTTCATTCCCACAGCTGAAAAGCAGGGTAACAGTGCCCATCTGAGAGAGGAGTCCTAGAGGTTCAGAGATCGTACAGTGAGGAACCCTCCTGGCTGGGGGGCTGGTGCCTCAGGACTGGCTGGCACTATCAGTGGGAGAGGTCACAGAGGTCTTTAGGACTGTGGGGAGCTCGCTCAGTCTAGGCTCTGAAGCTTGGGACGGATGCTGTCTTGTTGCATATAATCCAGTTTCATTCTGTTGAAAACGAGGGTGAGCCTTTGGAGGTCCACTCTGGAGTGTTTTGGGAAGGTGAGGGAACCCTGGGGTGGAAGTCAGGGGTGCGGGGCTCCGTGGGCTGCTGGCCGGGGACTATCTTGTCCAGGTCCTGGGCCCTGTGAAATAACACGGCTTGACCTGGCGATCTCTGACGTTCCTTTCCGCCCTGCGAAGAACCTGGTGTTCCAAAACATAAATTCATTTATATAATCTTAACAGTCCCATTCTGGCTTTTCAAATTTGACAGGCCATTTAGGAGGTACAAGAAAAATACTTCTCAACCAATTTCAAAACAAAACAAAGCAAGCTACAGGCACTGCCTCTGGATTGGATACACTTTCCATTTCTTGCCCTTCTGCACAGGGAACAAAAAACAAGAAAACATCTTTCCTTTTTTTTTTTTTTTTTTTTTTAAATAACACACACATTGTCTTTCTACCTGACTTTTCATTTGGGCTGCACACCAGCAATGTGGATAAGATCTTTGAGGAACTTTTATAATGTCACATACTTATGCAAATTAGCAAAGTGTTTATAGCAACAGGCACCACAACAGCACCCTGAGGTTTCAATTAGCGAGAAGCAGCCAGGCAACCTAAGCAGCTCTGAGTACCATGAATATGGAGGACAGCTCCAGAGAGAGGAGGGTGAGGTTAGACCTGTCTCAAGGACAGATTCTGGAGCATTCCAGGCTTCAACATGGCTGCCATCTGGCCAAACCACACTGGTCAAAGCCACTCTACCTCTTGAGTCGAGGTTTCCTATCTGTCCAGTGAGAGGGTGTGGCTGTCCCATTTCATGGGTTCCAGGGTTGCTATGGGCCATCCACTGGGTTGGCTGCCCACTGACCCAATTCCATCTTCTGCCACGTGGACTCTGGATCAGAGGCCATGCCTCAGTAGCCTCTCTGGTCCAAATTCCCTACATCAGGTCAGGCCCACAGACCACAGGCCCACACGTGCAGTGATTAGGTAGGGCCTTTCAAGTTAGATCTGGGTGTAAGGCCTAGGTCATGGCCAACTCCACCACTTACTAGCTCTACATCTTTGGGTAAGACACTCACCCTCCTTGTGAGTCTTGTTCTTATTTGTAAAACAGAAATAGGCAGGTTGATGTTTTGGTCAGTCTCACTTTCTAGCTAGGTGTAAGGCACCCATCTCATTGGAGCGTTTGGGAGTTAAGTATTTATGGACAACGACTACCAAGCCTGACATGTAGTACGCATTCAATCCATGGGCATCATCATTATAGCATCAGAATCATCGAGGGCGTTTCCCACGCTGCATTTGTGGGGGAGCAGGTTATTAATCGGCAGTTGAAAAGTGGGTTTGTG
This sequence comes from Panthera uncia, assembly GCF_023721935.1. NCBI lineage: Eukaryota > Metazoa > Chordata > Mammalia > Carnivora > Felidae > Panthera > Panthera uncia. The sequence goes on along the minus strand of NC_064808.1, from coordinate 85,618,258 downwards.
GTCAAGCTGATTAGGAAATCGCTAACTAATTAGACAGCAAAAGCAGACAAGCTCCCTTCCTGCAAGACTTGTCAAAGCTCTAGTGAGAATTTGTGACTTTCTGAAAGGAGGTTTTAGTGCTCATTATTTCTCAAGTTGATTATGAGAAATCAAAGGTCCTTAGAACCTCCTTCGGTTGTGGGCCTTTTGGGGAACTAGTGGTCCATGAAACATCTTTGGGAAATCCTCATCAAGGTCGAGAATGAGAGAAAGGAATCTGAAAAAGACACACATGGTGAGAAGTGAAGAGCAAGACATTTGAAGAAGGAGTAAAAATAAAGGACTGGAAGAGTAAAGATGTGAATGGTTGTGTGCATTGGAGTCCCCTGGACCCCACTGTGAGGTATGAATGTCCAGAGCCATCCCTGCTTCTCAGGGAGCACTAATTCACATGAACTCATTTTGAATCTCTGCACAAACCTGTGAGAGAGCCAGGCCTGGTGGCCCCCATTTTACAGACGACCACAGTCAGGCACTGACAGCTTAAGCTACTGGCCCAGGACCACATAAGTAGCAGGTGGTGCATCTGGGATGTTAGCCCAGTTCCCCGATCGTCAAGTTCTGGACTTTTCTATGAAAGAGAGAGGAAGGTTGATTTAGATTCTAGCATATGCAGATCATTCAAACTCGTTAGCCTGAGGTAGTTCAATAATTAAGATCAATTTCGGCTTGTTTTTGACTGTAGATGTCACCTGATGGTTTTCATTTGTTGCATCTTTCCAACATTTGGAAGACTGTAAAAATGTGCTCTGTTGAGAAACATCATTGGAAACTTAGCAAAAACATTTTTTAATGACTTCTAGAATTTGTCGAAACAAATTCCCCCTTCCTGCCTCTCTTTCTCTCTAACCCCAGCCCTGTCTTTAAAGCTCAGTGGCCTCGGGTGCAGCCTCCCAGGCTCCAGTAACCCTGCTAGCACCTATGACCTCACCACAGAAATTGCTGAAGTCAGCCTGTTCCCTTCAGTCCTTTGGGATAAGGAAAAATCCCAGGGGCCTGTAAATAGTGCAAGAAACAGCACCCCGCCCAGTGCTCTATTTAGCTTGGATGAAAAATGTACGCGGTGACAATACAAAGTGCCCTGGGCAGCTACAGGACCCAGGGATGTTCTTATACCTCCTCGTTTGTTGATTAATTACGAGGCTATATATAGAGTTGCATCGGTTGTAGAGTTAAAGGTGGTGCTGTGTGCTGTGAAGGTAGTTTTTCCCTTTTCCTCCTGCTGTGTTTGCTGACCTAGAGAACCCTTCTGCCCAGGGATAAGAGGCTCAAGCAGTAAACATTCCCGCCAGGTGGTGGTGATCAATTAGGGACGGAGTAGGAGTTTGTCTGTCACACCCAAGCTTCTCAAAGCCAGCTCTAGGCACCTGGGAAAGCATGTGGAGAAAGGCCTTTCTCTCCTCTCTGTTTTGATGGCTGGCTTTTGGTTTTTGTTTTTGTTTTTACTGGGAAACCAAATTCAAACAAAACCAAAAGGCTAGTTCTTAAGTACAAGACCCTGAGAACAGGGACTCTTTCTCTCACCCAGTCATTCAAAAATCACCGATTAAGGTTCTGCTTTGTACACAGCGCTGTTGAGGCACGACAGCTGCCCACCAGGAGCTCACAGGCCAGCTAAAGTGACAAGAATCCTCCAGCCAAGTAGAGGGGAAAAGAAGACAAGACAGTATCATATCCTAGGAGGCTGTAGAGGACATCTGTCATTTTTGTCAGCTCTTTGGGGAGCTACCCTTCCACAACGCCAGTGGTCCTGGTAGGGCTGACCACCATAGTCTCCTGTGCCCCGACTTCTAATAGGAATGAATGAGTGAGCTACTAAGTCCCTTTTCTACTGAGGACATGCATTTTGAGTGGGGACACAGAGGGAAGAAAGTGAGGTTTGGGAAGGGTTTAATTTCCCCAAGGTTGCTATATGGTAGAACAGAGGCCTAATACCAGATCTGTCTGGCTCTAAGCCTATATTCTTCTGTACAGTGTCACTATCAACTCCAGGAAATGAAAGAAATATGCAATAAAGAAGTAGAACCCAGAGCTCATCACAGGGACCCCTTTGTGGACCTGCCAATGGCAAAAGAGAAACCAGAATATGTTATCACGAAACTTAGAAGGGGAAGAGATCGTTTGAAAACAAGGACCCAATACAGCCCTCAGTTCCCAATAATGTGCAGTAGACAGAAGCTAGAAACTGCCATATTCCTCTTCTCACTCGGTTTCTAGTGTGTTCGTTAGTAAGATTTTTTTTAAGTTTATTTATTTTGAGAGAAGGAGCATAAGTGGCGGAGGTACAGAGAGAGAATCCCAAGAAAGCTCTGTGCTGTCTGCATAGAGCCCCGTGCGGGGCTTGAACTCACAAACCATGAGATCACGACCTGAGCCAAAGTTTGAACATTCAACCAACTGCCAGGTGCCCCTAGCATGTGTTTATTAAGCAGCCCAATGCCATGCTATTATTTCCTTAAAACAGCAAGCAACAATAGTAATTGAAAGCACAGGCTTTCAAGTTGGATAGACCTAGGTTTCAATTATCCTCCCCTCACTAGAAAAAGGTGGTGCTTTTACTTGGAAATAATTGAAAATGGATCCCTGTCTCACACCATTATAAATCAACACCAAATGGATTAAGAATACAAATGTCAAAGCAAAACTGGAAAATTTTCAGAAGACATTCATAAACGAATATCTTTATGACTTTGGGATAGGTACTGATTTCTTCAACTGGACACAAACATTGCTAATTATGAACAACAAGATACATAAATATGACTATATTAAAACTAAGAATTTCTGTTTGCAGACAAAGTCTCCAATAGCTCAAAATATAAGCTACAAATGTGAAGACAATATTGGAGATACACATAGCCAACGAAAGATTAGTTTCACTCCTACAAGTAAGAAAAAACTCAACTCAATTTAAAAATGGGCAAAAACCACAAGGAAGGATTTCACAAAGTAAGAAACATATATGGAACCAGTCAGTGCAGGCTGTGTCTATGGAGGACTTAATGAGATTAAAATAAAGGAATATTTTGATTTGCTTCAAATTTTAAGCAAAAGTGGAGTCTCATATATTTTTTTTAAAGAAGCATGTAAATTAATAAAGAGTTACCTCATCAATCTTCAGGAAGAGGTGGATTACAATTCATTACCATGAAATGCCAGTTTACACCCATTTGATTAACAAATCTAAGAAGTCTAACAATACCAAGTGTTGGATATCAACAGGGTTTCATACACATTGCTGGTGGGAGGGAAATCAGAAAACCATTTAGTGTTATCTTGTGAAGTTGGATGCTTGCATACCAGCAAATCTATTACGTATGTATCCAATTTCTGTAAGTATATACTCGAGACAATTCGGCTCATGTACACCACGAGACACGTATATAAAAATTACCACAGTTGAACTTATCAAAATAGCAAAAAACTGGAAACAACCTAAATACTCCTTGAAAGGAGAGTGCATAGATAAATTGTGGTATACTTATAAAATGGAATGTTCTGCAGCCTGAAAACCAACAAGCTGCAGGGGTACTCTTTCCAGCATCATGTTGAATCAAAAAAATGCAAGTCCCAGAAGATCACATCCAACATAACAGACTTGTTACAAAGTTTGAAAACTATTCAAAATTAAAATGAAACTAAGCCAAGCTAAATAATATACCATTTAGGCACATATACTGCTGTGAAAAGAAAGAAAGAGGAAGAAGAAAGAAAGAAAGAAAGAAAGAAAGAAAGAAAGAGAAAGAAACAAACTTTTAAAAAGAGGCAAGGAAATAAGGAAATGCTAAGCACAATGTTCAGGGTAGTGCTTGTCTCTGGGAGGAAACAGAATAGGAACTATATGTTATTGGTAATATTCTAGCCTTGGTTTGGGCAGTCGGTCCAGAAGTGTTTATTATATTATTTAGTGTGCATAATACATAAATAAGGTAAAATAAAAGATGGCCTTCAAGGGACAAGTGGGGATAATGAACCAATGATTATGATTAATCCAATTATGTGAACCTAATATCTCATCAATCAATCAAAAAAGAGGAAATCCTCGGCCCATCGCATGCATTGTATAAGCCAGATGTTGCTTACCATTACCATATCTTAATCCCATTTTTCTTGACTGTGGGAACTAAAAACCATGGGCTATTATAAGGATTAACTGAACAACAATGAGAGCTAATATATTTTTATAGCATGTTTATTGAGATATAATTCACATCCTATACAATTCACCCACTTCAATTCTACAATCAGTGGGTTTTAGTATATTCAGAGTTGTACAACCATCACCACAATTAATCTTAGAAAATTTTTATCACTCTAAAAGAAACTGCGTATCTGTTAGCCGTCACCCCCTATAACCCCCCATTATGCACTACCCAGCCCTAGGCAACCACTAATCTACTTTCTGTCTCTAAGTTCTGGACAGTTCATATAAATGGAATCATACAATATATGGTCTTTTGTGATGGGAGCTAATATTTTTATCTTTCCCTACAGCAGAAATTCTTAAAGTGTAGCTGTGTAAATCCCTGTTAGCCTGTAAATATCTGCAGCTTGGCTGCCCATATCAGTGTTAGCTGTAATCATGACCATCAAAATAACTTTGTTTTAAGTGACTGAGCACTATGTCTCATGTAAACACTGTACCATGTTGTCTTATTCAACGTATGTTGTACAATGCCCTGTGGAGGAGTCAAGTCACTTGGTCAAGTTCCCATGAGTAGTTACTGGTTCAAAGCAGGGTGCCCTACCCAGATCTGTCTGACTCCAGGACCTTAATCACTACCCGCTAATGCCTCTATATATGATGGGATACTATTCCTTTTGGTGGTGGGAGGGGGGGATGGTATAATTGGCTTAATTTTTATACAATAACATTATTGTTCTGCTAATTTGCAGCTTTCCTTGGAATAAATAGGGTTAAGGGAGTGAGGTATTCTTTGCCTGATTAAAGTTATCCAATATTGGACTTTTTTTTCCCTAGAAAAACGTAACTGTGGGAAGAGCAGCAATTAACACCCCATAGAAAATGTGCTGATGAATGAGTAGTAGACTGTGACTTAAGAGTTGGTAAAACATAAAGAGCTCGCTAAGTCCTTAATTATTGGGACTCAGTTAAAGATGCGTTTCCTGTTCTGACATTCCTGTGAATATCAAGTCAGAGAAACAGAAGCTGCTATATTTTGGACATTGGGACAGATTTTTTCTGAGTGCCTAGCAACTCTCACTGCATACTAGAAATAAATGACAGATGACAAAGAAATGAGATGGGAGAACCAGTGAAACCTAATTTGATTTCACACATATATTTAAATTACTGTGTAGGGGCACCTGGGTGGCTCAGTTGGTTAAGTGTCCAACTTAGGCTTAGGTCATGATCTCATGGTTCGTGAGTTCGAGCCCCGCACTGGGCTCTGTAATGTCCACACAGAGCTTACTTTGAATCTTCTGTCCCCTTCTCTCTCTACCCCTCCCCCGCTTATACTCTCTCTCTAAAATAAATAAATAAATAGGGGCATCAGTTAAGCATCGGACTTCAGTTCAGGTCATGAGCTCACAGTTAAGCGTCGGAATTCAGCTCAGGTCATGAGCTCACAATTTGTGGGTGGGAGCCCTGTATCGGGCTCTGTGCTGACAGCTCAGAGCCTGGAGCCTGCTTTGGATTCTGTGTCTCCCTCTCTCTGCTCCTCCCCTGCTCACTCTCTCCCTCTCTCTCTCAAAAATAAATAAAAATATTAAAATAAATAAACTTAAAAAAATTTTTTAAAGTAAAAATAAACTACTGTGTATATCGTTACTCTGCTAGGCCACGGAGATCCTAGAATTTCTGTAAAGGAGGCGTCAGTATTTTTATTGGAAGAGAATACTCAGAAGAGTATCCTTTGCCCTCATTTTTATAAAGCAGACAACCTTTTTTCTTTGGTTACACATTTATTTGGAGGAAGGGTTGTTGCTTTTGGAAATTGTACATTCTCACAGATAGACACAAAATTCACCACCCCTTCTTCCCCATTTAGCCTCAAGGGAGCTTAACAGGACCTGATTAAGCAAGAAAAGTCATCAAACTTTCTTCGACAGCTCAGAAATCCCTGAGGTGGAGTTGAGTTCTAGGTGAAGGGTTCACATTGGTGTCACACAGAGTTCCCGCGATCTCATCACTGTCCGCCCTTGACAGGACTGCAGTTTCCCTACACTCGCACTGACATCCAGGGGACAGCGTTCATGCTTGAGACCTGAGGAAAGAAACACCTGGCTGTGATTACCTGCAACTACATAGTTTTTTCGAATACTGTTAATTTTTTTTTTTTTAATTACTTCATGATCTATTTCAAGGAGAGCAGGGACTTCTAGTGGAGCCCAGGCTCTACAGGTCTACCTTTCTGTCTCTGTCCCCTGACCTCCTTCACACTATCTATCTCTGAGGTTTCTAGATTTTTTTTCTCCTTGCTGAGCACCTTTCCCTTCCCCCATCTCCATTGTAAAAGAGGAAAACAAGGCACTGAGTCACATGACAACTTCAGCCCAAAGTGGCAGTGATTCTCAGTCTACTCCAAATCCCAAATACTAGGAAGAGAGGTCTGAATTCATACCTTACTAATCAGGGGAACATTCCTTCCACTCTGAGAAAAAAATAAAAATAGCTTAAGAAGAAAAATCTTGGCGGCACCTGGGTGTCTTAGTTAGTTGGGCATCTGACTCTTGATTTTGGCTCAGGTCACGATCCCTGGGTTGTGGGTTGGAGTCCCCTGTGTCAGGCTCCATGCTGAACAAGGAACTGGCTTGGGATTCTCTCTCTCTCTCTCTCTCTCTCTCTCTCTCTCTCCCTTTGCCCTTCTCCCCCACTCATGCACTCTCTTTCTCTCTTTAAAATGAAAAAGGGGGCACCTGGGTGGCTCAGTAAGTTAAGCGTCCAACTCTTGATTTTGGTTCAGGTCATAATCTCCCACTCCGTGACTTCAAGCCCCACATCAGGCTCTGTGCTGACAGTGCGGAGCCTGCTTGGGATTCTCTCTTTCCTTCTCTCTCTCTCCCTCAAAATAAATAAATAAACTTTAAAAAATGAAATAGAAGAAGAAGAAGAAGAAGAAGAAGAAGAAGAGGAGGAGGAAGAAAAACTTTGGCTAGTTCATGACAATAGAAGAAAATCACTAGTGGCTGGTGTGTGTCTATGGAGGGCTGTGTTGCCTCAGTTTATTCTTACCTGGAGCAGGTTGTACCAGAGAATGGATTGTAACTTAAAGCAATAAAAATGGGAAATCTGAAAGAGCTATATTTAATCCAGAGTGATACAGAGGGTTTTTTCTCAAAGTCACTAACACATAGGCTCCATGAGGGCAGAGAGTTTATTGCTTGGAACTTACAAGGCACTCCACAAAAAAGTATTAAATGAACATGTGAACCCAATACGGACCAATGCGGTGGGTCATCAACAAACCTGTTTCATCTACTGACAGGATTGAGGGCAAGGAGAGAAGGGCTGGAAGTCAGTTCCTCCCATTTCCACCGTTAGGAGACCTATTGCACCTGTCACTACCACCTCCCCTACTATGAGTACTGCTAATTATACTACTTGCTATTATTAACTATCCACTCTATGCCAAATATCATCCCAGGCAACTTACATTTATACACATATTTACATTGAACTTTACCTACCCATAAGGTAGGTATTATATTCCCATTTTATAGTTAAGGAAACTAAAACTCACAGAAGTAATTTGTTCTCAGTCTTCTCTCAGTTAATGAATTGAAAACTAGGGATTATAATGTACTCTGACTGACCCCAAAGCTCACTATATTTTTCTATACTATCAAGATGTAAAGGGGGAAAGATGTGTATATCTTTGTTGCTATTAAGAGATTCTCAAGGGAAATCACGTGCCTTGTTAACAGAAAAAAATCAGCCCCAATCAACTCCAACATGAATCGACCGTCTCCATTCTAATGTTATTATTTATGGTATTGATGTTGCAGTTTCCTATTGCATTCTTCTAGAATTCATCTCAAGTTTGTAATGCATGATTAGACATTTGCATGTGTTCTCACTAATTTATATATAGTGTTATGCATGGATGTCTTATCTTCCTGAGAACAGAGTCATGTCTTCTGATGTATGCTCTATCATACCTAGGGACTGTTAGCCACTGTGTAAATATTCACAGAAAGATCAAGACTCTGGCACTAATCTCCAGAGACTTAAAGGATATTTAAATAGTTCCTTGATGCAACATCCTTATTGACTGATTACTATAAAAGATTATGAACCATATCGTGCCTCTCCTGGAAGTGATAAATCATTTCACCATATAAAGTCTTGGAGTCTGAACTGACTGCTCTCCCTCCTTAGCTTAGGGGCCCCCACCTGAGGTTCAGAAGCTGGGGGTGGGGCGGAGCTGGGAGGATGGAAAGGGGAAAATGAGGATGGAATGAAGGAGCTCTCAGGGGCTCCTGGATGGCTCAATAGGTTAAGTGTCCAACTTCGGCTCAAGTCATGATCTTGCTGTCCATGGGTTTGAGACCCGCATCAGGCTCAGTGCTGACAACTCAGAGTCTGAAGCCTGCTTCGGATTATGTGTCTCCCTCTCTCTCTTCCCCTCCCCCATTTACACTGTCTCTCTCCCTCTCTCTCTCTCTCTCAAAAATAAATAAACATTAAAAATAAAGAAAAGAAGGAAGGAGCTCTCAGATTAATCCTGTAAGTTCATTATACCGGAAAGGTGGGTCTGGGAAAGCCATGTTTGGCAGGTAACGGGCCTTGCCTGTATGACTCAGCAGCCTCTAGCATGGCAGCCGAGCTGAGCTGGTTGAAGGAAGCACAGTTCCTCAAGGCCTGATGAGTGAGGTTATGAAGAGCTCACCGAAATGCATTTCAAAGCCATTGACTATCTCAGTAAGATGCTTCAAAACCAGGCTTAGAATTAATCCAAAAAGAAGGTGTCTTGATCCAAGTCCACAGTGCATGGGAACAATTCACCCATCATCTGCCAGGAGGCCTTGGTCCATGCAAACTGGGAAATTGTAACAAAGTTCCGCTGAATGTGCCACCCATTAGTAAAGGGCCACTGGCTCCCAAAGGCTCTGGGATTTAGACGCTCAGCCTCTACAGCGAGGCTGCTTCATGTTCCTCTGGCTTCTTCCACTGAAGCATACCAAAGTGCTTTCCCAGGGTGGATTATTTATCCCACTGGGTGGATGAGGCTCAGAGAAGCCAAGTCTTGCCTGCAGCCAACCAGCAAATCAGTTCCTGAGATTGGAATTGAGACCCAGGCCTCCTAGCCCTATTGTGGCCATTGGGTGGCACCTTCTGAGGGACTCTGGAGGACAGCAGAGGCCACAGGCAAGCCCTCTCGCGTGGGAACTATGACAGATGAGGGGAATAGGGCCCGGGCGGAGGTGGGGCACCGCAGATCCAACAGCAGAGCAGAAAACAACTCAAAATGCACATCCTACCTCAGGTGTATAAGTAGCATTGTCTTTGTCAATAAGGACATTAGTATTGAGAATAGTGATTGTATGATTGTAAAATATTGGAGTTGGAAGAAGCCCTGGGAGAGCATCAATCCAATTCCTTTTGTTTCCTGGTGAAAAAATGGAGATCCAGAAAGACTAACTCACTGCTCAAGGTCACACAGGGGGCTCATGCCAGAGCGAGGACTGGAGCCCGTGTATCTTAAGCATTGACCCTGTGTTCTTTCTTAATGTTGAAAGTTCATACAATAATTACGTGTTCTTTTGCAGCACCTTGACACTAAGTAAATCACCACCTCAAACAGTAGCTGGCCTTCCCCTGCACTTTCCTGCTATCTGAACTGAAATGGCATAAAGAAACCAGAGGTGCACAGCTCAGACCTGTAATCTAACACGTAGAACCTCCTAAACTTTCTACTCATTTGGTCTTGGACCCAAAATTAACTCAGCCATGGAAAGAATTGGTGGTACATTTCAGGGAGGCGCTTGGAGATCTGGCTTCTAGGGGCTGGTGAAGCTGGTCTCACTGGTAAGGTCAGGCCCAGTCTGGGGTAGGTATCTCTAAAAAACAAAAACAAACAAACAAAAAAAAAGAAACGTGTCTGGAACAGTGTTCTCAGGCTTCTTGCCCGGGCCTCGCACTCCACTGAGTGACAATCGGCTCTCAGCAGAGGTGGCAGCTGCCAGCGGGAGGCTCTCACATCGCTCACCCACCAGGTGTTCTTCCCAGCAACCACATTGGCCTGGCAGGGAGCGCCCCATCCAGGGTGCTGGGAGGAGCGAAGGAGGTACAGCTCCCTCTTCAGCGGTCCAGGTGTCAACAGAGGGGACGTGGATCTGCCTCTCCCTTAACAAATAAATATGACTTTTATGGGCTGAGTAATCCCACATGGGATGAGCCAGACTGTCAGTTATCCCAGGTTTTCCAGCCTGGCTCATGGAGCCCATCGCAATTCCTCTAAGGAGTAGCGTTTCTAGCACGCCGGCCAACCCCTGGGCAGCCATGAGGCTGCACATTCCCCCCCTGGAGTTATGGGAAGCCAAGTGTTCCTGGGAGCTGCTACTCCTCCTTCAAATCCCACCTCCCCCCTCGCTTTGGCAAATGTCCTGCTCTAGTTCCCAATCTTTATGCTCATGGTCTCTGTGCAGGTGCAGGTCAATCCCTCCCGCTCAGACCCAAGAGACAAGAGGGAAGTTGCTGAGAAGATGCGTTTAAGGAAGGAAAACACTTCCTTGTTGAGAAAGACATCAGCCCCAACCTTTTTCATTCTGCAAACCACTTTCTGACTTCAGTGAAATAGGCCAAGAGTCAGGCTCTTTTCATCTTTCTCTTGATTCTGTTCCAAGGCCGGGCCTCTGTGCACCAGAGCGGCAGTCTGGCTGGGTCCTGACAAGTGAAAAGGGGCAACCACCAGGTTAGAAGCTAAGTTCTTGAGTTCAACAGTGCCTGCCCTCTAGCCACCTACGAGAGAGAGCGAGAGCGAGAGCGAGAGAGAGAGGGAGCTCCTGGAGTGAACATGGAAAGAGTGCAAGATCAGAGGTCCTGGGGTCTGTTACTTGCTTAGGTGTTAGTGAACATTCCTGAACCTGGGGTTCCTCATCTGCAAACTGGGGATGGTAATACCTCTCTGCCTCACTTCACGTAATTGTGAGAATAAAGTGTGTTAGAATAAATGAAGGCTTTGAATCGCGGACGAGTACTCCATTCCAAGTCCTCATTTTGCTCTCCTGAGCAGTCATGGTGTCCGCACCCTGGCTGGTTTAGCCACTCCCACCCAAGGGAGGATAAAAGAGGTGAGTCCTGAGGTTTTTGTTTGCGTCTCTCTTTCCTGAAAATATTCTACAAGCACCGTGCCAGGCACTGCTCAGGGAAAAAAGTGGACAAAATCCCTAATTTCAAGGAAGGAAAGAAGAACCAGCTCCCTAGTCCTAGCCCATGGTGGCGACTGCCTGATCCAGGAAGGAGTAAACTTTGGGACAATACAAACTGTATCAGCCTTCAGCAAGCACCTGACTGATTAATATCCATAATGATAAGAGATCTTCCTGGACCTTTCAGGACTTAACACCAGCCGAGAACCCCGGGAAAAGCAGCGATCCAAGCCATTCTGAGTGGTCACCCACCTTCCATCTTCCGACGGGTCAAAGTGCTGGAGCCTCTGACTCACACAAGCCAATTTTTTAGCATGGGGTCACATTAGGGTCAGCTGTCAATCCCTAATGCTAGAAAAGCTCACCTCTGACTTAGTCACAATCTCCAGGGTTTTTACCTACAAGCAATGAATTGGCACTTTCCACAGCAGAATGACGATTGGGCCCCTTTAGAGCCTCATTAAGCTCCATGACTTAATGACTCTCCTGGTTAATGGAAGCAAAAGCCATGTAAGTGGTCACAGCTGCCAGGAACTTTGGTGAAAGAGCGAAACTTTCCGAGCAGGTCAGGGAGTAGCAGCACTAATCCCTGAGCCGCCCCCATCCCCCGCCCTTATCTCAGGCTTGTTTTGACAGCTCACAGAGCCAGGTCCCATGAGAAGAACATCAATATTGCTCCTTTCCCTTTTCACGTCTTTTGCTCCAACCCATCGTTTGCCGCAGGGGGAAGGAAGAAACAATCAAGCATTGTCTTGTTCTGGCCCGGTGTGTCAGGGCCTCATGGAATAAATATTATTTGCCTGGGAGGGGAACTGGCTGGCAGACAGCTCACAGCATAAAGTAAGGGTTGGGTAGGAGGACGGGGAGGGTGGTGATGTTTGGGTTTGGTTTTATTATGAGTTTAATCTTTTTCTCCCTTGGTTCTGTGGGTTTTTCTCCCCCGGACAGGCCATTAAGCACGAAGCCAGTGTTGTACAGGGCCTCTGCCAGGAAGAAACAAAAGATTTTTTGCAACGTGTGTCCTTGCTCACTCCCTCCTTCCCCCCACCGTCCAGCTCTGGGTGTGCATTCTGGGGACTCTCACAGGCTGAAGAGAACATCTTGGAACATTCCACCTTCCATGGCAGCCCCTTGGCACCCCAGATGTCTTACCCGATGCAGTTTATGACTCTTTAACTCTACAGGCAATTGTGGTCAGGACAGCAGCCCCCTCTGTGGGTCTGGGGAGACAGGAGCCCCAGATATCCCAATTGGTTGCCTTTATTGAATTCCTAATGTATACAGTTCAGTAGATACTCCGGCATGCTGCATTTCAAGTTCCCTTTGTGCCTTGTGCCTGAGGAAAGCCTTCCATGGAATAAAAACTAAAGAACAATCACTAAGAGACAGACATTTGAGGGACTGCTCCAGAAAGGCCAAAGCCTCCTGGCCGTCTCAGGAGAAGAGGCGGATAAGACACACAGGGCCTTGCTGCCTTGCAACAGCTACAAAGCTGTGGGGGTAGTAAAGGGGTGTCCCTCTGCTGTGCAATCCAAAGTCCCCCTTCTCCTCCCCACAATCCTTTCCCTCATCCCTAAAATCTATTTTTGAGTGCGAGCCACCTACCTAACCACTATAGTAATAGCTACTAATGATTGAGAACTTGCCATACGTTGGAAAATTGTGCTAAGTGGTTTTACATATATTATCTCATTTAACAGAATGGTAGGCCCATCAGTCCAATTCCATAGATGAGAAACTGCCACTTAGAGAGGCTAAGGAACCTGTGCAAGGTTACACAGCTAATAAGAAGGCTTCAAACCCACCTCTATCTGCCTCCAAACCCTTAATTAAGCTCTCAGAAGCACTTCTCAGAAGTGGGGATGGTTTTGTGAAAACACTCCCACCCCCCAGTCAGCCAGGGCACACCTTTGCCCTGGGAGGGGTGCCATCCTGTGGCTGTGGTGGGAGTCGTACTGGCCTCAGAGAATGGCAGCCATGACCTGGGCGGTTTGAGCCATTGTGCTGTCTTCACATGCCAGAGAGGCTTTGTTCCCAGAGGGCAGAGAGCCTGCCTGAATACTTGACTTAACTATTTCTGTATCCGAAGTTATTCCGTGCTTTCCTCCATGCCACACACCATTAGGGATTTAATACGTGTTTTCTGAGCATGATAAAGATCTCACCATCCCAGCCAATGAAGTAAACATTGCCCCCCTTGTCTCAATCAGAAACAAAGAGCCACAGAAGGCAAAGCTGTCCCGAGCACTCAGCGCAGTGTGTGGAGGGCAGGGGCGTGAGTCCCGCAGACCTTGCTTTGGATCCTGGCTCAGCCATACACACGCAGGGTGCCTGGGGCAAGCTGGCTGACCTCCGCAAGGCTGAGTTTCCTCAGACACCCACCCTGTAGGTTACCGTCAAGCTTAGTGAGAAGCTGCCCACAAAGCAACTTGCCGGGCAGAGCAGGGCTTTAATGTTAGTTTCCTCATTCAGTGCATCTCTCTCTTTCAGGAGAGTTCTCATTGCTAAAGAATCTTGATTCACCTCTGCCTTGGGACACTCCCACCACCACATAACGGCTGGCATCACACTGGGCTGGCCAGCATGAGGCCCAGACCCGGGGCCACTGCTCCCCTCAGTGGTGCAGATGAGACCAGGTGGGAGCTTGGTAACGAGGTGTAACTCAAGGGGGAATAACAAACAAGACATAAAGCCAGACGAACCTGTGCCCCTTGTGGCCCACTATAGGGAGGGAGGCCTCTCGGCCCAGCCCCACTGTCTCCAGTCTGTCTAGGGTCCTCAGGGCCCAGGCTGAAGAGAAAGACATTGAGGTTCTAGAGCTCTCTCTCCCACCCAAGACCTACTTTTGGAGTTCTCACTTCCAGTCTGAACACAGGCCTTCTCCACAGATGGTCACCAGAGTAAGTGTTCCTTTCCCAGAGTCCCCTCCACCCCACCTCCTTCCATTCAGGAGGACAGCATATCAATCCACCACAAGTAAACCCTGCATCTGTCCAGCAGAAATGGCACAGGAGGGGAAGTTGATTACAAGTGCTTTTTCTTTATGCTCTTTCATTGGATCCTCACAACAACCCTGTCAAGTAGTTTGGGATTATCATTCCTAACCTGCAGACAAAGATATTTTAGCTTGGAAAGGCTCAGTGAACTGACCAGGTTCACAGCTGGCTAGCAAGTGGCAGGGGAATCACCGGTTCTAAGTCCGGTTCTCTGGTCTCTCTGCCCTTGAGCCCAGGATACCAACTCCAGCAAGTGCACCTCCCCTAGGAAGGAAGCTGGGGCTCTCCTACAGGCCAGCATGAGAGAATTTCCTAGAAGTACTCAGTGAAATGAGCACCGGATGAAGCCTCAGGCACAAGGCAAGGAGGCCTGATAGTTGTCCCTCTCTCTGCCAAGTGGTAGATCGGGAGAGCTGGCTTCAAGGGCAGGCTTTACCACTTGGAAGACTGTAAGGGTCTGAAATCATTACCCTCAGTGCCTCAGTTTCTCCATCTGTAAAATGAGTAACAAATTAATATATATAAAGCCCTTAGAATGGTGCCTACTATATAGTAGTTATTAAATAAACATAGGTATCGGGGCACCTGGGTGGCTCAGTTGGTTGAGCGTCTGACTTCCGCTCAGGTCATGATCTTGCAGTTTGTGGGTTCGGGCCCCAAGTCAGGTTCTGTGCTGACAGCTTGCTCAGAGCCTGGAGCCTGCTCCAGATTCTGTCTCCCTTTCTCTCTGCCCCTCCCCCACTCACACTCTGTCTCTCTCTCAAAAATAAACATTAAAAAAAATTTTTTAATAAGTAAATATAGGTATTTTGTAAACATTTTTCTTGTTGTTACTATTATTTCCTCTTAAAGTTTTGTGAGGAATAAATGAGATGATGGATGCGAACACATGCTGTAAGCTGCAAAGATCAGGGATGAGCAGTCACACATGCTGACAGGATAAAAGGAAAAGAAACTTGGCCTCTGAAGATGTGCTCGAAGAGTCTCAAAACCTTCAACACAAAACACAGAACTACTCCAAAAAGCAATCCTTTGCCTTCTTGTTTTGTTTGTTCCACTTCAATTTTAGATCAGATCTTTTAAGTCCTGTGTCTAGCTGCTTGCATTTCATTTAGTAATCCTCCCTCACCACATGCCATAGGCGTTAAAGAAGCAGAGCCTGGTCTAAGCAGCCCTTGGATGTCTTTGTGTGAACAGAGAATATAATTGCGCTCTGTCTCTCTTTCTCAGGTAATCCAGCTGCGATCCTCCCTGACAATCTGGAGGAACCAGGCAGGCAAGCCACCCAGTGAGGGGCAGTTGCTGCTAACAATTTAATGGCCACGATCCCCAAAATACCACCCTTCAAGGGCTTGGAGCAAAAGCTCCTTGGCCCACACTGGGCCCATTTCAAATGTGTCTGATCAATTAGCCAAACAAGAGTTACCTAGGACAATTTTGTGCCTAGCATCAGGGAAGGGTCTATGCCATGGTCCTGGCCCTTAAGGAGAGCAGTCTGGCTGATGAAATAAGACCAATGAAACTGAAACTATACAAGACGGTGATATAATGAGGGGTTAGATTATATGGCACAGAATGTAAATGTTGCAGTATAAAGGGCAACAGACAAAAGCTAGAGGGGACAGGAAAGGGTCAAGCAGGAAGAGGTTCCTTACCTGGGCCTTGATGCATGTGTAGGAGTTCTACTGGTAGAAAGCAGTCCAAGCTGGGAAACAAGGCCAGAGAAATCTACAAGGTCGAAAAGAACAAGGACTGTCTACAGAGCAGAGGCGAAACTGGCATGACTGGAGCAGATGGAGCCCATCCTTACTCCCAAACCTACCCACCGCTTTGCAAGAACCAGAAAAATGAAATCCTATTGGTCACAAAGGTAGTTGAAGCTGGCCCCGTTGCTTCTATTTTGCCTCCTCCATTTATAGCTAGCTATGAACTTTGGCAAGCTGCTTAAACCCCTCTGAAGCTCACTCTCCTCCTCTGTAAAATGGGGATGACAAGAGCTGTTGAAAAGTCTCTGAGAATTCAAAGGGACATGTGTGGAGGCTCCCAGGGATGAGAGCTAACAGGTAAAGAGAACAATTCTCCGCTCAAACTCCAGGGTTAGTAGCTCCCAACTCTCCCAGCTCGCTGGAGAATAAACGCCTGCCATGCTCTCCCACGAGCTGGTGCCCATCTCTCTTTGCACAGACCAGCGGGAGTTGCTTTCTCTCTCTACCTCAACTAAGTTCCTGGCAGAGGATAAAGACATTGTTCTCTCCTCTTGGAACTCACTCCCGCCCTACAGAGGAGGGTGAACCAGGTTTGTGTGAGTCCCTTGCTGTTGACATGAAGCCATAGGGGCTGCAGGAGGACATCGCCTGGAACCTACCTAACTGCAAAGCAGACTGCACCCTGACCTTGTGGGATCCTGATAGAGGCCCTCCAACTTGACAGGGGCCCTTCGGAGCTAGGGCTTTCTGAATGGAGCAAGCTGTCCTTCGGGGGAGGGAGGAACCCTCCTCCTGTCTTGCCACTCTCCTTTCTCCTCCTTGAGAGGATACGAACGTGGAAATGGCCTTGGGAGAACTTCTCAAAAGTGCTCACTGACCTAAGAAAACAAAGTGGCTTGGTTGAGAGCTGCCCCAGATTGGGAGCTCCCGGCGAAAGCCCGAGCCTGGGAAAGGCATGACTGCCGGGTCATCTGCCCAGCCTTACGGTAGCGGCCGAGTTCGTAGTTTGTTTCGAGGAGAAGCCGCTGCAGGCAGTTGCTAGGGCTGGAAACAAACAACACACTGAAATGCCTTGGGAGAAAGAGCATTCAGTGGATCAGCCCCGAGGGACAGGCCCGCACCTCCCGACACTGCTCCTCGGCCTGGTTTCAGGCCACCGAGTCCAAGTTTCTGCCACAGACCCAGGGCTGGGGCCGTTTTCAAAGAGCTCGGTAATTGTTTTCCACCTGTGCGTTGCCCAAGCCCCACCGCTTCTGAGCGCGCCTTCCCTCTCCCCTCCAGTCAGGCCCGGCCCCGCAGTAATTAATGCTGAGAGAGTCACAGTGCAAGGAGGCCAGGGCCTGCGCAGGGGTGAGCCCGGGGTCCCCAGAGGTCGCCACAGGCGGGTCCGGCGGGGCCCGAGGGCACCTGGCCCTGCTTGGGCGGGGGGGAAGTCGGCTGGTGTAACCACGCGGGACTCTAGCAACATCCGCGCGCGCTGCCACCGCAGGGGCCGCGAGACCGTCCTCTGGGCTCTGGGCGGCTGCCATCTGTCACACCGTAGGCACCTGCGCGCTGACACTCGGCGTGAGAGGGAGACTGCAGGGGGGTGGGGGCCAGAGCGTGCGTGTACACGTTGTCCGTGCCTGTGCCGGCGTGAGCATGGGAGGGAGGGCTGCAAAGTGGGGCAGGGCGTGTGCGTGTGAGTGCGCTCGAGAAAGCGTGTGTATGCGTGTGCAGAGATGAGCCATTTGTGTCCGTGTGTGTGTGCCGTGTGCTTGTGAACAGAAATCCGAAGGGGACCCCGAACAGGGAATTCCAAATGGCCTAAAAAGAAGGCCTGAAGCCACTGGATGGAAACCCCTAGATTGTAAGCTCCTTGAGGGAGGATTTGTGTTTGATTGTTCATTGCTATACTCCCAGTGCCTATTAGGGTCCCTGCTACGGAGAAGGTGCTCAATAATAGTTGTTGAGTTAATGAGTGGATCCCAGGAGTGGAGGGAGGCCATTCTGGAACCTGAGAGAGTGGAGAACGAAGCCACATTTCACCTACTTGGCTCTTCTTGGTACCAGCCCCGGCTCTCCCAGCCCTTCCCCACATGCAGGTCCTACCACATTTTCTTCCCTGCTCCTACCCTTACACGCTCTCCCCTAGACCATCCGGTTTCCCGGGTCTCCTGCCTGTTGCCACAGCTGACTGAGAGTGGAGTACGGGAAAGCAGAGGAGCAGGGCTCAGCCTGTAGAGACCTACCGAGGCAGCCTCCCCCTTCTGGAAGCATAAGGTATGATCCGGTGAGACTGGGCACTCACACACTTCGCTCCTTCATTAGGGAATTTCGACTTGTAGCTTCAGTTTCCCAACTTTCAAATAGTAGCTGTTACATTTGCCGCACAGTTGTTGCAAAAAGTCAAGACACTAGAAGGAAAAGCTCTGGAACACATAATCCGCCTTACCGAAATGTTAGTTTCTTTTCCTGAATAGTAGACAACAATCTGGGTGTATTCTGTGTGTGGCTGGGGATTGGTTATGGTTTGATAATCACTACCAGAACACCCCTTCTTTTTTCACAAGATACCTTGAGGGGAATTTAATGGTTGTTGAAAACGGAGGCAGGCTTCATTTCTAAAACCTTCAGAGGTTCTGGGCTATGAGTCATGTATTCGGCTGGGGCCTCCTCACACTCAGGAGGGAGGTGTTCCAAGTAATTAAACCATCCAGTTGCGACCAACCTGAGGCGCGCCAGGCCCTGGCCTTTCCACTTGGGGACCTTCCACTACCCACCGCGGCTGCCTCCACAGCTCACACGGAGGAGATGAGCAGTCCTTCATTTGGCTGTAGGGGGAGACACTATTTGAAAACCTAATCCTGCAATAACATTTCTCATCACTAAAGGAAGGATCAGATTTCACCCTTCCCAACCTGATTTAAGGACCCACCAGAAATAACAGCCTTCATGGGGTAATTAGGAAATTATCCTCTTACAAATTGGTAGATGTCTCCTTTCTTTTCCTTGGGACAAGGGGGTTGTTTTTCTTTCACCATGGTGAAGCTGGTGCGATTAACCACGCCACCGGGGTAATTGTTCACTTGTGGGTAAGCCGATAGCTTGCAGTTCCAGGGCGCGCCTGCCAACACACTCCGGAATAACATGTTACATCCTCTGTGCAGCCCTCCCTGAGTAAAGGAAAACTTCAATCATATTTAGTAAAAGGCATTCTTTAAACCTGGCCTGTCAGTACCCTGGAGGTAGAGAATGACACCAAGGTTAAGGAAAGGTTTTGTAGAACTGGCTAGACATGAATTTGTTTAAAAGTATTAGATGCATTCAGTCTGAGCCTCATCAATACTGACTATTCCTGGGCTTGTGGAAAACTGTGAATATTCCACAGAGAGCCCAGAAAGTCCCTTAAAGACCCCAGGAAGAATTTTTGATAGCAAGGAGAAATCGCCAACTATAAAACTTCTGAGTCCTGATCTGTTTTAATGTAGAAATCTTCTAAAATGCTGTTGGAAACAAGACCAGAAGCCCAAAGGTAAAAATGGAAATAATATCAGCCTCCTCCTTCCACTTTGACATATGCTGTCTAATTCCCCACCTCCCCACTTTCTTTCTCTCTGATACACACACGTGCGCACACACAGAGCAACAACCAAGAGGCTTAACAAATCTCTTGGATCCATTAAGAATCTTCTAGAGTTTTCAGTATGCTAAAAGAAGTACTAAGAGATATGTCTGTGTATATATGTGTGTGTATATGTGTATATATGTGTGTATATATGTGTGTGTGCATGCACACATCTTTTAGTACTTCTGTTTGACACTTGATATTTTCCAAGAGCTCTTATGCATTCTCTCAATGCAATCATCAGAAAAAACAAAAACGAACAAAAAAAAACACTGTGTGGCAGGTGTTGTTATGATCTCCATTTCACCAAGGAAGAAACTGAGACTGAGGTTCAGGGAGGTGAAGTGGCTTGGGTAGTGTCCCACCATTAGGGTGCGACGCAACCAGCATTGGAGCCGAAGTACCCTCCCAGGGCATTAAAAATGATCAGCATCTCATCCGACTCAGGTGTAGAAAGGATCCCATAGTTAAATCAACACTATATTGTAAATGGCTGATAGCAATTTCATGTGTTGCCCCTTCCAGAGGTATTTGTGTTGAAATGGGAAGCATTTCAGAATCCAAATGAGGAAAGCTCCAGTGGTAAAAATGTCAGACCCCAGTAACAAGCTGGTAAAAGAAGTAAACACAAGGGCTTAAGATGCACTGGAGTCTCTTGACTTATGAAAGTTGACAGAAGTTTTATTTCTAAGAGCCCTACAAGCCTGCTAGTTGCCTTTCTGCTCTCAGCCTGTCTCCTTCCAACCTGCTCTGTGTAGAGCCAACTGCTCATACAAGCATCAGAAGGGCAGGCTCTCTGGGTGCCTGGTGGCTCCGTCGTTAAGCATCAGACTCTTGGTTTCAGCTCAGGTCATGATCTCACAGTTCGTGGGTTTGAGCCCTGGGTTGGGCTCTGTACTAACAGTGTGGAGCCTGCTTGGGGTTCTCTCCCTGCCCCCTCCCCTGCTCTCTCTCTGTCTCTCTCTCAAAATAAATAAACTTAAAAAAAAAAAAAAAAAAGAAGAGCAGGCTCCCTAATACACTACTTCCCAAAGGGTGCCCCCAGGACTAGCAGCAGTTTTGGTACCTGAAAGCTTGTTCGGAATGCAGATCATCAGGCCCTGCCCCAGATCCTCTCCATCTGCCCCAGATCCCTCTGGGAGAGGGACCCAGCAGTCTGTGTTTTAACAAGCCTCCAAGGTCATACTGGCACACCCTGAGTTTTGAGAACTGCCTGATAGCCTGCAGGAGAATGCCCAGACCCCTCCCCGAGAGTTAGCTGATCCCAGTAGGCCCCCAATGGTCTAACTACACCCCCGAACACTCAGTTTCCTAAACATTTCTTTTTCATGTATCTCTGCTACACTGTGCCTGTAATTTTCAGTAGGTTTGCTTGCTTCTTAACTTGACAAACTCCTAATCATTTAAAGCCCAGTTCAAAGATCTCTCCCCTTCAAGACTTCAACAGTTTTCTCCTGGCAAAGTTTCATTCACCCTCTCCCTGTCCCCCCCCCCCGCAGCGCCTGTGCAGACCTCCCCTGTCCCCCTTCCCTGCAGCGCCTGTACAGATGTCCCATGTCCCCCCCCCCACCCCCCCTGTGCAGACCTTCCTTGTCCCCCCCCACACACACAGCGCCTGTGCAGACCTCTGCTCTCCCTCCTGCAGACCTCCCCTGTCCCCCTGAAGCGCCTGTGCGTTCCTCCCTTGTCCCCTGTAGCACCTGTATATACAACATCATTGTCATATTGTGTTCTTTTGGTTTCTCTGCCTACCTTTGTATGTATGACTGTGATAATGTCAGGGATTTCATCTTATTCCTCTGGATATCCCCAGTACCCAGCATTGTGCCAGGAATGCAGCAGGTGCTTAATAAATTAATAAGTGAACAAATTGAATAAATGAATAAGTGAATGTATGGTCCTAAGTATTATAACAAGCACATTGAGTAGTAGAGACAGGCGACTGGCCTGTGGGCACACAGCTGGTTGCTTCAGAGCCCGATCTGACCCCAGGCATCCTGACTCTCAGCCCAGGATAGTAATTGTGTCGTTTGTTTCACCTAGACTGGGTGTCTTTAGGTAATTTAATTGTTAAACAAGAGAGTCGTTTTTGGCTACTTCGTGTCAGATAATTATGCCAAACACACAGAACTGGTAAAATTCTTCCCTTTAGGCTATGGGGCTGCCACTGGGTGAGGTCACAGGCTCTGTTAGTTATCTCTGCATCTCTCTGTGTTTGTCTTTATATATGGCACCGACCTATCGCAATGGTATCTAGACCAACTATTAAACCATTTATAATGCCCAGGAACCAATTTGTGGCAGCCAGCAATTAGCTCTATTCATGTTTTTAATTTTTCTTCCTTTGAAGTTTAATAGACGGTTATTATGATGTAGTCTTCACTGCCTCCAAGTCTGCAGGCTGCTTGCAGCTTAAGTCTGCAGCTAATGATTAGATTCTAGAGAGACACTGCATATATCCTAAAGCGACTCTTAGGATTCTGGCTTCAGTTCTGCTGCTTTGCCTGGGTCTTCTTTCCTCACGAAGAGAATCAGGACAAAAAAGGATAAGGAATATATGCATTTGTCCGTTCATTCATGGCACTGCACTTTGAGTAAGCCTTCCTATGTCTTAGGTACTGGGATACGCAGAGAACAAGGCACACCTACCTTCACAGAGCTCCTAGCCTAGTGGGGGAAGCAGGGATTACAAATAGGCATTTAAAGTCTAGTGTGATGAGTGTCATGATAGAGGAGGCACAGGGGAGGGTGTCCACACTGGGAACTCTAGTGTGATTAGCCAGTTGAGATGGAGGGGATGAAGAGGCTCGGAGGTAAGAGGGAAGAAGGCACTCCTGAGAAACTGGAAGTAGTTCCCGTGGCTGGACTCCTCATGATAGACATTGGCACGTCATCTTGGGTGGAATGCCTTGAAATCCAGTAATGCATGAGAAGCCCGGGCTGTGAAGGATGGGAGAAATTAGTCTGGTGCTAGGAAGAAAGTACACATTAGGGGGCATAATTTCTCAGCAGTGACTTCCTTGTGGGTGATCGTACAACCACCAATTTGCTCCTTGTATCAAGGAGAATGTATTTCTTCAAGCCGTTTATGACTCTGGGATCCAAAGAGGTTGCAGGAAGACAGGGAGTTGTGAATAAAAGGTTTTGAATGCATCATGATTGTCAACATTTCCCTTTCAAATGGTCCCTTTCCCCAGAGCTTAAAAAACACACTCAAAAGTCTTTCATCCTAAAAAAGAAAAATTGAACTCAATGTAAGCCCTCCCTTACCCTGTGACAGTTCCAAGCTCTTCATCTCTTCCTTTCCTTGGCTAACCAAGTTCACCCCCTCCTTTCATTTACTTTTCCATACCCAGCTGCCAGGATTTTATCTCTACACTCCACAGAACCACCCTTCAATGGCCATATCCAATACCTTCATTTATTCATTCAGTGAGATTTCATTATCCATCTCCTCTGAACCAGGCACTGTTGCAGGCTGTAGGATATGGTGCTGTAAAGCGTTTCTTGGAGCTTACGTGTTAGTGGACTCCTTTTAATTCTTAGGTCTCTGTAGCATTTGCCTTCATTGCCTTCTGGAAGCAGTCTCTTGCTTTCTATGACACTAATCTACGGTTCTCCCATCTTTTATATCATTCCTCCTCAGTCTCCTCTGTGGATTCCCCTTTCTCTACCTGCTCATTAAAGCCTAACATTAGGTTGGTTGTATTCTAGCCTTTAGACTTATCCTCCAAGGTTGGATCCTTTTCTCTGATCTTAGTTCTCAAATGTATATCTCAATGTCCGTATAATCAGTTCCCTCCAGACATCTCCCCATGGACGGCACCTCAATATCAACATAACTAACACTGAACTCTGTGAGCTGTGCCCCCAAGCACAGCTTCTTCTCCTGAGTTTCCCATCTTAGTGAATCCTGCCATACAATCATGGAAGCCTAGAGTTGTCCTGGACTCAGGATTTTTCATATCCCTATGCTCTCTATGCCTCTAGCCTCTGTCCTAGTCGATTGGCCTTCATCATCTTTCCTGGAACACTACCATAGTCCTTGCCCCCAGATGGATCCTAACTAGCTCATCATCCATGCTGCTGTGAGAACAGTCTTACTGAATTGCAAATTTGGCCATGTCCCACCCTTTCCTCTAGCAGCAATTCTCAAAATATAAGACCTGAAGACAGTGTCAGGAGGTGCACAAGGTCAAAACGATTTTCATCATAGTAAGGTATTATTTACCTTTTCAATTGTGTTGACATTTGCACTGATGGGACAAAAGCAATGGTGAGAAAAACAGCAGGTGCCTTAGCACAAATTAGAACCATGGAATCAAACACTACTATGTACTAGCAGTTGTGCTCTTCACACTGTGCACTCAAAGTAAGAAAGCATTTTGCTGAATGCCCCTGATGAAGCAGTGCAAATTATTAACTTGATTAAATCTCAGTCCTTAAATAAGCATCTCCTAAAAATATTCTGTGTGTTAACATAAAAAGTACACATAAAGCAATTCTGTGGCATAGCAAAGGATGATGACTGTCTCAGGGAAAAGCATTGTGTGATCATTTGAGTTGCAAGCTAAACTAGCCCTTTCCCCCCACATACCACCATTTTTACCTGAAAGCATGACTGCTGGACGAACTCTGGTTATTCAGGCTTGGGTATTGGGCAGGCATGTTCTTAAAAATTAAGTGAGCCTGCCACTTTAAGGAAAACATCTAACAGTGTTTGTTGCCTACAGTAAGATTTGATCTTTCAAGCAAAAGTAGAATTTTTTAAAATATGCATTTGCCACTATAAGCATGACAGCATCCCAGTACTTAATGACTATTCTGATGTGATTGGTGGTGATATTAACAAATGTTTGGGGCCTGTCTTGGATCTTCTATCGTGAGATGTGGCAACATTTGGAAGATTTGCATAACTTGGTGATCAATATTTTCCAAGTGGCTAATGGTTACTGTTACAAAATCCACATAAGTTAAAAAAAAAAGAACTGTTCAGGTGCAAGATGGACCAATGGGTTTTAATGTTAACAGTCTGAAGCATTAATATGGCTTTAGGTTACATTAAAACCTAAGCATTAACATTGCAGCTAACTTTTAAGAAACTACCACTTACCAAATTTTAGTGTAGCATCAAAGTATATCCATGATTATATGAAAAGGCTATTAAAATACTTCTCCCTTCCCAACTACATATCTGTGTCAAGCAAGATTTCCTTCATATACTTCAACCAAGACAACATATTGCAAAAAATTGGATGCAGATATGAAAACCCAGCTATCTACTATTAAACCGAACATTTCTTTCCTGGACAATACAGATATGTTATTTATGTTAATGTGTAATGGGTTTATTATTATTTTTAAACAGTTAACAAAATATTACACATTCTTAGTTTCAATTTTGAATGTAATAAATATCAATATACGTATTCCACATAAACACAAAATCCTTTGAATGCCCAGTAATTTTTTTTGAATCCTCAGTAATTTTTCTTTAATGTTTATTTATTTTTGAGACAGAGAGAGACAGAGCATGAGCAGGGAAGGGGCAGAGAGAGAGGGAGACAGAACCTGAAGCAGGCTCCAGGCTCCGAGCTGTCAGCACAGAGCCTGATGCGGGGCTCGAACTCACAAACCATGAGATCATGACCTGAGCCAAAGTCAGACGCTCAACTGACTGAGCCACCCAGGTGCCCCTAATTTTTTCTGTTCTTAATGAAGCTGCCCTGGACATGCTTGTCGTGTTTCCTTGGGCCCTTGTGCAAGCAGCTCTCAAAAGGAGATTCCTAGAAAGGGGATGTCACAGGGTTTGTGCGTCTTCACCTTTACCAAGTATCACTAAGTTATTCTCCTAACCGGTCACACTGATACATACTATCACCAACAATGAATAAAACCTCATTTCCCTACGTCTTGTCAACACTCAGTGTAATCTAACTGATGAAATAATATCTTACTGTTATTTTCATTTTCCTGGTTACTAATGAGGTAAAAATCTTTTTGTAACCCACCTAGGATTCCTCTTCTGTTAATTACCCATTCAGAAGTATCCTTTGTCTGTTTTTCTGTTGTTTGTCTTTTTCTTAATGATTTTTAATTCTCTCTTTTTTTTAATGCCTTATTTATTTTTGAGAGAGAGAGGGAGCATGAGCAGGAGAGGGGCAGAGAGAAAGGGGGACAGAAGATCCAAAGCAGGCTTTGTACTGAAAGCAGTGAGCCTACGTGGGGCTTGAACTCACAAACCATGAAGTCGACCTGAGCTGAAGTCTGATGCTCAACCAACCACCCAGCCACCCAGGTGCCCCTGATTTATAATCCTTTATATATTCTGGAAACTAACCTTTTTTTTCTGCTATATGCGTTGTGAATCTCTCTTCCCTGCATGTGACTGGTCTTTTAACTTGGTATATGAAGCTTTCATTGTACAAAAGATCCCACTTTTAATAAATCAGATTTATCAATCTTTTCCTTTACAGTTGGAGCTTTTTATGTATTATTTAACAGATTTCTTCCCTATCACAAGTTCAGGAGATATTGCATACATTTTTATCTAAAACTTTGAGAGCTTTACTTTTCATATTTAGGTCTTTAATCTGTCTACAATATATATATGTATATATATATATATTTTTTTTTTGCTAATGTGTAAAGAAGAGATTTACTTTTATTTTTTACCATATGTATAATCGATTGATCCAAATCCACTAATTGCATATTTCACCCTTTCACAATTATATTGAAATGCCATTTGTCATTGGTCTTTATTCCATTGGCCTATTTCAAGGGTCAGCAAATTTTTTCTGTAAAGAGCCAGGTAGTTAATATTTTATGGTTTGTGAGCCCTAGAGTCTCTGTCACGTTACTCCACCTTGCTGTTGTAGTGTAGAAGGAACGAGCGAGTGGGGATGTGCTCCAAGAAAACTTTATTTCCAAAATAGGCAGTGAGCTGGATTTGGTACACACGCCATAGCCCGATGACCCCTGGCTCATCTATCTATCGCTGCACCAATATGACACCGTTTCAGTTATGTGGAGCTTTGATATTTTATCTTTCTGTTTGGTAGACTCCATTTACCCTCCTGTACTTCTTTAAAATTGTCAAAGCTATCCTTGGCCCTTTATCCTTCCACATAAATAGGATCACCTTAGGAACTCCATCAGAATATCCGATTTGAAGGGAGGAGGGGTTGCCTCAATTTTACTTTTCAACTTCTTGAACTGTCCAGTTAACTCTTGATTTTCAGTCTTGTGACACATTTTCCTTTAGTTATTGCCTATCCGGGCCTCACAGGTTTGGCTGTTGTTGTTTTCACTGCTGTTGTTATAAATATTTTCTAACACCATTATGATTTGTGTGAACTGTGGATTAATTAGAAGTGTGTTTCAGTTGTCCAGATGCAAAGGAATAGTGACGTTTGTCGGTTTTGTAGTTATTGGCTCCATACTTAATTACATTGAGCTTGGAGAATCTGGTCTAATTAAATAAACTGGATGTTTTAGGCGTGTCTGGGTGGCTCAGTAGGTTAAGTGTCCGGCTTCAGCTCAGGTCATGATCTCATGGTTTGTGAGTTCGAGCCCCACGTCTGGCTCTGTGCTAACAGCTCAAAGCCTGGAGCCTGCTGTGGACTCTGTGTCTCCCTCTGTTTCTCTGCCCTTCCCCCACTCATGTTCTGTCTCTTTTTCTCTCACAAATAAAGTAAAACATTAAAAAAAAAACTAAAAAAAAACCCTAAATTTTATTTTTTAAATTTATAGCAACTTGCTTTGTGGCCTAGTACATGATAAAATTTTATAAATATTCTAGAATTCTTGAAAGAATGTATGTTCTCTAATTATTGGGAACCAAGTTCTGTGTTCTTCATTTAGATCAAACTTATTACCTATGTCGTTCTAAGCTTTCCAACATGACTATGGATTTCTTGATTTTTCCTCATAGTTCTGTACATTTTTTGCTCCTTCTGTATAAATTTAAGGCTATGTGATTGTGTGCCATTGGGGTTTTTGAGGCAGTCTCCAATAAATAACACCCTCTTTCCTACCTGAGTCCACTTATATTGAGAAATAAAACAAGAAATAAAGACAAAGGACAAAGTATCACCATCATTGCAAGACATATCTTGATTTGAGAACCAAAAGGGCCTGCACACAAACCCCAAAAGGAGCAGGAAGCCATAGGCCAGGGCAACCCCCTCTAAGAGGAGCAGAGCCCCTGAGGACAGCTCGCTTCCAAGGGGGAGAAGGCAAGGGCAAAGTGAACTACATGTGCCATCTATCAGTGCCCTTGTGGCAGTCAGACAAGTTACTCCTGAGGGCTGAGTGAGTCAGGTGACAGAGGGGGAGCATGACCTCTCCTTATGGAAACTAGGAGCAAATAGTGTTTCCTTTAGCAAACACCTACACGTTTAAAATGGTTTTGTCTTGGGGCTCCTGGGTGGCCCAGGCGGTTAAGCGTCAGACTTCGGCTCAGGTCATGAGCTCATAGTTCGTGGGTGGGAGCCCCGCATCGGGCTCTGTGGGGACAGCTCAGAGCCTGGGGCCTGCTTCGGATTCTGTGTCTCCCTCTCTCTCTGCCCCTCCCTTGCTCATACTCTCTGTCTGTCTGTCTCTCTCTCTCTCTCAAAAATAAACATTAAAAAAAATTTTAAATGGTTTCATCTTCCTGGAGAACTGCTTTCTCTATTATTGTGTATTGACTTCATGACTAATATTACTTTTTCATTGAAAAAAAATTATTTTGGATGACATTAAGGAAGCTACATGACAACTATAAAAAATGAGTTTATGCCTAATTTATCTTTTTCCTCCCTTTACTTTTAACCTTTCTGTGTCATTACATTTAAGTTGTGTCCTTTTCAAATAACATCAGCTGCTGGTGGTGATTGGAATTATTGAATAAATTTATTTTGTTGTTTTTCTTTTGAAAATGTTTACTATGCCATGAACACCACTATACCCCTCAACTCAGATTCACCAACTATTAAAAAGTCTTGCTAAATTCATGTTCTCTATGTGTGTATGTGCACATATATCTATATCACACTCGACATGACACTTCACTCCTAAATATTTCAACACACATTTCCAAAAAACATTTTTCATACAACTGTGTCGCCATTACCACAGCTAGGAAAATCAGCGTTAATTCAATAATATCTTGTGATATTCAAATTTTCCAAGGTGGTTTTTCACCTTTGATTTAGGATCCATTCAAAATTTATGTATTGAATCTGGCCGTATATCTCTTTAATTTCCATCCACCTAGGTATTCCTTAGCATTTCCTTCTGTTCTCCATTAGATTGAATTCTGTATAGAGTCCAGACCTGTGAGCCTACAATAAGTTCCACGTTCTAGATTTATCTGTTTC
Organism: Panthera uncia; assembly: GCF_023721935.1. Classification (NCBI taxonomy): domain Eukaryota; kingdom Metazoa; phylum Chordata; class Mammalia; order Carnivora; family Felidae; genus Panthera; species Panthera uncia. The sequence goes on along the minus strand of NC_064808.1, from coordinate 85,589,208 downwards.
TCCATTATGCCATTCATCTTAAACATTCTGGGTAAGGAGACCATGTAGGAGATGGTTTATATCTGCGAGTAATGCCAGGCTTGACTCCGTGGTTAAGTTAGCATCCTTCAATGTGCTCCATTGTAAAGGCATGTTTCCTCCTTTCTAACTAAAAAGTAATCTGTGTATTGGTACCTTGAGACCAAGTAAATCTCTCTCACTCAGTTATTTGAGCATTGACTGGTGTTCCTTGCCTGTGTAAGGAGTTACGCAGGCATTACATGAAGGAGTTACAAAATAGTGATTTTGTGATTCTGTCATTCCTTCTATATTTGTCAGCTGGCATTCTTTGCTAGCTGACATTATACTTTGGTGACCTTTGGCCTGTGTGTACCCTGATGAAGCCATCACCACAATAAGATATGAGCATTTTCATCACCCCGAAAAGTTTCCTCATTTTCCATACCCCAGGCAACTACTGATGTGCTTTCTGTCACTACAGATTTGTTGGCTTTGTCCAAAGTTATACATAAATGGAATCATGCCCTAGACACTCGTTTTTTGCCTGGCTTCTTTCGTTTAGCATAATGATTTAGCGATTCATCATTGTTCCTTTTTATTGCTGGGCATTATTCTCTTGTGTACTGTACCACAAGTTACTTATCTGTTCATCTGTAGATGAGCATTCGGGTCGTTTCCAGTTTGGAGTTATTGCAGACAAAGCTGTTGAAAATATTCTGGTACAAGCCTTTGTCCTAGCATAAGTTGTTATATCCCTTGGGAAAATACCTCGGAATGGAATGACTGGGCCATACGGTAGGTATATGTTTACACTTTTAAAAATCTGCAAACTGTCTTCCAGTATGGATGTGCCATTTTACATCACCGGCAGTGGTGTATGAAAGTTCCAGTAGCTCCACTGCACCCCTTACGTGGTGGGGACGGTCAGTACTCTCCATTGTGGATAAATAAGTGTGTGCTCGTATGTAATGGTGACTTTAATTTGCATTTCCCTGAGGAGTCATGGTGTTGAGTATCTTTGCGTGTGATTATTGCCCAGTCATATATCTTCTTCTGTGAAGACACTGATCAAACCTTTCACTTTTTTTCTCACCTTGCTGCTATCTTACCAGATTTCAAGATTTCATTTTATATTCTGAATATAGGTACTTTGTCTGATTTTATATATATATATATATATATATATATATATATATATATAGTGTAAATATTTTCTCCCAGTCTGGCTTGTGTTTTGTTTGCTCTTTCAAAAAGTAAGTTTTTTTTTTTTTGTAAAGTCCAATTGATCGATTTTTTTTTTTTTTATGCTGTGTGTCTTTAGTATCCTATCCTTTAGTATCTAAAATATTTGCCTGAGGAGCACCTGGGCAGCTCAGTCGGTTAAGCAGCTGACTTCGGCTCAGGTCATGGTCTCAGCGTTTGTGGGTTCAAGCCCTGCATCAGGCTCTGTGCTGACAGCTCGGAGCCTGGAGCCTGCTTCGGGTTCTGTGTCTCCCTCTCTCTCTGCCCCTCCCCCACTGTGCTCTATCTCTCAAAAATAAATAAATATAAGAAAGAAAAAATTTTAAATATTGCCTGAGCTAAGGTTACAAAGATTTTCTCATATGTTTTCTCTTAGAAAGTTTTTAGTTTTAGGTTTTGTATTTAGATATATAGTACATTTAAACTTTCTTTTCACGTATGGTGAGAAGTAACAGTTGGTGCTCATTTTTTCTCGTGTGAATATTCAGTTGTTACACCATCATTTCTCTTTTTTAATTTTTAAAATTATGTTTGTTTTTAAGAGACAGAGACAGCGAGAGTGTGCGAGCCAGCGGGGGAAGGGCAGAGAGCAGGAGATAGAGAATACCAAGCAGGCTTTGCACTGTCAGGACAGAGCCTGATGCAGGGCTCGAACTCATGAACCACAAGTTCATGACCTGAGCTGAAATCAAGAGTCAGGCACTCAATGACTGAGCTACCTAGGCATTCTTCTTTCTCTCTCTCTCTCTTTTTTTTTTTTTTTTAGGTTTTATTTAAATAATCTCCACACCCAACGTGGGGCTCAAACTCATGACCTGAGACCAAGAGTTGCATCCTCTTCCAACTGAGCCAGCCAGCACCCCAGTTTAGTACAGCATCATTTCTTTAAAAGACTTTCTTTTCCCCAGTGAATCTCCTTTGTATTTGTGTTGAAAAGCAATAGAATTATATACCATTTTCCCAATACCAAACTAGCTTGATTTTTGAAGGTTTATGGTAAGTCTTAAAATGAGGTGGTGTAGGTCTTCTAATTTTGTTCATTTTAAACATTGCTTTGGTTATCCTAGGCCCTTTGTTATTTTCATATAAGATTTAGAACCAGTTTGCCAGTTTATACACAATAGCCTGCTGGGATTTTAATTGAGATTGTATTGACTCTGGAGGTCTATTTGGGGAGAATTATATTGTGTATTGACAATCGTAGTGACAATACTGAACCTTACGGTACATGAATGCAGTAAGCCTTTCCATTTGCAAGTTCGTTTTCTTTAGTTTCTTTCAGCTTTTGTTATATTTGTTCCTAAATATTTCAGGCTCTTTGTTGTTGCTATAAATGAAACCATTTAAAAACGTTACCTGCCACTGGTTTGCTAAAACTGATTTCTGCATATTAGCCTTATCACTTGAGACTTCGCTAAATTCACTTATTAGCTCTAGGAAATTGTTTTCTAGATTTCATTGAGTTTTCTTTGTAAACAGTCATATTATGAGTAAACAGGGACAGTTTTACCTCTTCCTTTCCTATTTGATACCTTGTATTTATTTTTATTATATTATTGCAATGGCTAGGATCTCTGGTACAAGGCTGAATAGAAGTAATGAAAGCGAGGTCTTTGCCTTGCCCGATCTTAAGGAAAATCTAGTTCTGAATTCATCATTAAGCAGGATGTTAGCTGTGTGGTTTTTTAATAGCCTTATTACGTGGAGAAAGCTCCACAATTTCCTGAGTTTGAAACACCACTGTCTCAGAATTTACCAGCCGGTATTCCTTTATAAAGAAAAGCACTCCCTTTTCCTATACTTCTTTCTCAATCTCTCCTTCAAAAAAAAAAAAAAAAAAAAAAGACTGTTAACTTGTAAATTCTTTTATTCCATTTGTTGTATCATTCCCATCTTTCTGATGCTCCAGTTTTCCCAAGTGTGATCACTGGGATCTGCTTCCTGTCAATTCCTGTGTCCTTTGGACATACACCACTAATCTATGAGCACTTCCTTGCTTAATGGCACAATAGATGTGTCGGGTTCCCCTTGTGCTTTCCTTTTGCTCCAGGTAGGGAACCTCTCGCGTTTCCTTACACAACTGCAACTTCTTTTAGTGAGGAATGATAGTTAGAAACCGCAAGATGGATGTTAAGCATACTCACTGTTAACCTCTGATGCCACTGCTTCTCAATACTTTCAGAAGACAGAGCTAACACACACACATACTTCCCCCCACACACACAGTATATACTGATAACTCCAAATAAAACCCAGTAGTACAGGGCTCTTATTTACCTTCCCTTATTCCATGTTTGATTCTCCCTTCTCCCACAAACCATGTTTCCCCAAATATAAGGTCTTTACTCTTTGTTCTGTCCTAAATACTACTCTTTTTATTGGGTTACCACATCTCGCATGACCAATATGTCTGTGCGTGGAAATACTGAAGATCACCCTAGTGAATACCCTGAGTTCCAGACATAGTCTTCCTTGTCCCCATTATACAGAAGAAAAAAAAAAACATATTTCCCTTTGCTAATTCAAAGCATTTATTCCAGCCAGTAGAGTGACTCTCCTCTTAGACCTGAAAGGCCCCAAATGGCCAGTGGGAAGTCTCAGCTTTCAACTTAACCATTTTTCATGGTGAAAATATTTCTACATTGGGCATTATGCTCTCACTCCCATTAAGCCTAATGATGCATAGATATAAAGCAAAAAGTCTTAAGTAGGTTATTTATGGCACTATACAGTGCTTTCTGGTCACGCTCTTGGACATGACCTGGTCATGCTGTAGGACATCCTAGCCTTACAAAACGTTGTCCCCAGTTGGTTTCATAAGCGACCCATTAGCAGGCCATTTCATCATTCTACCAAACTTGTAGTTGATGAGCCATGAGGTAAGGCCTTTGAAATCTGAGGCCATGAGCTCGTTGCCTCTTTCTCTTCACTGTAAAATATTTTCTCTCATTGGAAAGTATATTGACAGTAATGCCACGACAACAAATAAGGTTTTCTTTTTGTCCATGAATAATGATACTGGCATCAACTTTACTGGCAAAGCAGATAAATCTGTGTCTCTTCTTATGAAAACAAACCACTGTCCTTCAGTGATGTAAGGCATGTAATGCAATCAACCTGTCCTCAGGTGGTAGGCTGCTGTCCCTAAGTAATGCGCCATATTGGGGACCGAGTGTTGCCTTTTCCTGTTGGCAGGTGTCATTTGGCAGTGGTGGAAGCCAGAGCATCCTTGATGAGGAAAAGGCATGTTGTTGCACCCATAAATAATGTCCATCTTGCCACAGAGGTAACCATTTTTCGTGGGTCTATTGAGCAAGCACCAAGGTAGCTGATAAAGGAAGCTCAATGATGTTCACAAGATGGGTCGTCTAATCCAGTTGATTGTTGAGTACTTCCTCCACGGTGGATGCCCGGGAAGCCATCTTCATGCTCTAGTGCAAAAGATCCATCCACATTCCTGTCTCCCAAATCTCTTTGTTACCAGTCTTCCAATCTTGTCTTTCCAAGTACCTGATCAGCTGGCCAACCTATCAGTAACTGCCCGTAAGTCAGTGTAGAGTCCTACCTCAAGGCATCTTTCCTTCCACACAGAGAGCAATCAGATGTATTTCCATATATTCTGCCCACTGAGGGGACTTCCCTTCACCATAGTTTTTCAGGGCATTCTTGAGTGATTGCATTGCCATGCAGGAGCAATCCATTTTTAGCCAGGGCCAGTATACTGGCCAATATATACCCATTTTAAAATTGGGCCTGTGATTATTTTGTTAATTGGTCATCCAAAAAAAAAAAAAAATACTGCATGAGGTTGTAGCTATGGGTTGAGGGTATGGCAGCAAAGGAGTAAGAGGAGATACCATGGGAGCTGAAGCCACCTGTTCATGTAATTTATTTGTGCATTCCAGAACCACCACTTCCATTTAACATACTGTACATATCCAATTTTATGATTTAGTGGATCAAACAATACCCAGCTTATGGTGAGTGTTTTAGATCACATAGTTACTTCTTGTCTCATGGTCAGGCACTCAGTTTCTCTACCAGAGCATACTAGCAAACCAATTACTGTTTTTTGTCATTATTAGCAGGAAATAAACAGCCTTACTTTAAATTCTCAGGGTTCTATGCCATGATTCTCTCATTGGGTCTTACTCGAATCTCCATAAGCATCTCTATCTACCAAAGACACGGACTACTATTGGAACTGCTAGGTCATAAGATCTAAGCAACAGAGAAACTTGCACCATCATCTGGTTCTCTTTTAGAGTTTCTTCCTCTGGGACTTATTCAGAACTGACATCTTTATAAATTATTTGGGAATAGATCCAGTGGTACATTAAGTTGCCCTGCATTTTTTTAAGATTTCATTTTTTAAGTAATCTCTGTACCCAGCATGGGGCTCATACTTATAACCCTGAAATCAAGAGTTGCATACTCTACTGACTGAGCCCCAAATCTAACACTTCAATGAAGTGTTTGCTTCCAAAACCTAAAGAGGTCCATCAAGTAATATGCCTCTTTCTGCATGGTAGGCAGTGCAAGATATAGCCATTTGTCTCACTTTAGAAGAGGATATTACACCATTAGCTAGGCCAATGACCTTTTTTTTTTTTTTTTTTTTTTTTTTTTTGTAAACTGGCTTTGTTGTGTCCTGAAGTTTCATGGGGTTTATCTCCCATCTTATGGCATGTATGTGTTTTATTAGGACATTTAAAATACCTGATATTTCCTGTTCACCAGATCAGTTAGCCTAATATCATCACTGTAATAGCCAAAGTAATACTCTGTGGAATATCAAAATGCTCAAGATCCCTTCATACTATATTATGACAGAGAGCAGGACTCAGAAAAGACAGTGAAAGTGTACTGCTGATCCTGCCACATGAATGTAAGCTGCTTCTGACCTTTATTGATGGGAATTGAATAGAAAATATCTGCTAGATCCAAGCTACATACCAGATGTCAGGAGATCCCTCTACTTTCTCCAGTAAATGCATCAGGACAGCAACTTAGATTGGAGTTGCCAGATGATTAAGCTTCATTCTCAAAGACCCACATAACTTTTTCACCATCCAAACATAAGCATTAAAGGTGGATGGTATAGGAATCACTACCTCCTGCACTTAAATGTCCTTAATGGGAGAAATACATCTCAAATTCCCTTAGGAAGGGCAGTTCCAATGATTTCTTTTTTGGCCCACTGCATCCTATTAGCTGTCAGTCCACAGATCAGATAACTAATGTGGAGATTTTATTAGTCACTAAGCAGGTCTGAGTTCTACCATACATTCAGGGGTTGGAGAAATCACTATCAGTTGGGCTCTTTATTTCATTGGACCTATCATGAGCTGAGCCTGAGTCAGAACTCCATCTATCACGTCACATCCATAAGTCTCCAGCCTTAACAGTGAGCTCTGGAGGCATTTTGAACTCCAGTAATTAGAATCAGCTTGAAGCCAATATCTAAGAACACCTAGAAGTTCTGCATATTCATCTTTCACCAGTGTACGATCACCCTGGTGAATGGGTACCAGCTTCTCAGGAAATGATTTGGAGAAACAGTCATAGTATATACATGTGACAGCATTAAAGGGCCTTGACTTTCTCCTCAATCGAGAGACCCCAAGTCTTTTTGAATGAGCTATGTCTGAGAATTAGGTAGGAGGGTTTGAAACCCCACTAGAGTATCGTGAGTCATGTTGCCCACCGGACCTAGAATAGTTCCACTTCTATATTCCAGTTAGCACCATAGCAGACTGACTATCCATTCTATTCTTTCGTAAGCTTGATTAATTTGCCATCACACAGATCCATATGAGTAAAAATATAGATTGCCCTTTATCCCAATGGGTCCAACATGTCTCTGTTGGCTAAGCACCACCACCAGATCTCTACCATGCCAGGATCCATCATTTCTACCAAAATAAGGAACCAGTTCCACTGCATCATCTGCAACCATAGTCTCTGGCCCATGTCACATGACTACACTTGTTTCAATAATTCCGGTGTTCTCCTGAGTAATGCAGTGATTATATTTTAATGAAGGGGATATCCCCTAGGGCCTCCTGGGGAGATAAACAGTGGCTGAGCTCATAAGTCCACTCCAACATCCTCACCTCCTGAGAATCTTCTCTAGGTTATTGGTTGTAGGTTTTTGCTACATGAAAAAAATGCTATGATCCATGAATCAGAACTTGGTCTAAATGCATAATCCCAGGCCCAGCCCAGACCTACAGAATCAGAATCTGCATTTTAACAAAATTTCCAGGTGATTTTCTGTATATTAAACTTTAAGAAACCTCACTGTAGTGCGCCTGGGTGTTTCTGTCGGTTGAGCGTCCGACTTCGGTTCAGGGTTTGTGAGTTGGAGCCCTGCATTGGGCTTGCTGCTGTCAGCACAGAGTCCACTTCACATCTTTTGCCCCCCTCGCTCTCTGTCCCCCGTGCTGCTTCTGCTCTCCCTGCATCAAAAATAAATACATCTTAAAAAAAAAAAAAGAAAAAGAAAGAAAGAAACCATGCCATACACTATTGTTGAGTCCAGGTTTAAATTAAGTGCCACTTCTAGGTGTTTGAGTCAATATAGAAAATCTAAAATACCAGGTGAGCACTCCAATATCAATAAATTCTGCCTGACCTAATTTTATGTTCTATATTCCTGCATCTCTTACCTCCAGAACCCACTCCTATACATTCTGCCAATAAAGGAGCACCTGAAAATATGACCTGGTATATGTTTTGCAGTTTGAATTGTGATGAGTTCATCTTTAGTAGGATTGCACTTTCTATGTAAGTCCTGTACAGCCTGAGTTATGGAGGTACTCCCTCCAGAGCGGCCCTTCACTTGCTTTGCCAAATGGATTAGAGCTATTACTGGCCCAGGTCCAAATTTTATGTTAATTTCTCGGGCTTGGGATTCCTGAACCACATGATTCAGTTCACATTTAGACCCCAGTTTTGTGCATGGTGGAAGCTTGGCCTTTAATTTTTCATAAAAGAAATATTCCTTCCACTCAGCATTCTTTTTTTTTAATTTTTCTTTTTTTTTTTATGCATTTATTTTTTTGAGAGAGAGAGAGCATGCGCGTGAGCAGGGGAGGGGCACAGAGAGAGGGAGACACAGAATCCAAAGTAGGCTCCAGGCTGTGAGCTGTCAGCCCAGAGCCTAATGTGAGCCATGAGATCATGACCTGAGGCGAGGTCACCCAGGTGCCCCTCCACTCAGCATTCTTGAGAGCAGTAAGCTCTTGTCACATTCATAGATGGCCTTCTTTCTTTACTTGGTTATAAAAACCTAAGCTTAATTCCTGGTCTGAAACTGCACTATCCTTCCAGACTCCCTGACCATTCTCTCCCTACCCACTGACTTCTACCCTGTCCCAACCCCTGCCATTGCAATCTCTGCTTCTAACTTACAACCCTAACTCTCAGGTTTTGTTGGATTTTCTGTTTGTCAGCTTTCTCTGTGGTATCTAAAGACTTCCTTGTTGTTTTTTTTTTTTTCTTCTGAGCTCAGCAATGTTTTAGAGGTTTTAGTTATATGTTATCTAGAATTTCTAGGAATCTGTAGTGGGAATGGGTCTTGTTGTCTCAGTCCATCAGGCTTCTAGAATCAGAAGTCCTCACTATCTTTCTATTTCAAATAAATTTAAGTTAGTTTATCTAAGTTCATCAAGAATTCATTGAGAATCTAAAATCTGTCAATTCATCGTAATACATCAGAGACAAAGAACTAAATAAGACTCAGCCAACTGCTTTTAAGAAATTTGTCATCAAGGGGGAAATACAAACATACTTAAAAATCATAATGCAACTTGGCAAATACATTCCACTTTACAGAATAAGCACTGGAGAGAATGGAGGATACATGGCAAGAGGCCAGAGACCAGAAAAGTGATATTTGACTGTAACAATGGGAATCTGTACTACTGTTTCCATGTAAGTATTCCTTCCTAATATTACTTTAAAATTTTTACGTTTTTCCAAATCCTAGACCTAAAAATAATAATAATCAGTTGAGAAATCAGAAAAATGAGAGAAAGTATTATAATTTGCCAATAAGAATTAGAGCTTAACGATTAACATAGAGACATTAATGGTTCAAAGAAATCCGCTTAACATCAAGTCAGAAACAAGAGCAGGAAACACTGAGCCACAGAGTCAAGTATCGAAGCTGACATTCTGGGTACTGGAGCAGAGGCATGTAAGAGCGAAGCAGTCACGATCCAATGAGTCAGCCTTGCTTATGGTGGTTGACATGGTGTAGGTTTGTTTCTGTGGCCCTGTCTGCTAATAATGATGTCAGTCTTGCAAATGAAATAAATATTAATAAGTTTATGCACATAGTATACTTTATACAAATTCTCAGTGCTGTGCTAAGAAATAACAGGTCTTGGAAGCAAAATACGTCCCTAATGGGCAATTTGGGCATGCAATCCCATGGGATGCTGCTGAGATTGTTAGAAGATCTAAATGCTATGTTATTTGAATGTTACCAAATGCTCATTAGCATTTCTAGTGTTTAAATATTCACCAGAAGCTATAGGTCTTTGCAAGTATTTTGACAAAAAAAAAAAAAAATACAAGGAGAAGAATAGATTAATGTTGTTACACAATGCTCTAATAAAAGACCACGAATGGATCTAAAATTTGAATGTAAAAAAGCAATATCTATTTCAATGGCAAAGCAAAAACCAAGGCAAGCAGACAAAATATTGTCATTGTTAAAAAAAGGAAATGACTTATTGGAAGCAGCATGTTCACTAACACCCAATTACAAGATGTTTTTAACACATCCTCAACCAACTAATTGAACTAACCTCATTACAAAATAAAAGACATTTTTCTGCATCTGGAATGCTTATCAGAAAACAAAGATAAAGACTATTGTTTAAGGAAATTCATGCATGTATGATTTATAATTTTAAGAATAATTTTAAAATATTAAATATTTGTGATACTATATTTAAGTTTTTAAAATGATTTTAAAATCAATGATATAAAATCATTGCTTGTGGCTAAAATTAACAAAATAGGAAACAACAGGTGTTGGCGAGGATATAGAGAAATAGGAACGCTCTTATACTGTTGGTGGGAATGCAAACTGGTACAGCCACTCTGGAAAACAGTATGGAGTTTCCTCAAGAAATTAAAAATACAACTATCCTGTCATCCAGTAATCACACTACTGGGTGTTTACCCAAGGGATAACAAAAATACTAATTTGAAGGGATACATGCTCCCTGATGTTTATAGCAGCATTATCAACAACAGCCAAATTACAGAAAGAGCCCAAATGTCCGACTGATGACTAGACAAAGACCATGTGGTATATATACACAATGGAACATTACTCAGCCATAAATCTTGCCATTTGCAATGACATGGATGGAGCTAGAGAGTATGATGCTAAGTGACATAAGTGAGTGAGTCAGAGAAAGAAAATACCATATGATTTCACTCATCTGTGGAATTTAAAAAACAAAATAGATAAACATAGGTGGAAAAAAAAAGGGAGAGAGAGAAGCAAACTATAAAACAGACTCTTAACTATAGGGATGAAACTGAGAGTTACTAGAAGGGAAGTGGGCTGGGGATGGGCTAAATGGGTGATGGGCATTAAGGAGGGCACTTGTCGTGATGAGCACTGGGTGTTGTACGTAAGTGACGAATCACTACATTCTACACCTGAAACTAGTATTACACTGTATGTTAACTAAGGGGAATGTAAATAACAAGTAAAAAAACAAAAGAAAATCATTTATTGATATTTATTTTGTGTTAATGTTCCCTTTTTTAAATTTTATATTCTAATTATTTTATCTTCTAATTATTATCAAGGGTCTATGTTAGGCAGAGGTCATTTTTCATGCTACAGAATGATGTGATATGATCACAATATTTTGGCTCATAATAGTAATAACTAAGTATATATTAATATATCTTTTTCTTACAGAAAACCTCTCAAATGTTTATTATAACCCTATCACAGAAAAAGTACACATTGTTTTTAATGGTGGCCAATCTTTTTTATTTAAAAAACACTTAAGTAAGGTGTTACAAAAACTATAGACTAACGTGCTTTCGGAAATTCTGATTTCTTGTTTCTGCATCACAAAGATTATTGTGTCAGACATTTGGAAACACTGGCTGAGGCAGCCATTGTGGACGTAGAGAGGAAAGAAAAGAACATGGGTAGAAAAGAGGTAGAATCATCAGGCTTTAGTGACTGAGTAGATGTGAGGAATCGGAGAGAAAGGAATCCAGACTAACCTCTGAGGGTCTGGTTTTGTTGACTCGACTGATGTGGATTGCAGGAAGAAAGGCAGTGTGTGTGGGGCGGTGAGATTGTTGGAGCATAGAAGGTCTAAGGAGCCTGAGTCATTTGTCTGGGGATGTCCTCCAGTGTCTGGAACTCAGCAAAGAGGTTTGTTCTGGAGATGGAAGCTTGAGACTTAGCAGTGAACAGAAGAGAGTGAGAATTGTGGGCAAGTCAGTATTTGTTTCCGACTGTTTCTGACTTGTTTAATACACCTAAAATATACGAGATGAGGTGGGTGTTTGGGAGCAATATGCGATAATTATTTTACAGCTTTCCCAACGTTACACATCATCTTAGTCATTCTGCCAAACAAAATACGACAGCTGGTCATGGCTGTTAGCCTCTAGAACTTCTAGAGTTATAGATTTATATACTTCAAAGAGTAAAGCAGAAATGCCTTTTGGTCTTATTTTAAACTGAAACCAAAATGTTAGCAAGGGGAAGAAATCTGATTTAACCCTTCGTTGTCCTTTAATCACAACAACGTTTACACAAATGTAGAGGGAAAACTGATGAAAATAAGTTACGGCAACTAGGAAGTTATACGGTATCAAAGAAGAGGTGAAGAGAGCCCGGCAGAACCACCGATACATGAATCTATCATGCCATAAGTACCTCGTGCTAATTATTTTTAATTGAACATCTGTGACTGTGTTCTGATTTGCATGCTGTAGAGCTTAGAATTAAAAGCCAAGGCTCCAGAAGTAGACATATTGGGGCTTGGATCTTGACTCCTCCGCTTCCAAGCTGTGTGAGCTTAGGTGAGCTGCATGACCCCTCTGAGCTTCCGTTTCCCTATGTGTAAAATGGGTCATCCTTGACTTCCATTCTCTAAGCCTTCCACCAGTCATATACTAAACATTTCTTGTATCTGCGACCTTCTCTCCAGCCCCATTGCTAGGGGCCAAGTCCAGGCTGGGGAAATCTCAGTAGCCTCCTAGTTGGTGTCCTTACATTCAGTCTTGCTCTCTTGAAATCCAGTCTTAATCTGATAGCCAGAGTGATTGTTTGAAGTCATAAACCTGATCGTGTCACTTGACTATTTGAAAGTCTACAGTATCTCTCCATTGCCTTTAGGTTTTACCATCCACCTTCCTTCCTCAGTGGGGCACCTGCCAAAACCCTCCCTGCGCTCTCTCTGGTCTTTGGGTCTTTGCACAAATTGAAGACAATCTCCATCTCCACTCCATGCACTTGGACCACCTAACCCCCTTTTATCCTTCAAGCCTCAGCTTAGAGGCCACTTTCTCAGAGAGTCTCTCTTCCCTGCCCGCCCCCAAATTCAAGATTCATTTCTCTTCACAGGTGTTCCTATAACACACATTATACTTCTCTCCATTCTGTTTTCCTCATTGTGTATTAAATTATTTAATAATTACTTATTGTAGCAGTTGGGTTTTATCAGGAAAGTAGAAGCTACTCTGTGTATTACAAGTATTAAGAGTTTTAAGATAGAAAAATAAAGCTTATGCAGCCACTGGGAAAGAGAAGATCAAGCAAGCCGTTTTTTTTTTAATGTTTATTTATTTTTGAGAGAGAGAGAGAGCTCGCGCACAAGCGGGGAAGGGGCAGAGAGAGAGAAAGAGAGATATGCAATCCAAAGCAGGCTCCAGTCTCTGAATGGTCAGCACAGAGCCTGACGCGGGGCTCGAACCCACAAACTGTGAGGTCATGACCTGAGCTGGTCAGATGCTGAACCACCTGAGCCACCCAGGTGCCCCAAGCAAGCCATTGTTAATGTCCTCAAGAGCTCACCTGGGAAACCACAAAACTTGTGAGTCTATAAGGTGCTCCCACCAACTATTTCAGTCTGTAGCACAGTATACAGTTCTCAATAAGTCCATCTGAAAACTGTTCGGTCCTTACATTTCTCTGTGCATCTGCTCACATCTGCCTCTGGAGAATAATGGTGTCCGTCTTCCTCCTTTCTCCCCTACTAGCCTGTCACGGGATGATCTCCCTTGGAACCGTATAGAGAAGATTCTGGGAAATGTGGCTACTGGTTTCTCTCCTACCAGGCAGGAAGACAGGGAAGTCAGTGATGTTCAAGTTGGCAACACAGTTTGGCACACTTGTCCTATGAAAATGGTTCATTACTGTTACATTAATGACATTCATGATATTGAACTGAATAGAGACTTTGTTCCCTGGGCACCAATGTCCATTTTCCTGTGAAATCACAAACACTAAATGGTAATGCATACTCAGTATGGTCCACACAATGAGAATTGTGACTGAAGCTGAGCTGTTTATGTACTTTCCTATGACTGTTAAGTGGATAGGTGAGTCACATCCTTGTGTCCTACACACAACCCATTAAAACCAACAGGCCTCTGCAGACCTGGGGAAAAACAGGGCTGCCTTGCACTCCTAGAATTCATTCCTGGCAAAAGTGCTCTAAGTCAAAATGATGTAAGCTGAATCAGATTTTCCAGTAGAAACTAAGCCACTTGCATTGCCAACAGCCAAATGACCAACTTTTTATAGAATATGATCACAAGTGCAACATCTGACTAAATGCAAACTACGTACCTGTACACAGGTCAGTACAAAACTTCGTGAAATGTAGACACCAGCCAGGCAATACAGAAGCCAATCACTGTAGTATAAAAATCAATTAAACATTTAATATCTTTTTAATGATTTTTATTATATTTGCCACAACGACTAGAAAGTGAACTTGCATTTTTCAAGGGAATCTTTGGGTAAATTCTCATAAGAATCTTTCAATAGAACTTTGAGGAGGGGCGCCTGAGTTGCTCAATTAAGCGTCTGACTCTTGACCTCAGCTCAGGTCACAATCCGTGAGTTAGAGCCCCAAATCAGGCTCTGCACCGGCTGTGCGGAGCCTGCTTGGAATTCTCTCTCTCCCTTTCTCTCTCTTTCTCCCTTTCTCCTTCTCCCTCTCCCTCCCTCTCTCTCTCTCAAAATAAATAAATGAATAAATATTTCTTAATGTTTATTTATTTTTGAGAGAGACAGAGAGACATAGCACAAGGAGGGGAGGGGCAGAGAGAGAGACAAACACAGAATCTGAAGCAAGCTCCAGGCTCCAAGCTGTCAGCACAGAGCCCGACACGGGGCTCAAACTCACAAACCACGAGATCATGACCTGAGCCTAAGTCGGAGGCTTAACTGACTGAGCCACCCAGGCACTCCAAATGAATAAACATTAAAAAAAAAGAAGAAGGACTTTGAGGAAGTAGGAGCTTTCAGAAATAAACCCAGGGATGTCCATTCCTGCTTCCAAGTTGCTGGTGGACCTTTGCTTCTAGCCAGCCAATGTACAAAGCAACAAATAATTGGCCACTTTGTATTTGAACTCTGTGTTTTGTTTTCTGAACTCCTGCCCATAAGCACAAGCTACTCCTTTACACCAGATCTTATGCTAGGCACGCTTTCTTTAAAAAATTTCCTTTTAAGGCGCACAACCTAACCTTTGCATTGAAATTTCCACCATTTTCTCTCCTATTCTGTTGTTTCACAGTGTCAAGAACTCTCCATTCCTGGCCTGGAATTATAGCCAAACTCGTTAATATACATCATTAGGCTGGTCCTGAGTCCAGAATTCATCCTTTTGCAGCTTTGGTTGAATTGAAGCCTCTAGGGGAGAAATGTACTTTCCATTAAAAAGGGGAAGGGGGCGTCTAAAAGAGTGAATAGTTAGAATATGTTTAAGTTAACGAGCTGCTGCTTTTCTCCACAAGCATACTGGAACATAGAGATCCAAATTCGTGGTAGTTGTCCAAAGTGGCTGCCTTTGTCAAAGCTTTTCTGAATTGTGAGTTGTCTGTAGAATCGGTGTAATCCAGGTGATGAATCTCATTGGCTTTGTCTTTACAGGCCAATTTTCATTTGTCTGTAGCCTTTCTTTACTTCCCCTTTCTCTCTCTCCTCCCCTCCACATTATCTGCTAGAGTCCAAGCTTTTCTCCTACTCTGCTACCCTCATGCTCGAGCCAAACAGGAGGGGTGTGTGCGTGTTCAGGTGAGTGCCGGGGGCGGGGATAGTGGAAGCGGACCAAGGCAGCCAGGACAGGGGAGGGAGCACATCAGTAAGGGAGATCCAAGACCCAAGCCACAGAACAACAGCACTGCACTGACAAACATTACCTTTGTGCTCCCCAGAGTCACTGACTAGGCAAGTTTCACAGAGTCTCCAGTAACTTCCGTGCTCTTCTCTGAGAATTGAGTGGGCGGGACTAGTTAGCCCTTCTTCCCACTATAACATGCGTCAGCTATGTGATGTGTACTGTCTGCTTGCTAAAAGAACACAGTGGCATAATTTACTAAGCCATTAAGATGCACCACAGACCAGTGTGAATATAGATAGAGCAAATGTAACACCTCCATCTGAGTTCTAATCCCATATGCAGAAGGTCAAGATACTGGGTCTGATTGGATCCTCATCCTGGGAAGGTGTCGTGCAGGAAGTGGGATTTCCAGAGACAACTGAATAATGAGAAAAAGAAAGTCAGCCTAACAGCTTCCGATTCAAGTGGTCGTGTACTTTAAAGATCTGGAGATGTTGGTCCTCATTAGATGAACTTGTCCACTCAGCCTTCAACATCTTGCATGTACCACCTTGTCTCCTCCCCAGCTGCCATGTCATGTTAACCCATTTGACTGCCTGCAATTCTTTCCAGCGTGGAAACTTTTCTTACTGACTGGCATGACATAGTGATTTTTCCTGCATGAACACTACCCCATAACGAAACCCAAAGCCCTTACCCCGTCCTGAATACACCAGAGCCCCTGACCTGAGGCCGGGATGTAAGTAGTGTCAACATTGGACTCAATGCTCTTGAAGGCTGTCCAGGATTTGTTTCGCCATTGTGAGTTTGTGTTGTTTAATTTAGACTATAAACTCTTAGAAGTAAGGTGCCACATTTTTTTTTCATCTGATTTGGCTCTGAATTTGTCCACATAACAGGTTCTCTTTGGATTAACTGTTAATGGAAAAAGATGTCCTCAAACTTAGTAAAGGCTGATCACAGCTCTTACCATCCTTCAAAATTATGGCTGTTGAGATGATCTCTGCAGACCTTCCTGCTATAACACTTTGTGACCAAGTGTAAGAGACCAAGGTCTCATGGGCAAGTCCTGGAGCCCTAGCCCCAGCACTGTGGTCCAGGCTATCCTGGGTGGTCCCATGTTTGAGCTACTCTTCCTCCTCTTTGTGTACCTCCTTCCAAGAGAGGAAGTATATGGCTTATGCTTGTGTGGGTCTTTCTCCCTAGATTTGATTGTGCTCTGGAGATTCTTCAGGAAGGGATGAGTCAAATCACCTTTCTGGTCCAAGAGGCTGAGATTCCTTGAGATGCTTGTGGGTAGAAGAGAAGCCAATAAGTGTCCCCACTTTGCAAGTGGAGAACATGAGATCCAGGAGGCACAAAAGAACTCATTCTGGGATTATAGTAAATAGATGGGAGGGGTGAAAATAGGTCCCATAATCCAATCTGCTGAGGATGGATGGTGGAGGGCTAGATAGAACCAGCAAAAAGAGACCTGAGTCTCCGGGCCAATATCTTCATTTTATGGGATCTTGAAATTCAGAGAGGAGGAGTGATTTGCTCTCCTATGCTAGTGAAAGTCTCTGTGTGTGGATTCAATCTGATCCTTTGTGCTTCTACTAGACATATAGTCAGCCTATTTCCAAAACAACAGCATTCCTTCCAGGGTCCTATGAAGCCAAGGGACATGGGCAGGGCCAATATTACCTTCCCCACACCCATCTGCATCAACCCCATATCCAAAGTCCCCAAATATCAGGTCAGCAAATAAGTAAATTTCATCTAAGTAAATAATCACAAGGTGTGTATTTTAAATTCCTAGGCCAGGAAGGTCACAGAATAATCTAGAGGGAAGACACTAAGCAGAAGCAAATGCCATATAGCTGGAATAATTGACCAACTGTAAGAAAGAAAAAATAAATCCCAGATTGCAAGTCCATATTACCCAAAGGAGGATCTCATTGATGTAAACAAAGTATATAGTTTTTCTCTAATCACGTTTTTCTGTTTGTTTCCCTTCTGGTGAACATTTCCATCCAGTTGATCACATGGTGCATGAAAGCCCAGCTTTAAGACAGATTCCTGGCCTCCACTTCCAAAATTGGTGCCCCTAAGATCCTCTTCTGTAGAAAGTCTGGAGTCACCACTATAAGCAAAACATGTGGCACACTCCGGTGTTCTGGGGAGTGGGCTAGGGCTGTGCTCGTTGGAAGAGTGTTCTGGAAAACGTTCATTGAAACTCAAGATGTTTGTGCTATTAGGACCAGGCTATGAAAATCAGAGGGACTCTCCATACTCACGTCATAAAATAATATAAGCCCTAGTACTGACAGAAGCCCCCTAAAGCTGGTTGACAGCAAGCAGGAGTTACAAAATTCCCCCAGTGACCTCAAGATTCCTGCCTTGAAGAACACAGCACCCGACTTGGCTCTTTGTCCGACTTTCCTAATGGCATCTGTTCAGAAGAAGCTTTCTTCTGTCCTGCCAATTAACAGGGCATGTTGCCTGTTGGGGAAATTTACTCCCGGGCGCTAGGCAGTGAGAGACGCAGGGTCAGCTCATATTGGGTGTGAGCACTTCAGAACCTCTATTTACAGTGTCTGGTGTCTTTGGATGGAGGAATGCTCTGTAAATCAAGCCCTTCTCACTTTGTCAGCCCTGTGTCAGTGTTTGCTGAGGCCTCAAGTCAAAGGCAAGTTGGAACAGTGTGGAGACTTTGGCAAAGGGCTTGCTCCCCCATCTCTAGCTCCCCATTCTAATGAAACAATTCTAGGGTGAGGTTGGCCCTAGGAATTATTTCTCTGACTCATATTCCCTTTGCGCTTTTCACACACTCAGAATGCAGCTACTCTGAGTCCCTCATAGCCCAGGGCAGAGAGAGGCCAGGGTTCGGGCAAAGCCCTCTTGGGGCCCACTCCCAAGGCTGAGAGGACAAACAGGGAGGTGTCTCTCCACGCCGATTTCTTTCAGCACCCCCAGCCATTTGGGGACACCATTGCCACACATTCCGTGAAGAAGCCACAGACTGGTTCTAGCTCTCAAAGGTGGGAATAGGCCTACTTGCGATTTTATTTACAGTTAAACATATTTGATGGAAATATTACAATAATTTCACATTGCCTCTCATTACTGAAGCCACAAAGGAGTATCCCTTTTGTAATGCAAGCCGTAATTTCTTTTATCATGCAGAAAGGTATGCTTGTTATTACATTCCTAAGTAGAGACCAAAGCTGCTAGAGAATTGGGCCAAGCAAGAAGGGATGGGGGTGGCTTGGCTTCGGCCCTTGTTGCTGGAAACAGGAGTGGGAGGACCCCGCAACCTTAGAGCTTTAGGTGAACATGAGAGACACAGGTCCTGGCCCAGAAAAGCAGCTGAGTCTGGGGGCATCTTTTTCCATGTTTCGTCTTTGATCATCTAATTCAGCAAACGTTTCCTGTCTTGGCACAGAGGGTACAAAGATGGTGTAGACAAAGTACCCATTTTGAAGCAACTCACAGGTCAATGGGGGAGGCATACACAGAACAGCTTCCCTGTGATGGCTAAATGCTGAGGCAGGTGTGTTCACGGAGCACTGGCTTTCCCTTCCCAAGTACACGGGCGGTGACACATCATGCACAGGCACACACGTGTGGGCACCACACATGCTCACTCAGAACACAAACTCTGTGGCGTTAAATATCCCCCTTCATGACTGGAACGGCAGGAATAATGCAGGTGGAGCGAGAGAAGTTCTGGCAACCCTGAGAAGGAGAGTTTGCACAAAAGCCACCTGTGTTCTGCCACTTTCTTGGAGGTGTTCCCACTCCTGAAATTGCACAAGTGCTGGCTCCGTCCGAAACAAAAAAGTGAGTGTACCAATCCTGTAAAATGCACCACGCACTGCCTCCATGTGGCAGCTGCCCTGTTTGCCCATGCTCCCTGGAGAATAGAGACAACAGGTCATCAGCTCTCCAGGGCTCAGGATTCCCAAATTCTCTGCCCTGCTCCTTGACTGACCTTCTACGACCTTGAACAAGCCTCTGCCTTACTGTGCCTTAAGAGTTCTTTGAATAACGAAGTGGAGAAATGGGGTTTTATCGGAAAGCAGATGTGGAGTATATTAAGAAGATGAGGCCAGGTGGCATTCATTCATTAACTTGTTCTCTCATTATATTTGCATTTCACAATTATATTTGAGCGTGTGTTCTGTGTTAATATGTTGGTGCACAAGTCATGGATGTGCAGAAGACAAAGATGAATAAAATGTGCCTGCCCTTCAAGTAGTTTGCCCTCAGTGTGAGAGGCCTAAAGTTAATCAATGTTCAACAGTCCGAGGAGGAATGACATCAGTGCTTTAATAAAAATGCATCAGTAGAATTTCTGGCAACGAAACTTGATTGCACTGACTAGGGCTCCCTGCCCCTTATTTCATCTACACCTAGAAATGCTATCTAAACAAATGAACAAGAGAAGGAACTCAAACCCAGAGAGGGGGAAAAGTGGGAGCTAACATCATAATGGTCCAAGAGGTTCTTCAGGCCTGCATTTAGGCCCCAGAAACTGTGGATGCATGTTTTTTTTTTTTCGTGTTTACACTGGTATAGTTTAAATGGTCTTGAGCGTGCATAAATTTGGAAACTACAATTGAATTCCCATCCCCTTAAAGCCCAGTGACCTAAAGAGCTTCCCAACTCCTGGAAAAGGAGCTAGGAAAACATCCATCAACCTTGGAAATGGCGAGGAGCCTTGACATTCACTTGAGGCTTTGCTGGAGTTAAACAAACAAACAAACAAACAAACAAACGTCATCTATGAGAAGACTCCAGGCCTGTGCCGTGTCAGTGTGTGAGGTCTAGACAGATGCTATATATCCAGCTAGAAACCCCAAACCAAGACATCAGCATAACATAAGACATATATTTGACACCATTGAAATCCCTGTGGCTCCAGTAGAAGCAATTGAAAAGTCACTTTATAGAAGCACTAAAGCCAGAGGAGATAAGATTCCTCTAGGGGAAAAAAGTTGTGCTAAAGATAAGCTCATAACCAAAATTTATAAACCATATGAAGAAACAAACCACCATGGGGTGAGGGAGCGTATTGGTGTTAAGCACATGCACCAAACAGACTTAGCACCTCAAGAACTGGAATGATTACACAATTTGAAAAAGATGATAATAGATGGATGTTTAAACTGATCAGACAGATAAGCAATGGAAGCTATAATCACAGCAGAAGACAGTTTGGAAACAAAAGTCAATTCAATAAAGAACTACATAATGTTCTTATGAGTGAGAAATACGGTCCCTGGGGGACCTGAATGGCTCGGTCGGTTAAGTGTCTGACTTCGGTTCAGGTCATGATCCCACCCTTCACAAGTTCAAGCTCCATAACAGGCTCTGAGCAGACAGCTCAGACAGCCTGGAACCTGCTTCAGACTCTGTCTGTCTGTCTCTCTCTCTCTCTGCTCCTCCCCCATTTGCACTCTGTCTCTCTCTCTCTCAAAAATAAATAAATATTAAAAAAAATTTTTTTAAGAAAAAAGTACAGTTCCTGAAAATTAAAAACTCAATGGACAGGTTGCTTTTTATAACCACATAGGAAAAGAGTGTGCCACTCTCTCGAAAGCTGACATTCCCATATTCTATATCTCAGTAATTCCATTTCTTGGAGCATAACCAAGAGAAACCCAGGAGACATGAACGATGATGTTTTCAGTAGTGCTGCTCATAATAGCAAAAACCTGGAAACAACCCAAATGCTTGTTGACCAAAGAGTGGATAAATAAACTGTGATATAATCACACGATGACATAATGGAACATTATAATGCAGTCAAAACAAATGAATTATAGCTACAGGCAGCACGCTGCATGAGTCTTATTTTTTTTTACCTTTATTTATTTTTGAGAGACAGAGACTGAGCACAAGCGGGGGAGGGGCAGAGAGAGAAGGAGACACAGAATCCCAAGCAGGCTCCAGGTTCTGAGCTGTCAGCACAGAGCCCAACACAGGGCTCGAACCCATGAACCGTGAGATCCTGACCTGAGCCAAAGTCAGACACTCAACTGACTGAGCCTCCCAGTCACCCCCTCATGAATCTTAGTAACATCATTGTGAATGAACAAGTCCCAGAAGACTATTTTAGTATAGAACCATTTTTATAGTTACACCATTAAAAAAAAAAACGAATAACACACTTTCTAGGGATCCCTTTATTCTTAAAATTTGATTTAAAAAAAATTTTTTTTAATATATATTTTTTATTTATTTATTTTTTAATATATGAAATTTACTGTCAAATTGGTTTCCATACAACACCCAGTGCTCATCCCAAAAGGTGCCCTCCTCACTACCCATCACCCACCCTGCCCTCCCTCCCACCCCCCATCAACCCTCAGTTTGTTCTCAGTTTTTAACAGTCTCTTATGCTTTGGCAAAAAAAAAAAAAAAAAAAAAAAATTTTTTTTTTTTCTTTCCTTCCCCTCCCCCATGGGTTTCTGTTATGTTTCTCAGGATCCACATAAGAGTGAAACCATATGGTATCTGTCTTTCTCTGTATGGCTTATTTCACTTAGCATCACACTCTCCAGTTCCATCCATGTTGCTACAAAAGGCCATATTTCATTTTTTCTCATTGCCACGTAGTATTCCATTGTGTATATAAACCACAATTTCTTTATCCATTCATCAGTTGATGGACATTTAGGCTCTTTCCATAATTTGGCTATTGTTGAGAGTGCCGCTATAAACATTGGGGTACAAGTGCCCCTATGCATCAGTACTCCTGTATCCCTTGGATAAATTCCTAGCAGTGCTATTGCTGGGTCATAGGGTAGGTCTATTTTTAATTTTCTGAGGAACCTCCACACTGCTTTCCAGAGCGGCTGCACCAATTTGCATTCCCACCAACAGTGCAAGAGGGTTCCTGTTTCTCCACATCCTCTCCAGCATCTATAGTCTCCTGATTTCTTCATTTTGGCCACTCTGACTGGCGTGAGGTGGTATCTGAGTGTGGTTTTGATTTGTATTTCCCTGATAAGGAGCGACGTTGAGCATCTTTTCATGTGCCTGTTGGCCATCCGGATGTCTTCTTTAGAGAAGTGTCTATTCATGTTTTCTGCCCATTTCTTCACTGGGTTATTTGTTTTTCGGGTGTGGAGTTTGATGAGCTCTTTATAGATTTTGGATACTAGCCCTTTGTCCGATGTGTCATTTGCAAATATCTTTTCCCATTCCGTTGGCTGCCTTTTAGTTTTGTTGGTTGTTTCCTTTGCTGTGCAGAAGCTTTTTATCTTCATAAGGTCCCAGTAATTCACTTTTGCTTTTAATTCCCTTGCCTTTGGGGATGTGCCGAGTAAGAGATTGCTACGGCTGAGGTCAGAGAGGTCTTTTCCTGCTTTCTCCTCTAAGGTTTTGATGGTTTCCTGTCTCACATTCAGGTCCTTTATCCATTTTGAGTTTATTTTTGTGAATGGTGTGAGAAAGTGGTCTAGTTTCAGCCTTCTGCATGTTGCTGTCCAGTTCTCCCAGCACCATTTGTTAAAGAGACTGTCTTTTTTCCATTGGATGTTCTTTCCTGCTTTGTCAAAGATGAGTTGGCTATACGTTTGTGGGTCTAGTTCTGGGGTTTCTATTCTATTCCATTGGTCTATGTGTCTGTTTTTATGCCAATACCATGCTGACTTGATGATGACAGCTTTGTAGTAGAGGCTAAAGTCTGGGATTGTGATGCCTCCTGCTTTGGTCTTCTTCTTCAAAATTACTTTGGCTATTCGGGGCCTTTTGTGGTTCCATATGAATTTTAGGATTGCTTGTTCTAGTTTCGAGAAGAATGCTGGTGCAATTTTGATTGGGATTGCATTGAATGTGTAGATAGCTTTGGGTAGTATTGACATTTTGACAATATTTATTCTTCCAATCCATGAGCAGGGAATGTCTTTCCATTTCTTTATATCTTCTTCAATTACCTGCATAAGCTTTCTATAGTTTTCAGCATACAGATCTTTTACATCTTTGGTTAGATTTATTCCTAGGTATTTTATGCTTCTTGGTGCAATTGTGAATGGGATCAGTTTCTTCATTTGTCTTTCTGTTGCTTCATTGTTAGTGTATAAGAATGCAACTGATTTCTGCACATTGATTTTGTATCCTGCAACTTTGCTGAATTCATGTATCAGTTCTAGCAGACTTTTGGTGGAGTCTATCGGATTTTCCATGTATAATATCATGTCATCTGCAAAAAGCGAAAGCTTGACTTCGTCTTTGCCAATTTTGATGCCTTTGATTTCCTTTTGTTGTCTGATTGCTGATGCTAGAACTTCCAGCACTATATTAAACAACAGCGGTGACAGTGGGCATCCCTGTCGTGTTCCTGATCTCAGGGAAAAAGCTCTCAGTTTTTCCCCGTTGAGGATGATGTTAGCTGTGGGCTTTTCATAAATGGCCTTTATGATCTTTAAGTATGTTCCTTCTATCCCGACTTTCTCAAGGGTTTTTATTAAGAAAGGGTGCTGGATTTTGTCAAAGGCCTTTTCTGCATCGATTGACAGGATCATATGGTTCTTCTCTTTTTTTTTGTTAATGTGATGTATCACGTTGATCGATTTGCGAATGTTGAACCAGCCCTGCATCCCAGGAATGAATCCCACTTGATCATGGTGAATAATTCTTTTTATATGCTGTTGAATTCGATTTGCTAGTATCTTATTAAGAATTTTTGCATCCATATTCATCAGGGATATTGGCCTGTAGTTCTCTTTTTTTACTGGGTCTCTGTCTGGTTTAGGAATCAAAGTAATACTGGCTTCATAGAATGAGTCTGGAAGTTTTCCTTCCCTTTCTATTTCTTGGAATAGCTTGAGAAGGATAGGTATTATCTCTGCTTTAAATGTCTGGTAGAACTCCCCTGGGAAGCCATCTGGTCCTGGACTCTTATTTGTTGGGAGATTTTTGATAACCGATTCAATTTCTTCGCTGGTTATGGGTCTGTTCCAGCTTTCTATTTCCTCCTGATTGAGTTTTGGAAGAGTGTGGGTGTTTAGAAATTTGTCCATTTCTTCCAGGTTGTCCAATTTGCTGGCATATAATTTTTCATAGTATTCCCTGATAATTGTTTGTATCTCTGAGGGATTGGTTGTAATCATTCCATTTTCATTCATGATTTTATCTATTTGGGTCATCTCCCTTTTCTTTTTGAGAAGCCTGGCTAGAGGTTTGTCAATTTTGTTTATTTTTTCAAAAAACCAACTCTTGGTTTCATTGATCTGCTCTACAGTTTTTTTAGATTCTATATTGTTTATTTCTGCTCTGATCTTTATTATTTCTCTTCTTCTGCTGGGTTTAGGCTGCCTTTGCTGTTCTGCTTCTATTTCCTTTAGGTGTGCTGTTAGGTTTTGTATTTGGGATTTTTCTTGTTTCTTGAGATAGGCCTGGATTGCAATGTATTTTCCTCTCAGGACTGCCTTCGCTGCATCCCAAAGCGTTTGGATTGTTGTATTTTCATTTTCGTTTGTTTCCATGTATATTTTAATTTCTTCTCTAATTGCCTGGTTGACCCACTCATTCGTTAGTAGGGTGTTCTTTAACCTCCATGCTTTTGGAGGTTTTCCAGACTTTTTCCTGTGGTTGATTTCAAGCTTCATAGCATTGTGGTCTGAAAGTATGCATGGTATAATTTCAATTCTTGTAAACTTATGAAGGGCTGTTTTGTGACACAGTATATGATCTATCTTGGAGAATGTTCCATGTGCACTCGAGAAGAAAGTATATTCTGTTGCTTTGGGATGCAGAGTTCTAAATATATCTGTCAAGTCCATCTGATCCAATGTATCATTCAGGGCCCTTGTTTCTTTATTGACCGTGTGTCTAGATGATCTATCCATTTCTGTAAGTGGAGTGTAAAAGTCCCCTGCAATGACCACATTCTTATCAATAAGGTTGCTTATGTTTGTGAGTAATTGTTTTATATATTTGGGGGCTCCCGTATTCGGCGCATAGACATTTATAATTGTTAGCTCTTCCTGATGGATAGACCCTGTAATTATTATATAATGCCCTTCTTCATCTCTTGTTACAGCCTTTAATTTAAAGTCTAGTTTGTCTGATATAAGTATGGCTACTCCAGCTTTCTTTTGACTTCCAGTAGCATGACAAATAGTTCTCCATCCCCTCACTCTCAATATGAAGGTGTCTTCAGGTCTAAAATGAGTCTCTTGTAGACAGCAAATAGATGGGTCTTGTTTTTTTATCCATTCTGATACCCTATGTCTTTTGGTTGGCGCATTTAGTCCATTTACGTTCAGTGTTATTATAGAAAGATATGGGTTTAGAGTCATTGTGATGTCCGTAGGTTTCATGCTTGTAGTGATGTCTCTGGTACTTTGTCTCACAGGATCCCCTTTAGGATCTCTTGTAGGGCTGGTTTAGTGGTGACGAATTCCTCCAGTTTTTGTCTGTTTGGGAAGACCTTTATCTCTCCTTCTATTCTAAATGACAGACTTGCTGGATAGAGGATTCTCAGCTGAATATTTTTTCTGTTCATCACATTGAAGATGTCCTGCCATTCCTTTCTGGCCTGCCAAGTTTCAGTAGAGAGATTGGTCACCAGTCTTATATGTCTCCCTTTATATGTTAGGGCACGTTTATCCCTAGCTGCTTTCAGAATTTTCTCTTTATCCTTGTATTTTGCCAGTTTCACTATGATATGTCGTGCAGAAGATCGATTCAAGTTACATCTGAAGGGAGTTCTCTGTGCCTCTTGGATTTCAATGCCTTTTTCCTTCCCCAGATCTGGGAAGTTCTCAGCTATTATTTCTTCAAGTACACCTTCAGCACCTTTCCCTCTCTCTTCCTCCTCTGGAATACCAATTATGCGTAGATAATTTCTCTTTAGTGCATCACTTAGTTCTCTAATTTTCCCCTCATACTCCTGGATTTTTTTTATCTCTCTTTTTCTCAGCTTCTTTTTTTTCCATAATTTTATCTTCTAGTTCACCTATTCTCTCCTCTGCCTCATTCAATCCGAGCCGTGGTCATTTCCATTTTATTTTGCAGCTCATTTATAGCATTTTTAAGCTCCTTCTGACTGTTCCTTAGTCCCTTGATCTCTGTAGCAATAGATTCTCTGCTGTCCTCTATACTGTTTTCAAGCCCAGTGATTAATTTTATGACTATTATTCTAAATTCACTTTCTGTTGTATTGTTTAAATCATTTTTGATCAGTTCTTTAGCTGTTGTTATTTCCTGGAGGTTTTTTTGAGGGGAATTCTTCCATTTGGTCATTTTGGATAGTCCCTGGAGTGGTGTGGGACTGCGGGCACTTCCCCAGTGCTGTCTTGAATAACTTGTGTTGGTGGGCGGGGCCGCAGTCAGACCTGATGTCTGCCCCCAGCCCACCGCTGGGGCCACAGTCAGACTGGTGTGTGCCTTCTCTTCCCCTCTCCTAGGGGCGGGATTCACTGTGGGGTGGCGTGGCCCGTCTGGGCTACTTGCACACTGCCAGGCTTGTGGTGCTGGGGATCTGGCGTATTAGCTGGGGTGGATCGGCAAGGTGCACGGGGGCGGGAGGGACAGGCTCAGCTCACTTATCCCTCGGTGATCTGCTTCGGGAGGGGCCCTGCGGCAGCGGGAGTCAGACCCGCCGCCAGAGGGATGGATCCGCAGAAGCATAGTGTTGGGTGTTTGTACGGTGCAAGCAAGATCCCTGGCAGGAACTGGTTCCCTTTGGGATTTTGGCTGGGGGATGGGCGAGGGAGATGGCACTGGCGAGCGCCTTTGTTCCCTGCCAAGCTGAGCTCTGTCGTCTGGGGCTCAACAACCCTCCCTCCCATTGTCCTCCAGACTTCCTGCTCTCTGAGAAGAGCTATTAACTTATAATCTTCCAGATGTTAAGTCCTGCTTGCTGTCTGAACACACTCCATCCGTCCCCTCCGCTTTTGCAAGCCAGACTCGGGGGCTCTGCTTGGCCGGCGGGCCGTCCCTCCGCCCCGGCTCCCTCCCGCTAGTCCGTGTAGCACACACCGCCTCTCCGCCCTTCCTACCCTCTTCCGTGGGCCTCTCGTATGCGCTTGGCTCCGGAGAATCCGTTCTGCTACGGACTAACCATAATTTAAGAGCTCAATAGACACATGCGACCAGTGGCTACCACATTAGAAAGTGCAGCTTGATAAAGGTTATTCAGTAATTTAGCTTCTCCAACGGGTTCTACCTCAAGGCCTAAGAAACCTGGACTTACTTTCCTAAGACTTTTTCCAGTAACTGTATGCATTGTTCTAGTGGGATAAGGGCAGGGATGGAGTGAGAAGAAAAAAAGAGGAGGGAGATACTGAGCCCAACTCATCCAATCCCCAGGGAGGTACTGGTGTCAATGTCAAACTACCTTGGCAAGAACCTGATGTCACAGATGCCACTGAGCCAAAGTGTAGAAAAAGGAAGCCTAGGGGCGATTGGGCAGAGAAGGCCCAACTCCTAGCCTCACTGGTGGCTCTGTAGCACTTCTCTTAGCTGATTCTCAGAAATTTCTAGTTCATGTTCCCTGCCTACACTGATCCTTAAGAAGAATTAATATTCCATAGAAGATGATAGCTGGGAGAGGCTTTAGAGGTCCTTTGGTGCAACCTCTTCATTTTACATTTGAGGACAGTCAGATCTAGAGTGTCAAGGACTTGCCAGAGGGGACACAGCTGGCTAGAAGCAGAGCCTCTCTTAGCCTTGAGCAACTCAGGCTGGTATCTATTCTTGTGCACCAGAAAGATACAAGAATGTGCTCAGCGGGAGTAATTCACAGCTCATATTCTCTAGGCCTTCTAGGGCCCCGTGTACACAGGAAAAGACCAATGTGGTCATTAGTGCAGGCTGGGTTAACACATCTGGATGTCATACGTGTTGAGAAAACTCTCAGGATGAAAGTTGAGTGTTAGGAACATTGATACACAGACCAGGGAAGGTCAGGAAGTGCTAGGAGACAGAGGCACTAACACCCTCCCCTTCTAGTGCCCCTCACCGACCAAAGGTCCAAAACTGGTTCAAATAAAAGGCAGGTTGTCAGACTTGTTAGACTAGCAGGACCTAAGTATGTCCTGCCTATAAGAAATGTGCTCAGATACAAAGGAAATGTACTCAAATATAAAGAAAAAAAGGTTACTGAAATCAAGATCCTAAAGAGATATCTGCAGCCCTGTGCTCCCTGAGGCATTATTCACAGTAGCCAAGACATGAAAGCAAACCCATGTCCACTGAAGAAGACTGGGTAAAGAACATGGAATATATGTAGTCTACAAACAATAGTACTCAGCCTTAAAAAAGAAGGAAATCTTACCATTGGTGACAACATAGATGAACCCGGAGGACATTATGCCAAGTGAAATTAGCCAGACATGGAAGGACAAATACCATGACATTACATACACGAGGAGTCTAAAATCGTCAGACTCATAGAAGCAGACAGTACAAGGGCAGCTGCCAGAGCCTGGGGGACAGGGGAAGGAAACAGGTAGGTATTGGTCAAAGGGTATAAAGTTTCAGTTATACAAGAGGAACAGCACCCAGAGATCCACTGTACAGCATAGAGCCTATAGTTTAAACTGTAGACTTAAAGTTTGCTTAGAAAGTAGATCTTAGGTTAAGCGCTCTTACCACAAAATAATAATAATGATGATGATAATAATAATAATAATAATAATAAATAAGGAGGGCAGGAGGAAACCTGGAGGTGACATGTTTATGGCACAGAGTGTGGTGATGGTTTCACGGGTGTATACTTACCTCCAAACTCAAGTTGTATACAATTAAATATGTATAGCTTTTTGTATGGCAATCATAGCTCAATAAAATGTTATTTAAAAAATAATTAATAACATTAATTATTTAATAAATAAATAATTTAATAACTAAATAATTTATTTAATAAATAAATTTAATAACATTAATAAAATGTTATTTAAAAAATAATTAATAACATTAAAAAACATAATTCTATATTTCTATGTACCTAATTACAGAGTTTCAAGATACATTAGGCAAAACCTGACAGAACAGAAAGAGAAATAGGTAAATCTACAATTATAGTTGGAGATTTCGAGCTCTTCTCTCAGTGACTGACAGAACAAGTAAACAGAAAATCACTAAGAATGTAGGAGCCCTGACAGTGCTAGCTGTGAACTTGGCCTGATTGATATTTAAAAAACAATATATCCAACAGTAGAATACACATTTGTTTAGTGCACATGGAATATTCATCAAGATTAATCATATGCTGGAGGTTCCGGAAGATGGCGGCGTAGGAGGACGCGGGGCTCACAACGCGTCCTGCCGATCACTTAGATTCCACCTACACCTGCCTAAAGAACCCAGAAAACCACCAGAGGATTAGCAGAAGGGAGTCTCCGGAGTCAAGCGCAGACGAGAGGCCCACGGAAGAGGGTAGGAAGGGCGGCGAGGCGGTGCGCG
>NC_064808.1:85533507-85554206 GCF_023721935.1 Panthera uncia | reverse complement strand
GGTTAAAATATAGCATGAAAATTAATGTCTTCTGTTTCCTTTTCCTTTTTAAATAAGGCTACCAGAAAAATTTAAATTATGAATATACCTCATAATTCTCATTGGACAGCACTACTCTCTAGAGTACTGAATTTAATACCTTTTGGTGATAATAATCTATTTACAAAGGGAATCATCCTGTAATTGGACACTCATTATCCATTATGTAACTTCAGCTTTCTCTATTGATTTTTTTCATCCCTCTCTCTCATAGAATTAAAAAAAAAATCAATCCAGCCAAAGTGAATAAATCTTTTCATGTTTTTTTTCTTTTTTCTTTCAAATCATTGGGGATTTGGGGCAAAGACAGTGATAGCAGGATGCTGGATATGTTAGCAAAGACTGCGCCTTGGGAGAAGTTTGGATTTGCTTGTTATCTAGGACAGGGAAATTTGGCCAGGAGCCATTTGTTCACCCAGAAAATAAATTGCAAAAGCACCTGTATACACCTATAGCTTCCCCATCTGTACTTTGCTGAAGTTAAAGACACACATATACGCATTTAATTGATGATGTCATATATCAGTGTGAGGCAATTTTCCTCCTGACTGTGTTCCCTATTATCATTGATACCGCTTCTCCTGTCCTTTCTGTGTCTTGCAAATTTTGTGAACCAGACACGTGGTCCCTCACACGCAGCTCCTCTAGAAATCACAAGGCTTGCGGGAAAGGAATTTGAAACTGGATTCGCATCCTGAAGTGTTAAGAAAGTTGAACGTGAGGGAGAAATGGGAGGTGAGGGGGCCCGAGGGTATGAGGGTAGGAAGAACAATTTCTAGTTCTCTGGTTAAGACGTATTTGGGGCTAGAATGACTTCTGTGTCCAGAAGGAGTTCTCAGAATGATGAGTGTTGACTTTCATTCTGACAGAAACACGGTCTTGGGTGAACATAAACCCTTCAGGGAGGTGTCTCATTCCCGATCGCAGGGAATAGCGTTGGGCATAGTTGGCGGGCACCGTCTCCTCCTCTTCCTCTTTACCCTTATGACATGTTCACTCCTTCATCACAAAAGTCCAGAACAAGGTAGGCATGGGCTCACTAGGTCTGGGAGGAGAGAGCAAGACACTGGCTGTTACCTAATCCCTTTGAGCGCTCTGTGGGGGCAGAGCTACGAGAAGTCCACCCAGTCTGTGCTTCCAGGGAGAACTGACTACTTCCTGGTGAGAAGCCAGTCTTTGCTTGGATTCTCACCACATTCCCTAGGGACTATGGCAAGGGCCTCCGATCTGGTTGCTCTGCCTCCAGTGTAACCCACTCTGAACCACGTTACAGTGGACGCAGAGGGATCTGTGAGGGATTTGGTCATATCATGCTTGAAACCCTTCAAACAAGCCAGTATAAGTTTTAAGGAAAAGTGTGAAACTCATGACATGTCTGTCTAGGCCCTCCACATCTGGTTCTTTTCTATTTCTCTAGCATCATCTCTCACCCCCTGCCGCAGCCTTCCATAAGACACCTTTCTCTCTTCCTCTGGATTTTTCTGATATTATTCCTTCCTCCTGTATGTTTGGTTCAATTTTATCGGCACTTATTGAGCATTTATTATGTCTCAGGCACTGTTCTGAGGCCACCAAGATGAAGAGGACAAGGCCCCTGACCTCAAGAAGCTTATAACACCCAAAATGTTCTTTCCTATTCATCCAGCTGACGATAGCCAGGCATCTTGAAGCCCCACCCTGTGTCACACCAGCCTTAAAAGCTTTCCTGGTCTTGCTGAGACAGAACTGTCTCTGTGCTTATTTCCACAATATCTAGAACGGTGCTGCACAAAGAGCCAGCCCCCTGTGAAATAAGGAGCTTGTGCCAGAATTTAAATCAACATACTGTTCTTATATCCAGCAAGCTTTAATTTAGAAATGTCAGCTGAACTAAGCAATGTACTTAATGATGCTTTCCAGTAACAAACACTTTGCAGACCAACAATTGGTGGATGGACCCGAGAAGGAGAGAATAAAAAGAGAAAAGGTAGGATTCTGAAGACGTAGTTGCTGGGAATTTGGAAATTAAATAATACAACAAAGAGTTGAAGCTGATAGTCAACAAAGAAAATAAGATAGAATCCTAAAAAGTAGTTCTTAGGAAGACAGAAAATAAAGGAAAAAAGGAACAAGGAACAGACGGATAAATAAAAAGCAAATAGCAATATGATAGATTTAAACACAAGCAAATCAATAAATATATTAGATGTAAGTCACCCAACAATTCAGTTAGAAGATTGTCAGTTATGACAATTAAGAGATTGTCATATTGGATTAGAAAGAAAGACCCAACTTATATGCTGCCCACAAGAAACCTACTTTATTTTTTTTCTTTTCAAATTTTTACTTAAATTCTAGTTAGTTAACAGTGCAATTTAGGTTTCAGGAGTAGAATTCAGTGGTTCATCACTTAACATACAACACCCAGTGCTCATCACAGCAAGTGCCCTTCTTAATCCCCATCACCCATCTAGCCCATCTCCCCACTCACCTCCTTCCATCAACCCTCAGTTTGTTCTCTATCTTTTTTTAAATGTTTATTTATTTTGAGAGATAGAGTGTGTGTCTGTGTGTGAGTTGGAGAGGGCACAGAGAGAGGGAGACAGAATTCTAAGCAGGCCACACTCTGTCAGAGCAGAGCCCAGTGCGGGGCTCAAACTCACCAACCATGAGATTGTGACTTGAGATGAGATCAAGAGTTGAACCCTGAACCGACTGAGCCACTCAGGAGCCCCTGTTCTCTATCTTTAAGAGTCTCTATGGTTTGTCTGCCTCTCTTTTTTTCTTTTTTCACCCTCCCATATGTTCATCTGTTTTATTTCTTAAATTCCACATATGAGTGAAATCATATGGTATTTATCTTTGTCTGAGTGACTTACTTTACTTAACAGAATACACTCTAGCTCCATTTATGTCATTGCAAATGGCAAGATTTCATTCTTTTTGATGGCTTAGTAATACTCCATTTTATATATAGACCACATATTCTTTGTCCATTCATCACCTGATGAACATTTGGGCTTTCTCCATAGTTTTACTATTGTTGATAATGCTGCTATGAACATCAGGGTGCATGTACTCCTTCAAATCTGTATTTTTGTATCCTTTGGGTAAATACCTAATAGTGCAATTGCTGGATCATAGGGTAGTTCTATTTTTAACTTTTTGAGGAACCTCCATAGTGTTTTCCAAAGTGGCTGCACCAGTTTGCATCCCCACCAACAGTGCAAGAAGGTTTCCCTTTCTCTGCATCCTCACCAATCCCTGTTGTATCTTGTGTTGTTAATTTTAGTCTGACAAGTGTGAGGTGGTATCTCATCATGATTTTCATTTGTATTTCCCTGGTGATGAGTAATGTTGAGCACCTTTTCATGTGTCTATTAACCATCTGGATGTCTTCTTTGGAAAAGTATCTATTCATGTTATTTGCCCATTTCTTTTTTTTTTTTTAAGTTTATTTATTTATTTGGAGACAGAAAGAAAATGAGAGTGGGGCAGGGGCAGAGAGAGAGAGAGAGGGAGAGAGAGTCCCAAGCAGGTTTGATGCTGTCAGCAGAGCCCCACAATGGGGCTCAAACCCACAAACTGTGAGATCATGACCTAAGTCAAAATCAAGAGTCAGACGCTTAACTGACTGAGCCACCCAGGTGCCCCCATCTGCCCATTTCTTAACTGGATTGTTTTTTGGGTTTTGAGTTTGATAAGTTCTTTATATATTTTGGATACTAACCCTTTATCTGATATGACATTTGCAAATATCTTCTCCCATTCTGTTGGGTGCCTTTTAGTTTTGCTGATTCTTTCCCTCAGTATGCAGAAGCTTTTTATCTTGATGAAGTACCAATAGTTCACGTTGCTTTTGTTTCCCTTGTCTCCAATGGTGTGTCTATTGAGAAGTTGTGATGGCTGGCCAAGGTCAAAGAGGTTGCTGCTTGTATTCTCCTCTAGGATTTTGATGGTTTCCTGTCTCACATTTAAGTCTTTCATCTATTTTGAATTTATTTTTGTGTGTGGTGTAAGAAAGTGGTGTAGAAGAAACCTACTTTATTTTTTTCTGCTTATCAGTAATTACTTTTTTTTTCTGCTTATCAGTAATTATTTTTTGTTTCAGGAATAGAATTTAGTGATTCATCATATACATATATACCCAGTGCTTATCCCAATAAGTACCCTCCTTAATGCCTGTCACCCATTTAATGCATCCCCCACCCAATACCCCTGCAGCAACCCTCAGTTTGTTCTCCATATTTTAGGGTCTCTTAAGAAAATTATGGATTTTTTAATGTTTATTTATTTTCTCAGAAGAAACCTACTTTAAACATAAATACACAAAGAAGTCAAAAGTCAATGAATAACAAAAGGTATACCATACTAACACTTATCAAAGTAAAGCTGAAGTGAGTATATTAATATCAGACAAAATAGATTTCAGAACAAAGAATATTACCAGGGATAATGAAGGTCATTTCACAATGGTAAAGAGATTAATTCATAAGGATTACATCAAATCCTAAATGTTTAGTCCCCTAACAATAAAGCTTTAAACACGAAGAAAATAACTGATTGAATTTCAAGAGCAATAAAAAAGTTTATAATTATACTTGGAGGTTTCAACACCCTTCTCTCAAGAACTGATGGAACAAGTAGACAGAGTATCAGTAAGAATATAGATCTGAACACTTTCAACTAACTTGACCTAAATGACATGCATAGAACACAACATCCAACAACTCCAAAACACACATTCTTGTTGACATTTACCATGGTGGATCATATTCTGGGCCATCAATACACTTAAAAGGACTCAAGTCACAAAAAGTATATTTTCTGACCACAATGGAACTAAATTCAAAATCAATAACAGAAAGCCCTCTGGACAATCCCCAAATATTTGGAAACTAACTAATGGACCTATAATGGAATAACCCATGGAGTAAAATAGATCAAAAGGGAAATTAGAAAGTGTTTGAATAGAAGAAAAGCGAAGAAAACAGTATGTCCAAAGAGTGGGGTGCAGCTAAAGCAGTACTTGGTGGGAAATATTTAGTACTAATGCCTCCGTTAGAAAACATAAAGGTCTCTAATGATCTCAGCTGCCATCTTAAGAAACTGGAAAAAGAAGAACAACATTTTAGCAGGTAGAATCCACCAATATATAAAATAGATAATGACTCTGTGGAGTTTAAACCAGGAATGCAAAGTTAGGTTAACATTTGAAAACAAATTAATATAATTTACCCTATTGATAGATTTTTAAAAACCATATCATCATCTCAATATATGCAGATTTTATAAAATTTTACATCTATTCCTCAGCAAGGTGGCTAGGGTTAGATCATACAAGATCTTGTAAAGACTGGCTTTATCTTTCTCCCAGTGTCATGAAATGCCTTTAGGGGATTTCAGGAGAGGACTGACATTGTTTGCATTTAGATGTTAATGGATCACGCTTACTGCTGTATTGAGGGTACACTGCGGGGGGGGGGGGGAGAGTGAGGTCAAGGACAGAAGTAGAGGAGAGGCATTTACGGCATTTACAATGATGCATATGGTTGATGGCAGTGGCAGTGGAGGTGATGAGAAGTGTAAGATTCTGGATTCTATTTTGAAGGATTCAGTTGAATGTGAGGCATATAAAAAAGAGATGAGTCAAGGAAGATCCCCATGTTTTTGTTCGCAGCAAATGAAAGGGTGATGTTACCACTAACTATTATGGTGAAGACTACAGAGGGAGTAGGTTCAGGGAAGGGAAGATTCTGATGATCAGGAGGTTGTCTCATAGACATTCAGAGGAAATGTTAAGTAAGTGGTAAGAAATACAAGTCTAGAGAGTAGGAGAGAAGTCCAAGCTGAAATCTGAAATTTGAAAGTCATCAGCTTATGAATGATATTAACATTACAATAGAGGGTGAGATCACCAAGAGAGTTAGTGTAGGTAGAGAAGAGGTTTAAGGACCTCTTGCTTGCATAGGCACCCAACACTTAGAAGTCAGGGAGATGAAAACCTCCCTCCCTCAGGATGCTAGCCCTTAGCATATGCCAGTCATCGTGATAAGCACTTTGCATTTTACAGTTCACTTAATGCTCAACCTGTACTATTATAATTCCCATTTTATAGATTGTTGAAATCGAGAGACAGCAAGTTTAAGTAACTTGCTAAGAATAAGAAATATTGTAAGAATCAAAACAAACAATATTGAGAAAAAGACAAAAGGATTCAGACATGTGGAGAGGAGCACCGAGAAAAACTGACTCACACTATATCCAGGCAAATGGGATGTACTGGTAGGGCTTGTGTTACATCGTTTTAAGAATAAAATCTATGGCAACTATGCCAAGATCTTAAAGCAAGAATAGAAAGGAAGGAACATGATGGGAATGGGTAACGAAGGATCCATTCTGGAAGATAACATAACCCTAAGAAACAGGGAAAAACAAAACAAATGTTTTGTTCTTAAGGGAAGAAAAGTAAGAAAAATATGAATTCCGTGAAGCAAAAATAAGTAATCCGATGAGAAAATGAAAGGAGATGAATAATGGCCATAACAGAGCTAAGAAAAAACTGAAGAGCAAAATAACGATTACAGAGTTAACAAATAACTTTGAAACAGCAAGAGATAAAATTAACATATCTAAATACTGAATCCTTCCCATTCCGGAAAGGCCTGTGATAAGTCACAGAAAATGCATGGGGAAAAAGACAGGATTGAAGTAGCCAGCAGGAATATAAAGGATTGAAAGAGAATAAATAATGATCCAATATATTCGATGGTTATTCGTGTCCCCAGAGGAAATACTACAACACATTAAATAGAAAAATTATTTACTAATATTTAGAACAGGAAGAAAGATGTCAGGAAACTGAAAGGTACATTGCGTTCAGGAGAAAAGTGATACAAAATGCTCAACTCTGAGACATGTCTTGATGAATTTGCTACACTTCAGAGTAAGAGAAAAAGGTCTTGTGTACCTAAGAACAAAAGGTAGTTTACATATACTGGTGGGAAGCTGAGTGGGAGAGGACACTGAGAATCAGGCAGCACTTAATCCAAGAAGGTGGTAGAACAATGTCTGTATAGACATGGAACAAGACAGGAAAGTAACATGGAACAAGAATTTTCCACCAGAGAGGTCACTGTGAATCAGAGCTGGTGGACAATGTCAAACATATAAAAACTCAGGGAACATAACATCCATGAGCCCTTCTTGTAAAACGAAACACATTCAACCAAGATATGAAACAAAACAGTTTAGAAATGGACAAGTACTGGCATCAGAATTCTTCTTACAAAGGGAACTTTCCTTAGGAAAAAATACTTTGATAAGCTTCCAGGAGCAATATAGTATTTCTCACCTTCGCAGACTCTTCCATATCTGTATATTATCTCTGCTGTTATTTACTTAAATTGTTTCTTTAAAATCCCTCACTTCTCAATTTAGATTCATTTGTTTATAAAGTATAGTTGCTATTATAAGCCTAAAAGAAAAATTGGCATCACTTACAATAAATGGGAGATAGCCAAGCATGAAAATAAATTCAGCGAAGCCCAAGCAATGTTACTACCATCTCACCAGATCCTCTTGCCAGCTGTCAAAGAGCTGAGCCTACATCCTGCTTTCTCTTTGATAAAAAGGGAGACTGTTGTTACAGGCTACATACTCATTCCCACCAAACTGAGACTTTGTTTTTGACCACTTACCCTTATGGATAAACAAAGTGTAACATTTCATTATATGATTACATTTCATTTAATGCCATGTGCTTCTATCACCTTAAATCTCTGCCTTTGGGAAACACGGGTGGAGGATGAGACCCTGTGAACACAGCACATGGAAAATTATCCTGCATGGGACAATAAGAGGAAGGTGGTCTTGCTCCTCTGCCGGGAGAGATGAGAAGCTGTAAAGGAAAAAGAAACCAAATGGGTGTCTTAGTTACCTAGGACAAATTGCATAATGAATGGCCACAAACCTGGCAGCTTAAAATGATACGTATTTGCTCTCTCACAATTTTGGAGGTCAGAAGTCCAAAATCAAAGGGTTGGCAAAGCTGTGCTTCTTCCAAAGCTCTACAGGAGATTTCTTCCTCTCCTTTCCCACTTTCTGGCGGCTCCAGGGGTTCCTTGGCTTGTGACTGCGTAACTCTGATCTCTGCCTATCTTCTCCTCCTTCTCCCTATGTGTCTCTCTCCCGGTTATCTCATATAAGGACACTTGTCATTGGATTAATGCCCACCTGAAGTGCCAGATGGTCTCAAGATCCTTAGCTTAATTACATCTGCAAAGACCCTTTTTCCAAGTGAGGTCCAGTTTACAGTTTCCATAGGGTTGGAACATACATATTTGTCTTGGAGGTGGTCACTTAATACACTACAGTGGACAAGGAGATAAAAAGAATCAGTAAGGTACTTTTAAGATGGAAATTTATTTGGATGAAATTCTCTGGTGGCTAATCAGCAAAATGGTATTTGAGCATGGGGATCTCAAATGCTCTGCTTGACATTATTTAAATTGCTAGAATATAAAATCCTCCTTTCTCTTCCTCTAAATTTTCTGTCCAGCTATTACAAATACACACCCACACACACAACTTTTTAAACTCTCCTGTCTGTATGTAGGTATTTATATTTTTATCTCAATTTTATCTCAAGGGCAAGTTTAAGTAGATCATACTCTTCCTTTCATGAAATGCTATCATTAGTGGTCTGTGCAAGACCCCATTTTGTCTAATTCTGTTCCTTTTTAAAAATTTTTTGGGGGGCACCTGGGTGGCTCAGTTGGTTGAGCGTCCAACTTCGGCTCAGGTCATGATCTCATAATTTGTGACTTCGAGCCCCGCGTTGGGCTCTGTGCTGACAGCTCAGAGGCTGGAGCCTGCTTCAGATTCTGTGTCTTTCTCTCTCTGTACCTCCCATGCTCATGCTCTCTCTCTGTCTCTCAATAATAAATAAATGTTAAAAAAATTTTTTTAATTAAAAAAAATTTTTTAATTAATTTAATTTTTTAAAATAATTAATTTAATTAAATTTTAATTAATTTACTTTTTTAAAAATAATTTTTTTAATTAAAAAAATTTTTTAACATTTATTTATTATTGAGAGACAGAGAGAGACAGACAGAGAACAAACAGGGGAGGGGCAGAGAGAGAGGGAGACACAGAATCTGAAGCAGGCTCCAGGCTCTGAGCTGTCAGCACAGAGCCCGACGTGGGGTTCAAACTCACGAGCTGTGAGATCATGACCTGAGCTGAAGTTGGACACTTAACCGACTGAGCCACCCAGGTGCCCCTAGTCTGTTCTTTTTTTTCTTTTTTTTTTTTTATTCAACATTATATCCACATTATTAAATGTATCTCAAGTTTATTTTTTCCAAATACGAGACGGTATTCTATCATATACATATAATGCATTTTATTGCTATTAGTTTCCCATAGATGGACCCCTAAGACATTTCCATCTCTTGGCTATCACAGCCAGTGCTGTGATAAACTTGCTCTTGAAGTCTCCTTCTGCCCTCATGTGTGAGCTCTACTGTGGAATTGCTTGGTCATTAGGTATATGCACACTTAAGTTCAAGAAAGCTAACTTTCCAAAATGGCTGCCCCAATTTACACTTGTACCAGCAGCGCATTAGGGTTTCCATTTCTCCACATCCTCACCAGCACTTATTATTATCATTATTATTATTATTATTATTATTAATGTTCACTTAGTTTTGAGAGAATACGAGCGGGGACAGAGAGAGAGGGAGACATGATCTGAAGTGGGCTCAGCATTGACAGCAGAGTTCACCAGCACTTATTAGTATGTGGCATCATAATTTTTGCCAGTCATGTGAGTTTAAAGTATCACCTTATTCTTAAGTTTGCATTTCTCTGATTATTAGTAGGATCATACATCTTTTTATATGCAGACTGTCTCGGACTTCTGATAGTTCAACTTATGATTTTTCAACTTTACAATGATGTGACAGTGATATTCAGTGGAAACCATACTTTGAATTTTGAATTTTGGTCTTTATCCAGGCTAGCTGGTAGGCTATGGTACCATAGTCTCACAAGATGCCGGGCTGCTCCCAATCAGCCACGTGATCACAAGGGTCGACAACCAATTCATTACAGCCATTCTGTTTTTCACTTTCAGTACAATATTCTATAAATTACATGAGATATTCAACACGTCATTATGAAATAGGCTTTGTGAGATGATTTTGCCCAACAGAAGGCTAATGTAAGTGTTCTGACCATGTTTACAGCAGGCTAGGCTAAGCTATGATATTCAGTAGGTTAGGTATAATAGATGCATTTTTGACTTAAGATATTTTCAAGTTACAATGGATTCATTGAAATGTGACCCCACTGTAAATTGAGGAAGATCTGGTGAATCATGTTTCCTTTTCTGTGTATTACCTATACATATGCTTTTCCTAGTTTTCTTTCCAGTGTCCACATTTTTCTGGCTCATGTGCTAGATCTTAATCCTTTGTTACTTTTGATCAGAGAAAATATGTTCTGGTTTATCAGCTTTCTGTTGATGTCTCATGACATCCTATGCTGAAGAGAAATCTTTCATTTTAATGTGTTCAAATAACTCTATTTCCCTCTTTATGTATTGTGTTTGGGGAGTCCTCCCTCCACCCCAATGTCAAAAGTTTACTCTTTTGAATTTTCTCTCATTAGCTTTGTAGTTAGGCCTTTTATATTTAGATGTTTATTCCATTTAGAATCCTTACTTTCTTATATATGTAAAGTAGGAATACCAGTTAACTTTTGCCATATAAAGAGCAAATGTTCCCAATGCAATTAACCAAATAACCTATTCTAATGTTTTAAGTTTTTTTCCAAAAGGATTATGATCTTTTAGAAAACAGTTTCTACTCATAAATGAATGGAGAATAAGAAGAGAGAGAGACTCCCACGCTGGCCCAAAACATGAAATAGCAATTAACAATAAATACAAATGACCAAAGAATATTTTCAAACTCACTAATAAACAAGTAGCTTAAAATCAAAACAACAAAGAAACATCACTCTCATTTCTCAAACTGGCAAAGATTAAAAAATTAAAATAATACTTGATGTTGCAGCACAGCTGGGAAAATAGGTATTCATAATCTACTGGTGGGAATCTAAATTGGCAAAAAACATTTTGGGGGGTATTTGGAAATATTAAATACCTTTGACTTGTGACTACATCCTTGATTTATTAATTTGTCATAAGAATGTAACCAATGGAGGGAACACCTGGCTGGCTTAATCGGAAGAACATGCAATTCTCAGGGTCACAGCCTGATCTCAGGGTCATGAGTTCAAGCCTACATTGGGTGTAGAGATGACTAAAAATAAATTAAAAAAAAAAAAGAATGTAACCTATGGAGAAAATCACAGCAACGTCCATGCTACCAGAGGATGGATGAAGGGAGAGGCTACTGAACTTTGACATGTAAGGAAATATCTGTATATATATTTTGTTTTTTTGTTTGTTAGTTTATGAGGGCTGAAAGAAAAAATACCGTCAACCAGAAATTTCATACCTGGCAAAACCATCCTTCAAGAATGAAGGGAAGGGCACCTGGTGGCTCAGTCGGTTAAGCATCTGACTTTGGCTTGGGTCATGATCCAGTGGTTTATGGGTTTGAGCCCCGCATCAGGCTCTGTGCTGACAGCTCAGAGCCTGGAGCCTGCTTCGGATTCTGTGTCTCCCTCTCTCTGCCCCTCCCCTGCTTTCACTCTGTCTCTCTCTCAAAGATAGATAATAAACATTAAAAAAAAAAAAAAAAGAAAAAGAATGAAGGGAAAAGGAGCACCTGGGTGGCTTAGTCAGTTAAGCATCCGACTCTTGATTTTGGCTCAGGTCATAATCTCACAGTTGGGTTCATGAGATCAAGCCCCACATGGGCTTGGTGCTGAAAATGCTGAGCCTACTTAGGATTCTCTATCTCTCCTTCTCTCTGTTCCTCTCCCATGCACATGCAGGTGCTCACTCTCTCTCAAAATAATTTAAAATAAACTTTGAAAAAAATCCCTTTAAAAAAAGAGAATGAAGGAAAACTTAAAACATCCACAGACAAACAAAAGCTAAGGAAGTTGGTTATTAGAAGATCTTTTAAAACCCTTTAGGCTGGGGGCACCTGAGTTGCTCAGTTGGGTAAGCATCTGTCTCTCGATTTCTGCTCAGGTCATGATCTCGTGGTTCATGGGTTCAAGCACTGAGTCAGGCTCTGCTTGTAATTCTGTCTCTCTTTCTCTCTGCCCCTCCCCAACTCTCTCTCTCTCTCTCTCAAAATAAATAAACATTTAAAAAAAAAAAACAACTTTAGGCTGAAGGGTGCCTGAATGGGTCAGTCAGTTAAACCTCTGACTCTTGATTTCAGCTCACCTACTCTCACTGTTCATGAGATCCAGCCCCACATCAGGCTCTGTGCTGACAGCTCAGAGTCTGCTTGGAATTCTCTCACTCTCCCTTTGCTCCTCCGTCCCTCTTTCTCTCTCAAAATAAATAAATAAACATTAAATAAATCCTTTAGGCTGAAAGGACACTGGCAATAATTCAAAACCATATGAAGAAATAATGAACACTGGTAAGGTAACCGCATAGGTAAATACAAAAGTCAGTATTATTTTCCATTTTGCTTGTAACTGCTCTCTTTTTCTATATGATTTAAAAGGCAAATACATAAAAAATTATAAACGGATATTAAGCAAAAATGTATGTAGATTAATGTGACAGCAGCAATATAAAGGGGAGGGAGAAAGATATATAAGAGCAGAGTATTTGTATACTATTGAAACTAAGTTGGTATTATTGAAACTAGGTTGTTAAAGTTTAAGAGGTTAATTGTAATTCCCAAGGCAATCACAAAGAAAATAACTAAAAAGTATACAGAAAAGGGGAAAAAGGGAATCAAAGTAGTGTACTAGAAAAAATTAATAATCAACTAAATATCAAAAAGGGCAATAATGGAGCAGTTGGGGGACAAAAAACACATAAATATACAGAAAACAACTAAATGGCAGAGATCAAGTCCTTTTGTTATCAATGATTACTTTAAATATAAATGAATTAAACTCCCCAGCTAAAAGGCATAGATAGGCTGTGCTATAGACAGAATGTTTGTGTGCCCCCAAAATTCGTATATTGACATTTAACTTGTAATGTGATGGTATTCTCAGGTGTGGCCTTTGGGAGATGATTATGTCATGAAGGTGTAGCCTTCATGAATGAGTTTAGAGACATTATAAAACAGACCCCAGAGATCTCCCTCAACCCTTCCACCCTGAGGACACAGTGAGAACATGCCAACTATGAACTAGTAAATAGACCCTCACCAGGACCAAATCTGCCACCACCTTGATCTTGGACTTCTCAGCCTCCAGAACTGTGAGAAATAAATTTCTATTGTTTTTAAAGCATCAATTCTAAGGTATTTTGTTATAGTAGCCCAAATTGACTAAGACAGGCAGATGGATAAAAATCATGATCCAAACGTATGCTGTCTACAAGAAACTCACTTTATCTAAGTACACAAATAGGTAGAAAGTGAAAGGTTAGAAAAAACATCCCATACAAATAGTAACCAAAAGGGAGCAAGTGTGGCTATACTAATATCAGACAAAATAGACTTTTTTTTTTTAATTTGAGTGAGAGAGGGAGGAGGGAGAGGGAAAACAAGAAAGAATCTTAAGCAGGCTCCACGCTCAGTGCAGAGCTCAACGTGGGGATCAATCCCACAGCCCTGGGATCATGACCTGAGCCAAAGTCAAGAGCCCAATGCTCAACTAACAGCCACCCAAGCACCCATCAAACAACAAGATAGACTTTAAGTCAAAGTTACAAGAGACAAGGAAGGAATTTAGTGATTCATCACTTACAAAGAACCCCCAGGGCTCATCACAAGTGCCCTCCTTAATGTCTATCACCCATTTAGCCTACCTCCAACCCACCTCCCCTTCAGGAATCCTCGGTCTGTTTTCTATGGTTAAGAGTCTCTTATGGTTTTCGCCTTCCTCTCTGTTTTTACCTTATTCCTTCCCTTCCTCTATGTACCTCTGTTCTGTTTCATAAATTATACATATGAGTGAAATCACATGGTATTTTTCTTTCTCTGACTGACTTTTTTCACTTAGCATAATATACGTTCCATCCGCGTGTCATTGCAAATGGCAAGATTTCATTCTTTTTGATGGCTGAGTAATATTCCTGTGTGTGTGTGTACACACCACCTTCTCTTTATCCAATGGACATTTGGGTTCTTTCCATAATTGGACTATTGTTGATAGTGCTGCTATGAACATTGAGGTGCATGTGCCCCTTCAAATCAGTATTTTTGTATTCTTTGGGTAAATACCTAGTAGTGCAATTGCTGGGTCATAGGGTAGTTCTGTTTTTAACTTTTTGAGGAAACTGCACACCGTTTTCCAGAGTGGCTGCACCAGTTTGCATTCCCACCAACAGTGCAATAGGATTCCCCTTTCTCCACATCCTTGCCAGCATCTGC
Source organism: Panthera uncia (assembly GCF_023721935.1). Lineage (NCBI taxonomy): Eukaryota > Metazoa > Chordata > Mammalia > Carnivora > Felidae > Panthera > Panthera uncia. The sequence goes on along the minus strand of NC_064808.1, from coordinate 85,539,693 downwards.
TATGTCCTGGGTTGTTAATGTTAGCAATTCTGGCAGGTATGAAGTAGTATCTCACTGTGGTTTTGATTTGTATTTCCCTGATGATGAGTGATGTTAAGCATTTTTTCATGTGTCTGTTAGCCATTTGTATGTCTTCCTTGGATAAATAACTGTTCATGTCCTCTGCCCATTTTTTAACTGGATTATTCATGTCTGGGGTGTTGAGTTTGATAAATTCTTTATAGATTGTGGATACTAACCCTTTATCTGATATGTCATTTGAAAATATATTCTCCCATTCCATAGGTTGCCTTTTAGTTTTGTTGATTTTTTCCTTCACCGTGTAGAAGCTTTTCATCTTGATGAAGTCCGAATAGTTCATTTTTGCTTTTGTTTCCTTTGCTGCTGATGATGTGTGTAGTAAGATGCTGCTATGTCCAGGGTCAAAAAGGTTGCTGCCTATGTTCTCCTCTAGGATTTTGATTGCTTCCTTTGTCAACATTTAGGTATTTCATCCATTTTGAATTTATTTTTGTGGATGGTGTAAGAAAGTGGTCCAGTTTCACTGTTCTGTATGTCACTGTCTAGTTTTCTCAACACCATTTGTTGAAAAGATTATCTTTTTTCCATTGGGTATTCTTTCCTGCTTTGCAAAGATGAGTTGACCATATACTTGTGGGTCTGTTTCAGGATTCTCTATTCTGTTCCATTGATCTATGTGTCTGTTTTTGTGCCAGTACCATATTTTCTTGACGATTACAGCTTTGTGATACATCTTGAAGTCTGGGATTGTGATGTCTCCCACTTTGTTTTTCTTTTGCGACATTACTTTGGCTATTCGGGGTCTTTTCTTGCTCCATACAAATTTTAGAATTGTTTTTTTCTAGCTCTGTGAAAAATGCTGGTGTTATTTTGATAGGGATTGTGTTGAATGTAAGAAGGACATTATATTCATAAACAAATTAATTCCCCTGGAAGATATAACAATTATAAACATATATGCACTAACCATCAGAGCTCATAAATATGTGAAGCAAACATGGGCAGAATTGAAGGGATGAATAGATGACCCTACAATAATAATTAGAGATTTCTATACCCCTCTTTCAATAATGGGTAGAATAACTAGATAAAAGATTGATGAGAAAATAGAGGATTTGAATGACACTATAACCCAATTGCACTTAACATACACAGAACACTCCACTCAAAAACAGCAGGAAATTCATTTTTCTCAAGTGCACATGAGAACAGTCTCCAGGATGGACCATATTCTAGGCCACAAAACAAGTTGTAATAAATTTTAAAAGACTGAAATCATACAAAATATCTTTTCCAATCACAATGGAGTGAAATTAGAAACCGATAACATAAGTAAACTGGAAAATCCACAATTACATAGAAATTAAACAACACACTTTTTTTTTTTGAGAGAGAGAGAGAGAGGGGGAGAGAAAGGGGCAGAGGGAGAGAGAATCTTAAGCAGGCTCTACACTTAGTGCAGAGCCTGATACGGGCTCACTCTCATGACTGTGAGATCATGAGCTGAACCAAAATCAAGAGACAGACACTTAACCGACTGAGCCACCCAGGCACCCCTTAAACAACACACTCTTAACCAATGGATCAAAGAAGAAATCTCAAGAGAAATGAAGACAAGTACACAAATACCAAAACTTACAGTACACAGTGACAAAGAGGATCACTAAAGCCAGGCTAAGAGGGAAGCTCATAGCTGTAAGTGCTTACATTAAAAAAGAGAAAAGATCTCAAAAACCTAACCTTATGATTTAAGGTGTGTTGTATAAACTAGAAAAAGAAAAACAACTTCTGGGACTAAAGCTTAAGATGCCTTAGAAGGAAGGAAATAATAAAGATTAGAGAAGGATAAAATAGAGAATGGAAAAACCAAAAAGAAAACCAAGGAAACCAAAAGTTGGCTTTTCAAAATATTAGCAAAACTGACGAAGTGGGAACATTACTACTGATTTTACAGAAATAAAACAAATTAGATGCCTTAGATTAAACAGATTTCGAAAAGCACTACCAGAACTAAATCATGAAGAAGTAGAAAATCTAGGGGCACCTGGGTGGCTCAGTAAGTTAAGTGTCTGACTGTGGCTCAGGTCATAATCTCACAGTTTGTGAGTTGGAGCCCCACATCAGGCTCTGTGCTAATAGCACAGAGCCTGGAGCCCGCTTCGAGTTCTGTGTCTCCTTTTCTCTCTGCCCCTCTCCCATCCCTGCTTACATTCTGTCTCTGTCTCTATCTCAAAAATAAATAAAGATTTAAAAAATTTAGAAAAAAAAAGAAATAAATAGAAAATCTAAGTAAGCCTAAAAGTAGTAAGGAGATTTAATCAAAAGTTAAAAACCTTCTAATAAAGAAAGAACGGATAGCTTCATTGGTTAATTCTACCATACATTTAAAGAAGAATAAATACCAATCCTTCTCAAACTCATCCCCAAAAAATGAAGAGGAGGGATACTTGCTGACTTATTCTATGAAGTCAGCATTACCAAGCTAGATGAAGACATCACAAGAAAAGAGAACTACAGACCACTATCTCCTCTTAATATAGATGCAAAAATTCTTGCCAAATACTATCAAACCAAATTCAGCAGCATCTTTAAAATATTATTCACCATGGGGCGCCTGGGTGGCTCAGTCGGTTGAGGGCCGACTTCGGCTCAGGTCATGATCTCGCGGTCCGTGAGTTCGAGCCCCGCATCGGGCCCCTGTGCTGACAGCTCAGAGCCTGGAGCCTGTTTCAGATTCTGTGTCTCCCTCTCTCTGACCCTCCCCCATTCATGCTCTGTCTCTCTCTGTCTCAAAAATAAATAAACGTTAAAAAAATTTTTTAAATATTATTCACCATGAACAATATAGGTAAATTGAACTTCATCAGAATTAAAAACTTTGCATGTCAAAGGATTCTATCAAGAGCATGAAACAAACAACCCACAGAAAGGGAGGAAATATTTGCAAATAACTGATCTGGTAAGGGTTTAATATCCAGAATAAGAAAAAAAACACCTCCTACAACTCAATTAAAAATGAACAAAAGACTTGAGCAAATGTTTCTGCAAAGAAGATACACAGATGGCCAATAAGCACATGAAAAGATAGTCAACATCATTAGTCACTAGGATGCAATCAAAACCAAAATGAGACACTGTTTTGCACCTACTAGAATGACCATAATTTTTTTAATGGAAAATAAGAGTTGGCAAGAATGGGGAGAAATTGGAACCCTCACACTTTGCTGGTGGGAATGTTAAATGCTATAGCTACAGTGGACAAAATCTGGCAGTTCCCCAAAAAGTTACACAAAGAATTACCATATGACCTGGAAGTTCCACTCCTATGTATGTACTTTAAAAAACAATTGAAAAGAGGAACTCAAGCAGATCCTTGTATGCCAATGTTCACAGCGACATTATTCACAATAGTTGAAACGTGGAAACGATCCAAATGGGTGGCTCGGTGGGTTAAGCATCCGACTTCGGCTCAGGTCATGATCTCACAGTTCGTGAATTCGAGTCCTGCTTTGGGCTCTGTGCTGACAGCTCAGAGCCTGGAGCCTGTTTTGGATTCTGTCTCCCTCTTTCTCTGCCCCTCCCCCACTCACACTCTGTCTCTCTGTCTCTCAAAAAAAATGAATAAACATTTTCAAAATTTTAAAAATAAATAAATAAATAACATAAAAATATTTTATTTAAAAATGTGTAGAATAGGGAAATTCATGGAAACAAAGTGGATTTGAGGTGATGGGGGTCAGGAAGAGCTATTGCTTAATGCATACAGAGTATCTGTTTGGGGTGATGAAGTTTTAGAAATATTTTGAAATCGTGAATGTTGCACAATATATGAGTGTAATTAATGCCACTGAATTGTACCCTTAAAATGGTTAAAAGGGCAAATCTTAGGTTATATATATTTTACTTCAATAAAAAGTAAAAAGGACAAGAACCATATGATCCTCTCAATAGATGCAGAGAAAGCACTTGACAAAATACAGAATCCTTTCTTGATAAAAACCTTCAAGAAAGTAGGGATAGAAGGATCATACCTTGAGATCATAAAAGCCATAAATGAATGACCCAACACTGATATCATCCTCAATGGGGAAAAACTGAGAGCTTTCCCCTTAAGGTCAGGAACAAGACAGGGATGTCTACTCTCACCAGTTATTCAACATAGTATTGGAAGTCTTAGCCTCTGCAATCAGACAACACAAAGAAATAACAGGCATCCCAATCGGCCAGGAGGAGGTCAAACTTTCACTATTCACAGATGACATGATACTCTATATAGAAAACCCTAAAGATTTCACCAAAAAACTGGTAGAACTGATTCATGAATTTAGCAAAGTTGCAGGATATAAAATCAATGCACAGAAATCAGTTGCATTCCGGGGCGCCTGGGTGGCGCAGTCGGTTAAGCGTCCGACTTCAGCCAGGTCACGATCTCGCGGTCCGTGAGTTCGAGCCCCGCATCAGGCTCTGGGCTGATGGCTCAGAGCCTGGAGCCTGTTTCCGATTCTGTGTCTCCCTCTCTCTCTGCCCCTCCCCCGTTCATGGTCTGTCTCTCTCTGTCCCAAAAAAATAAATAAAAAACGTTGGAAAAAAAAAAAAAAGAAAAGAAATCAGTTGCATTCCTATACACCAACAATGAAGCAACAGGAAGAGAAATCAAGGAATCGATCCCATTTACAGTTGCACAAAAAACCATAAAATACCTAGGAATAAATCTAATCAAGGAGGTGAAAAATCTATACACTGAAAACTATAGAAAGCTTATGAAAGAAATTGAAGAAGACACACACAAAGAAATGGAAAAAGATTCCATGCTCCTGGATAGGAAGAACAAATATTGTTAAAATGTCGATACTACCCAAAGCAATCTACATATTCAATGTAATCCCTATCAAAATAACATCAGCATTCTTCACAGAGCAAGAACAAATAATCCTAAAATTTGTATGGAACCAGAAAAGACCCTGAATAGCCAAAGCAATCTTGAAAAAGAAAACCAAAGCAGGAGGCATCACAATCCTGGACTTCAAGCTATACTACAAAGCTGTAATCATCAAGACAGTATGGTACTGGCACAAGAACAGACACTCAGATCAATGGAACAGAATAGAGAACCCAGAAATGGACCCACAAACCTATGGCCAACTAATCTTTGACAAAGCAGGAAAGAATATCCAATGGAATCAAGACAGTCTCTTCAGCAAGTGGTGCTGGGAAAACCTGATAGCGACATGCAGAAGAATGAACCTGGATGACTTTCTTACACCATACACAAAAATAAACTCAAAATGGATGAAAGACCTCAGTGTAAAACAGGAAGCCATCAAAATCTTTGAGGAGAAAGCAGGCAAAAACTGCTTTGATCTTGGCCACAGCAATTTCTTATTCAACACGTCTCAGAGGCAAGGGAAACAAAAGTAGAAATGGACTATTGGGATCTCATCAAGATAAAAAGCTTCTACATGGTGAACAAAACAATCAACAAAACTACAAGGCATACTACAGAATGGGAGAAGATATTTACAAATGTCATATACAATAAAGGGTTAGTATCCAAAATCTATAAAGAACTTATCAAACTCAATACCCAAAAAACAAATAATCCAGTGAAGACATGGGCAAAAGGCATGAAAAGACACTTCTCCAAGGAAGACATCCAGATGGCCAACCGACACATGAAAAAATGCTCAACATCACTCATCATCAGAGAAATACAAATCAAAACCACAATGAGATACCACCTCACACCTGTCAGAATGGCTAACATTAACAACTCAGGCAACAACAGATGTTGGTGAGGATGTGGAGAAAGAGGATCTCTTTTGCACTGCTGGTGGGAATGCAAGCTGGCACAGCCACTCTAGAAAACAAGATGGAGGTTCCTCAAAAAGTAAAAATAGAACTACCCTATGATCCAGCAATTGCACTACTAGGTATTTATCTAAGGGATACAGGTGTGCTATTTCGAAGGGACACATGCACCCCCATGTTTATAGCAGGGCTATAACATGATATGTTTGGCTATATCAACAATAGCCAAAGTATGGAAAGAGCCCAAATGTCCATCAATGGATGAATGGTTAAAGAAGCTATTGTGTATATATATATATATATATATATATAAACTCCATATATATATATATATATAAACTCATATATATATATATA
>NC_064808.1:85490443-85533407 GCF_023721935.1 Panthera uncia | reverse complement strand
ATATATATATATATATATATATATATATATAAACTCCATAAACAATGGAGTATTACTCAGTATTACTCAGCAATCAAAAAGAATGAAATCTTGCCATTTGCAACTACGTGGACGGAACTGGAGGGTATTATACTAAGTGAAATTAGTCAGTCAGAGAAAGACAAATATCATATGACTTCACTCATATGAGGACTTTAAGAGACAAAACAGATGAATATAAGGGAAGGGAAACAAAAATAATATAAAAACAGGGAGGAGGACAAAACATAAGAGACTCATAAATATGAAGAACAAACTGAGGGTTACTGGAGGGGAGATGGGAGGGGGGATGGGCTAAATGGGTAAAGGGCATTAAGGAATCTACTCCTGAAATCATTGTTGCACTATATGCTAACTAATTTGTATGCAAATTTTAGAAAATAAAATAAAAATAAAATAATATAAAAATAAAAATTTTAAAAAAAATAGAGTGATGGCCCTCCACAACAATAAAAGGAAGAATTAGTGATACAACAACTTGGATGATTCTCAAAAACATAATATTAACTGAAAGAAGACAGACACTAAGACATTTAGAGAAAAGGAAGCATGTGATTCCATCTGATACAGGAAAAATACTCCTGGCTGAGTCAGGGGGTGAAAGGAGATTGAATACAAAGGGGCATGAGGATGATGGAAATATTCTATATTTTATCAGTGATGGTGGTTTCATGATGATTTACATTTGTCAAAATTCGGTGAACTATATACAGCTAAAAAGATCAATTTTACTCTATGTAAATGATACCTCAATAAACCTGACTTTTTAAAAAAAATTTTAATGTTTATTTTTGAGACAGAGAGAGACAGAGCATGAACAGGGGAGGGGCAGAGAGAGAGGGAGACACAGAATCTGAAACAGGCTCCAGGCTCTGTGCTGTCAGCACAGAGCCCGACACGGGGCTCGAACTCACGGACCGTGAGATTATGACCTGAGCTGAAGTCAGACGCTTAGCCAATTGAACCACCCAGGCGCCTCATAAACCTGATTTTTTTTTTTTTTAATGCAGAAAAGTTGGCCTGTGCTTTTGGAAAGCTATGGATCCACTAGTCCAAACTCAGTAGTTAATCTGTTCCTTCAGTTGGACTCTCTTCTTATACAGGCCTAGCAGCCATGCCCACTGATAGCCATGAGTTTCAAAACCATTGCCTGGATGACATTGTTTTACTTCCAGCTCTTGAAACCGGGCTAATGGGGACCTGCCAGCTGGCAATGGAGGAGAAGCAGAAGCTATGGTTTGTTGGAGGTGGTAGGGACACAGAAGCAAAGGCGGAAATGGCCTGTCCCCACTGCAAGGCCAGAGCTGGGCAGGGAGATAGTGGGGGAGAAAGGGGCCCTGAACACTCCTGTTCTAACTTTCATACTCCCTCTGCCAAGAAAAAGGAAATTCCTCCCTTCTAACAATCCTGCATCAAAAGAATCTTTGGCACCTGCTCCTGGCAGTCAGATGTGAAAGGAGGGTGTCTCCTGACTGAGGTGTTTGTCTCTGATACCCTTAGAGTAAAAGAGATGCACTTCCGGTGACAGGCAGGCTGCCCCAGCCTCCTCCTGATGGCCTGTCACTGACACTCACCCAAATCCGGCCACCCTGCCCAGGAAAGAGCACTGCCTGCCTCCTCCTGCTGTCCTCCCAGAAGGACTCATCCAGGCCTGTCACTTGTTTCCTATCCCTATCGCAATCCTGCCAGCCCAGTAGGGGTTGTTGGGGGCAGACCATGGGCGTGACTCACCGTGGAGACTGCTCTACTGTTGGTTCCAGCCAGGAGAAGTCATTGCTTTGGAAAGAGCTGCACTCAGCTCCCATGGGCAAGCCAAGGAATTCAGCCATCTCTCCCAGTGCCCCTGGCTCTCATTTCCAGATGCACCTGAGGACCTGGGTTTGCCTCTGGGGCAAACTGGGAAAGGACAGTGAGGAAAATGAAATGTCAGCCAGGGAGCCATGGCACTTTCTGTGGTAGACAGAGAAACTGGTGAAGAGTTTGCTTGGGGTGGTCTGCATCTAACACCTTGGAATTAAGAATAGGCCTTTGAAACACCCCAATCCAGCCACTCATCTCACCCCTAAAGCAAAGATTTGTCCAAGGGTCATGGCAGGTGTGTGGCAGCACCAGGACTAGAAGGAGTTCTCCTGGCTGATCTTACCTCTTCTCAGAACCCACCAGTGGCTTCCCTCTTGTCCCAGAATAAGATCTGAAGTCCTTATGGTGGCCTCCAAGGCCCCACATGATCCACCTTCCTTCCCCCAACCCCAAACCTCTCTGACCTCCCCTTGTCCCCCCTGCCCCCACCCACCCCACTGCACTAGCTGCTCCCTGAGCACCCGGACCTGACTCACACCCTGCCCCTCAATCTTGGTGTCACTAGCTCCTCACCTCCTTCAAGTCTTGGCTAAATCTCACCATTCCAGTGGGGCCTCTCTGGAATCTCATTTAATGATTCAACCAGTCACCTTGTGTCTCTGCCACTCTAATCACCCTACCCAGCCCGCCTTTTTGTTTTTCCCAGTACTTCCCACCTAACATACCCCTCAATGTCCTTATTTATGATGTTTCCTGCTATTGCCTGCTTCTGCCACCAGAATGTCAGCTCCACAAGGGAGGGCACCATCTGTTTTGCTCACTTCTGTGACCCCAGCATCTATGGGGGGCCTAATGCAAATAGTATTTGCTTAACGAATGATTAAATGAGCTTTTTAAAGTGTGCCTGTGCTATATGTTTACTTATGTTTCTAAATTTCCCCCACAGGCTTAATATCAAATGTACCAAAAAATACACCTGCTTTTTCAAATTTGTCCGTCTGGTCCCTCCAACCTCCACATTAGGAGTTGAGGGCAGCGCCCACTCCCAGCTCCCTGCTTAGGAGGCCATGGGAACACCCTACAGACTAGTGGGAAACCAGTCCTTACCAAAAGCTTAGCTGAGCTTACCACAGCTCAGACGGGTACCAACCAAACAGAAAATAGCTCCTGCTGGCCAAAGACCTGTACACTGAAAACTATAAGACACTGATGAAAGAAATTGAAGAAGAAACAAATAAATGGAAAGATCTTTAGGGGAGCCCGGATGGCTAAGTTGGTTAAGTGTCTGACTTTAGCTCAGGTCAAGATCTCACAGTTTGTGAGTTCAGGCTCTGCATTGGCCACTGCTGACAGCTCAGAGCCTGGAGCCTAGAGCCTCCTTCGGATTCTGTGTCTCCCTCTCTCTCTGCCCCCCCTGTTCACACTCTGTCTCTCTCAAAAATAAATAAACATCAAAAATTAAAAAAATAAAGTTCTCTGTAGTCATGGATTGAAAGAATAAATATTGTCAAAATGTCCATACTACCCAAAGCAATCTACAGATTCAATGCAATCCCTATCAAAACTCCACTGGCATTTTTCACAGAAATACAACAATCCCAAAATTTTTGTGGAATCACAAAAGACCCCAAATAGCCAAAGCAATCTTGAGAAAGAAGAACAAAGCTGGAGGCATTATGCTCCCTGATTTCAAACTATATTACGTAGCTATACTAATCAATATCATATGGTATTGGCATTAAAAATAGATACAAAGGTTAATGGACAGAAGAGGGAGCCCAGAAATTAACTCATACAAAAATGGTCAATTAATTTATGACAAAAAAGCCAAGAATATGCAATGGGAAAAGGACAGTCTCTTCAATAAATGGTGTTGGGAAAACTGAACAGCTACATGAAAAAGAATAAAACTAGACCACTGTCTTACACCATACACAAAAATTGACTCAAAATGGATTAAAGGCTTTCATGTAAGACCTGAAACCATAAAACTTTTCAAAGAAAACATAGGCACTAAGTTACTTGACTTTGGCCTTTTTTGGATCTGACTCCAAAAGCAAAAGCAACAAAATCAAAAATAAACAAATAGGACTACACCAAACTAAAAAACTTCCACACAGCAAAGAAAATCACCAACAATGTAAAAGACAACCTACTAAATGGGAGAAAATGTTTGCAAATCATATATCTAAGGGTTTCATAATCATATATATAAGAGCTTCATATCTAAAATACATAAAGAATTCATACAACTCTATAGCAAAAAAAAATAATAATAATAATCTGATTTAAAAATGGGCAGAGATCTGAGTAGGCATTTTTCCAAAGAAGACACACAGATGGCCAAGAAGCGCAGGAAAAGATTCTCAACATCACTCATCATCAAGGAAGTGCAGATCAAAACCACAATGAGCTATCACCTCACACATGTTTTTTGGCTATCGCCAAGAAAACAAGTGATAACAAATGCTGGTGAGGATTGGAGAACAGGAAACCCTTGTGCACTGCTGGTGGGAATGCAAATTGATCCAGCCACTATGGAAAAGAGTATGGAGGTTCTTCAAAAAATAGGATCTAGCAGTTCCACTTCTGTGTATTTATCCAAAGAAAACAAAACACTAGCTGAAATGTATGTTCATTATATATGCATCCCATGTTCTTATATTTTCAATAGCCAAGATATGGAATCAGCCTAAATGTCCACCAATGAATAAATGGATAAAGAAGATGTGGCATAAACGGAAAGCTATTCGACTATAAAAAAAAAAAAAAAAGAAATCTTCCTGTTTGCAACAACATGGATGAAACTGGAGGACGTTATGCTAAGTGAAATAAGTCAGAGAAAGGCAAATACTGTATGATTTTACTTATATGTGGAATTTAAACAACAAAAACAGCAAACCAAGCCCGTAGATACAGACAACAGACTGGTGGTTGCCAGAAGCAGGGGGTGGGAGAAATAGGTAAAGGTGGTCAAAAGGTATGAACTTCCAGTTATGAAATAATTAAGTCATGGGGATATAATGTACAGTGTGGTGTATATAGTTAATAATACTATATTGCATATTTGAAAGTTGCTAAGACAGATGTTAAGTCCTCATCACAAGAAAAAAATTGCAATTGTGTATAGTGATGGAAGTTAACTAAATCTAGTTATGCCTATATGCCTGCTCTCATCCAATCCAAAAAACCAGTAAGTGTGAAAATACACACACACACACACACACACACACGCGCGCGTGCACACAGTTCTAAGGGGCCTGAAACACCCTAAGAATGGAGGCTCTGCCTGGCATGAAGAGAACACTGCCCTCAGTGCACCTGGGTTTCCTTCTGAGTTTTCCCATCTTCAGGCCCTTGGCTCTTACTCCCCTTCCCCCCAGGTGGATTACATCACCTCTTTCCTGATGCTCCTGGGCTGTCCAGCTTTGCTGCCACATAGCCCAACGATCAGACAAATTCATCCACATCAAGGAGTTTGAATGGTACACAAGATCATGGAGAGAATACCGAACTGAGAGCTAGAAGACCTGGAATTGAGGCTGATGACCGTGGGCAGTCTTTCCTTCATAAAATGGAAAGTAGATGATGGTGCCTGTCCTCCAGAAAAGTCACGAGGATTCATGAGGCGTGTATGAAGAAGCACCTTATAGACCACAAAACAGCAAAGCAAGCTTAGCTGTGATTGGCGATTTTTATGGGATGCCTTGAAGTGAGGGCACTGCCTGTCTTGAATTCGTTTCCAACTGTGGAATTTTAGGTGTGATTGAATCTTGGTGAGGAAAAGACTTTGGTTCTATTGGACCTCCTTGATGTTTCTCAAATTGCCTGCCCACCCATTTTGCCAAGGGGTAAAGATGGGTTTGGAAAAAAACTGCTCTATCCTGTTCTTTCCCATCTGAGACAGGCTGGGAGTAGCCAGCCAGGAGCCCTGAACAAACAGCTCTTCCTGACCTACAGGGGACTCAGATGCCTTGCTCCCTCAGCCCTGGCAAAGGAGGTGGCTGCGGCTGCCTGAGAGGAAGGTGGATCCCATGATTTATCACAGGGATGCTAGCTGGAAACAGAGCCCCAAATAGTTTGTTATTTCAGGTCTGGATTCTCGGTCTCACTTTGCACCTTTGGACTTGGCCTAAATGCTGGGCAAACTGTGTGCAAACGGCTCCTGGTGACCTTGGGGGAGATAATGGAACTACATGCAGAAGTCCCAGGGCAGGTGGTATCACCCCATTAAGAGCACACTCCAACATGCCAGGACTGGTCCAGCCGGAAGAGCTCCCTCCCAACTCCCTGTGTGGAGTGACCAGGTGTCAGGTACCCCAAAGGTGGCCTTGACCTCTGAGGACAGCTGTTGGCTTCTCCAGGCACTGACCAAAGGGCATACAGTTTGCAAGGAGAGAAGAGTTCTTGCCAGGCCAGGCTCAACTGGGCCCCCTTGTGGTCAGAGGGTTTATTTGCAGGATGGGTGGGTTCAAGACCTAAAGGAATTTACTCCCTATGTGGGAATTAAATCCATTAATGTCACTCCTTTTCTCAAAGGAGTTGACCTTTGAGACAACTCCTTTTCTCAAAGGAGTTCATGGCCTGCTCTGGCAAGATTATGTTGGGGCCTATGACAAGCTGTCATAGCGTAGATGTCTTCCTTCACCGTATTCCTCCCAACTGTAATTATTAGTTGCTGGGGAGATTACCATCCAGTGTCCACCTCAGTGAAAGCCTCCACCCCTCCCATAAAGTCAGGTTCGAGCATATTATCTGTGCTCCTAAATGACTTTTTTAAAGTATTATTGTTTAAATGTTTTTTATTTATCTTTGAGATAGAGGGAGAGCGTGAATGGGGGAGAGGCAGAGAGAGACAGAATCCCAAGCAGGCTCTACACTGTCCTCACAGAGCCGGATGCAGGGCTCGAACTCACAAACCACGAGATCCTGACCTGAGCCGAAGCTAGGTGCTTAACCGACTGAGCCACCCAGGCTTCCCCTAAATGACGTTTTTGAAAGGATGTGCTAAAGTCTCAGGTCTCCTGGCTCCACTGCACCTACACCCCTTCACCTCAGGAGAGCTAGACCCTTGCAAAGAGCGGAGGCCAGCAACGCGGGCCTCTCCCTGCCACCACTTCCCTCTAAAAGGCTGACTCCTTAAGGTTTCCAGCCACATACCAGCGCTCATGGCAAAGCACTAACATCCATGAGGCTGGGGTGTGCCGCGTTCATGTCTGCACCTTCTGGTGATCCGTACAGGCCCGGCACGGAGTGAATAGTCAACAGAAATGAATGAGTGAGTGGATGAACGTCAGGCCCTCGTCAGAGGCTGGCGATGCAAAGATGAAGACAGTTCTGTCACTTCTCATACACTTTTCATAGTGCAGCTGTGCTAGAGCTCACGATAAAACAGCCGCCATTGTGTTAGCAGGTCAGCCAAGGCTTCACAGAGGAGTGAGTGGAACAGTCTAGAGAGAGGACTGGTAAAGCCAGGCAGTGGACGGGAGGTGGGAGGGGTGGGGGTGGGGATGGGGGTGGTTCTTGGCAGAGCAGAGCCATGTGTACAGAGGTGCAGAGGCCCAGGGGGCAAGCACAGAACTTACTGTGGGGACTTCGGAGCACCTGCTGGGCAGTACAAGATTGGACGAAGAACGCAGAGGTTCCCGACCACCTCGGAATATCAAGCAAGGGATAGGTTGAGGGGCTGTGGAAGGATTTTAGGCAGTGTATGGGAGACCCTCAGACTTTTTACCGAGATGATCTCTACGACAGCATGATACAGACGACTGGAGAGAAGCATCTGGAACAGGAAAGGACCTGGAGCTCAGTTTGGAGGTGGGCAGAAGTGGGGTGAAGGGGAACAAGAGCCAAGCAATCCAGATCTTCCTGCCACATCTTGACCCCCAAATCCTCACTCACTGAGCCTTATCCCATCGAAGGACAGAGAGATCCAGCTTGCTGATCAGACTCCACACATCTCAGCAATTTCCTCTGACCAATGTTTGTCCCAACTTGCCTCTTTTGGGGTCAGAACTGCAGATCTGGGATACAGGTCGGGTTCTAGAGCGTTGCTCTTTCTGTACAGGGGCTAGAAAGACTGAAAGAGAGAAAGGTAGAAACTCCAGGATTTCTGAGTGTTTCTGACAACCCTGAACGAAACTGCTAAAAGTTACTCCTTGCTTCCTGAGTGATCTCACCCCTTCCCTGGAGACGGACTACAAGACCTCCGCGCACAGGCGGGGGAGCGAGCAACGGCTGAGATTACTGAAGAGATTAATTTCCCCATACAGGGCAGTTTTTTCCCCTTTTTGCATAGGCAGCACGTCAATAAATAATTAATGCTTGTTAATCTTATAGCTATCTCTCCCGTTGTAAAAAATTAATTGGTCTTCCATCATCTATTGCACTGTCACCTGGAGGCATCTGGCCCCTGTCCACCACCTGCCCAGACACGCTCCTCTTGCTGCTTGTTGGTGTGCAGTCGCACTCAGCAGTCGTGCCCAGCCCCCGGGTTCAGGGCATGAATGGGAGCGCACAGGGCTGTGGCAGGCAGCTCTGGGAGAGCCTCGCACAAACACCGTCTCTTTCTTCCAGGGAGCTTGAGGAGTCTGCAAGCACTCCTTCTCACATCTCCTCCCTAGCTGCTGAGACTCTCGTTTTGCAAGAGAGGTTGAGCAAGATTACTGACGGGGTGAGGGAGGAGGGCCATCTCTCTCCGGGCCCCAATCTAGGGATGTCAGATGGCCTGGGATCTCTCTCTGGCCTTTGCCACTGAACCTCAGTATGCCTGAGCAGGACTGTCAGATCCACAAGAGGTGAAATGGGAAGGGCCAGGAAGGGAGGGCGTGGTTTCTGCAGCCTTGACTACTACATTTTTCCCTCTTTTAACTCATAAGTCAGTGGTAGCACCTCCTCCAGGAAGGTGTCCTAGATTAAACCAGTCTGACATCCCCACCCCAATGCCTGACTCACCCTTTCTTCTCTGTGCCCTTTCGTGATCCTAATAATAGAGTTCTGTTGATTACTAGCTGTCTCCTTTGTTTTCTGAAATTAGAACTTAAGCCCCGGTAGGGTAGAGCAGTAGTTATATTTGCTCTGTTACCAAATATACCAACCCTTGTATGGCTGCAAAGAGCCATATAGGAGAGGTGGGTGCATCAGCTGAAGAAAAGGTCATTGAGAGCAGACCATGAATCAGCACCTGGAATTGTCCCTCTTGGAAAGCCATTTAGCTAGCCTGTGGGGCCAGGCACAGCACTGCCACGCAGTCACTCACTGAGTCCCACCCCCTACTACTTCTGCTACTTATGAGTAATGTCATTTAAGCTTCCAGCCCCAGGATCTCTGAAAGAGATCCCATAAGGCTGTTGTAGGAATGACACGAGATGGTGCATGTGGACCATGTCTGCAAACTGTAAAGCGCTACGCAAGGATGACGATCTGTTGTTCTCATCATCTGTGTGGCCCTGTCATCCTAGTACCCCGACCTGGAGCCTTCTTCAGAGACACCATCCTGTGCAGGTAAACACCATCCTTGGAAGCAGCATCTAACTGCCTCAAGTTTGATTCACCATCCCTCCCTCTAGTTTCCTAAGGTAGTTTGATGCTAGAATACTACTATATTGAGCTAGAATGATCCCTTGAGGTCAGCCGACTCCTCTTGTCACAAGTAGGAAAAGTGACTCCATGCTGCCTGACAGGGGGGTCCTTAATAAGAGCATTCTTATTGCATACTTATCTTGTGCTAGGATCTCTGCTAAGCACTCTACATGGATGGTCTAACTTAATCCTCAACAACTCTGCGGGGTCAGTACAGTTCTTCTCCTCATGGTGTAGACAAGATAACTGAGGCGTTAAAGGTCACCAACTCAAAGCACCAAAGCCAGATTCTAGGTGATTCCAGAGCCTTTGCTCTTGCCCACACTCTGTGCCTCTACACACTGTCCTCTCAAAGGCTGACTCTCCCTAGTAAAGAAACTATATGAAACATACCCTATTAGTCACAGAATTCACTGAAGAATAAAACAACTTCACGGTCACTCTCTTCTTCCTCTCCCTTCCCTCCTTTTCCAGAACAAGTCAGTCTGAAATCCATGAGTGCAACTGAACAAGACAGGCTTCCATGTCAGAGGATGGGGGGTGTGATGGCCCAGAACAGAGGTGGTCAGAGCCCAAGCGAGGTGAAGAGGGAGTCCATGTAAGGGCTACCTGGCACAGCAGTATAAGAGCCAAAACAGGTAGAGCATCGCCAGGGGACCGGCCCAGCTGGGTGCCTAAAGAGAGCATCCATGCGCCCATGGACCAGCGTGGAATGTTGGTGCCCAGGCAGAAAGTGGAGGGATTTTTATTTTTGTTTTGTTTTAATTTATGTTTATTTATTTATTTATTTATTTATTTTGAGAGAGAGCATGCCAGCGGGGGTGGGGGACAGAGAGAGACAGGGAGAGAGAGAGAGACAGAATCCCAAGCAGGCTTTGCAATGACAGCGTGGAGCTCGACATGAAGCTCCATGACAAGACTGTGAGAGCATGATCAGAGCCAAAATCAAGAGTCAGATGCTTAACCGACTGAGCCACACAGGGGCCCCAGAAAGAGGAGGGATTTTGCACAGTGGGACACCAGCCCAGGATACCATGGTATCCTGTGGTATGATGCCCTGTGGTAAAGAGGGCATCCTGTGTGAATGGCTGTGGTGGTGCTAATGGGAGATTTGTTAATGCAGAGAATTGATTAAATAAGTAGATATATTAAAGATAATGCGAACCAAGTCTTTCTCTATCAGCAAGGAGAGTTAAAGACCCAAAATGAGAAAAACAATTAGAATGAACTTTGCAGTTTGGGGTTGGAGCTGGAGTGTGAATTCATGGATTTCAATACGTGGTGGTCTTGCTTAAGGGTACTGTAACTACATGGGACAATTCTGCTTCTTTGGGGGAAATCTTGTTTGTCCTGCGGTATTGGAAGTCTAGGTTCAGGGCAGATGATCTATGTATCCCTAAAGATGCTGGACCAATGGCTAAGTCATGATCTCACGGTGAGTCAGTGAGATATGGAGCCCCACGTCAGGTTTCGAATTGGGCTCCTCTCTGCCCCTCCCCTGTGCACATGCGCATGCTTGTGCTCTCTCACCCTCTCTCAAAAAAAAGAAAAAGAGAAAAAAGAAACCGGGAAGAAGAAGGGGAAGAAAACAATAACAACTTGACATAATTATGCTATCTCCTTCTTAAGCATCACAGACAGTATCTTGTCTAAATTCCTTTTCCAGATACCACTGGATCTCAGTAGTTCCACTGGGAACTACCCAAATGGCAACATGGCTGCAGACTATAGCGCAGACTCATGTGTTTCCAACGTAGAAAAAGTGGACTGAACAATTCAAAAATTCCACATGTCCTTTAAGGGTCCGATACAATCATTCCACACCATTAGCAGGATTCAACTGTGTCTGTCACATAAAATATTTGCCCATCCCCAAGAAAGTCCCCAGCTTCCCAAGGCTACTAAGGTGTAAGGGATTGCACCACATTGGATAGAAACTTGCCAACAAGCCCCACCCAAACTTCCATCCACAGTCCCTGTCAGGAACTGCATTAAAAGTTTCAGAATATTCAAAGGTGGGATTTTGAGATGGCCTTTTAGGGGCTCACAGAGCATTCACTATACTTGAAGAAGAAGACTATGGCAAGGAAGGCAAACAGAAGTGCTTGAATAAAGGTATGAAATTAAGAATGTGAAGGTGTATCCAGGAAATAATAAATAAATAGTCCAAGATGGCCCAAGAATAGGGCACCACACAAGATTTTTCTATGTATCTTTGAGAGCAAATACAGTAAGGAACTAAGAAGCTAAGGGCTAAACGCAGGTTTGTACCTCTGAGAGATCTTGCCGCCACAACACAGCATAAAAGTCACAGAGACATTTTTTTTTAATTTTTTTAATGTTTTTTTATTTTTAAGACAGAGCATGAGTGGGGTAGGGGCAGAGAGAGAGGGAGGGAGACACAGAATCTGAAGCAGGCTCCAGGCTCTGAACTGTCAGCACAGAGCCTGACGCGGGGCTTGAACTCACGAACTGTGAGATCATGACCTGAGCCGAAGTCGGACACTCAACCGACTGAGCCACCCAGGCGCCCCCACAGAGACGTTTTTTAAGGCATTAGCATGAGGCAAAGGCTTGCGGAATTCATAATCTCCTATACCTACCTTTTGCCTCTAACTGGGACTTCGCTGGAGACAATGCCTTGACCTAAAAGAATGAATCTATAGTGGGAATACTGAGCTCCAAGTTAGGGCAGTAGAGGTAAGGATTACAAGACAGGTGAGCCTGTTAACATCCCTCAAGTGCCAGCACATTCTACCTGCATTTGGCAATCACACTGAGCATGGGGTCAGGACATCTGAGTTCCAGACCTGGCTCTGCCACTTGTTTGCAGTGTGGCTTTGGACAGACCTCTTAATTTCTGTGAATCTTGAATTCCTTGCCCATAAATTGCAGCTAGAGTATCTGTCCTGCTTATTTCACAAGATTTCTGTAGATGAAGCAATGCACAAAGTGCTTTGTCAACTATTAAGCATCAGTGAAAAGTAATGTGCTATTATTATGACTCTAGGTAGCCACAGTCCTCCTGTGTTTTGGGCCTCTTGCCCTTTGCAGGCTTACCACCTCTCCTTCTTTCCATGGGACACACCCTGAGTCAGGGGTGGTCTCTCTCCACTGAAATGTCTGCTCAGCACCCCATCTCTTAGAGTCAACCATGAAGGGGTATCCGTGAACCAAGAACACTTGAGTCCCACCCACCTTAGGCCACCACACATTCTAGGGGAAACACCTTGGTCTTGTTTGGCCCCAAACTCACAGAGCCAACCAAACTATGACAGGAATAAAGTCCTACTTGGTGTATTTGGGTTTTGCTATTCTTCTGTAGTGGTTGATGCCATAGCTATGGCTGTGCCATTGTTTATCCAGACTATTAAGGCTCTATTTTCCATAAGACGTTTTTCTTATATTCCATCCAGAACTGACTTGTTCAGAGCTCAGGACTGCTAAACACAGCAGAGCCAAGCCAAGGACCTCCCAGCGTTTACCCAAGGAAAACCCATATTAAGGGAGAACCTTAACATACGTAGGTGCTGAAAGAAAACAAAGTCAGTTCTCACCCATCTCCCTACTCAGACCCCCATGACCAAGTGTCTCTCTTTCTCCCAAAGAGGAGATCATAGATTATGAAATGCCTTCATGGAAAAAACAGCCGCAGGGCACCAGCGTAATGGGATTGTATCCAAAATCATTATGTCATGAAAAGTTGCTTTTCCCAAGTACGCACAGGCTGTTTTCCAGCGTTCATCCCAAATCACTTTTTATGGGGAGATGGGGCTGAGGAGGCGGTTTATAGCCAGAGAGATGCACAATCTCCCAATTCATCCCTTTTGGCTCTGGATCCTCTCATGTTACAAAGGGTTAGTCCCCAGCCCCAAGGCACTATGCTCTCCTCCTGGCCGTGTCTCCCGTCATCCCTCTTTACGTATTTAGAGGCACTCTTGATAAGAGATTTGCTGAACTGGCGTTTGCATTTGTCCTACTTCACAAAGCCTTGACTAGAGCAAGCCCTCTAAAGCTGGGGCGGGGGAGGAGGGTGGTGAAAACAATGTTATCTCTGTACAGGACATGCAGTAGTCTGGGTACCCCAGGAAAGGGAGACAATGGTGTGATGTAACGTCACGGACACTAGTCCGGGAGTTCCAGTTCCAGCTCTGTCATGAAACAACAGCTCACCTACGGGATCTGGAGGTAGCACCGAAACTATCTGCCAAGTTCTATATAGTGAAAAACTTCAGTGAGTCCCCGAAAGGACTGGGTCTTGCCACTGTCAGCCTGATCATGCTGAACAGAACACACTTGAGCGTGATGGAACCCTGACCGCTTTTCAGGAGCCAACATTTCATTTCTGTTCACAGAAGAGAGGTAAGGACTGTGACGGAAGGAGGGGTAGGTGGAGGGAGAGGCAGGTGCAGAGGACCGGAGATAGTCATTTTCTTCAGATGCCTGGGGAGATAACTGGTCCACCCAGTTTAGGGGCCAGTTCAAATGGCCTGGAGCTAACTATATGAAAATCAAGGGAAGGGGTGGAATCTTAGGAATGAGGCCACTGCCTACTCACCTGTAACAGAGAAGATCATAGTAGCAATGGGTCCTGAGACAGCTGTGTGGGTAAAGGGTAGCCTGAGTACAGGGAACAAAGCTGAGTAACTATGAGAGCAAGAAGAGTTGCCTCTTGGGGCACCTGGGTGGCTCAATTGCTTACGCATTTGACTCTTGATTTCATCTCAGGTCATGATCTCACAGTGGTGAGATGGAGCCCCGTATCGGGCTCTGTGCTGGGCATGGAACCTGCTTGGGATGCTCTCTGCCCCTCCCCCGCTTGCATTCTCGAGCTCTCTCTCACTCTCTCTCTCAAAAAAAAAAAAAAAAAAAGAAAAGAGCTATCTCTTTACTGCCTCACCCACATGAAGATTGCCAGGTTCCAACAAATTCTGGATTTTTGTATTTGATGGTAGGTTAATTTTCATAATCCTGAAGAAATGTATAAACGTGAAACAGATGTCCAGATTTTGTACAGCTTTAAGAAGCAAGGATCTGATTGCTCAGTATCTACCTGTGTAGACTATAGCTTTAATAACCTTCTAACCCATGGCCAAATCCTTCTGGGGATCGCGTCTATGGCAATGGGGAATTCCCAAAATTAACTCACTCCATTCTCCACACAAGATATTAATATGAATGCCATGTTGATATGATCGAGATAGCGTTAATAAGTTTCCTGGTTTCAACACTCCAGCAAGAGTAGGGGAAGTCCCAGGCATAGAACAAAGTTCAGTTGCTTTACTTCCCACTTTCATATTGTTCTTCAAATAGTCCTTGTCCTCTACACCTAGAGAACCCAGGCTTGCCCCCAGTGGGGGACCCTCGGAGAACCCTTCATACGGAACAGAAGGATCGGGCCCCTCAAGGGGGCTGGAGATCATGCAACACTAGAGCCAGGGGGCAACTGAGTCAAACAACGGTCAGTTCAGTTCCAAGAGTAGCACTAACATTTTGGTATGTATTTGCCACCAACAAGGACATTTTCCTACACAATAACAACGCAATGTAAACATCAGGAAATTAATCATTTACCTTACTATCATCAAATCCCCACACCCATCCAAGTTTTGCCAATTGTCCCAGTAATATCCAGGACAGCACGTAGCTTTAGTCATCCTGTCTCTTTTCTCCTCTTTAATCCGAAACATTTCCCTGGCTGTCCCTGACTTTCGTGGCCAGGGCACCTATGAAGATTATATGACAGTTATTTTGTAGACCGTCCCTCCATTTGGATATGTCTAACGTTTCCTCATGATGAGATTCAGGTGATGCATTTTTTTGGCAAAAATGCCCCAGAAGTGATATTAAGTTCTGCTTACATTCTACTAGTGGGTACATGATTACACTTTGCCTTATTACAGCTGATGCTAAGTCTGACTACTTGGTTAAAGCGGTATCTGCCAGGCTTCTGCACTATTAAGTTGTTCCTTTTCTCTTTGTAGGTAGGAGACTATTTGAGACTATAAAAATACTCCAATCCACATCAAACTTTCACCCACTAGTTCTAACATTCATTGATGTTTCTTGGATGAATTCACTTCCACAATGGGTGCCAAATGGTGACATTCTAATTTCATCTTTCCTTCTAAGTGTATTAGCTGGCATTCCACTGCAAGGAGAGGCTTTCTCTTCTCTTCATCTGCTTATTCTCTTTAATAAGCAAATAAGGAGTCCCTACAGACTCCTGGATTCAACTTTATTCAATGGGATATAATTGGTTACTAACATTATTCATTTTCATGTTCAAATTATACCAGATTTGGTCATGGGGAACCCCATGGCCCCTGGCTTCTGGGTCCTCTCTACCTGTGTCCATTGCTGTATGAGCACTTCCTTACTTTCTAGCACAAAGAGATATTCCAGGATCATTATGTCCTTTCTCTGCCACATGCATGAAATCTTTCATTTCCCCAAGGAGCCCTGGCTCATTTTCGTGGAGAATGGAATTTAGAAACTAAGATCTGAGCTCTCAGTGTGCTTACTGCTATTAGGGTGTCACTGTTCTCAGGACCTCTCAGTGTTGAGAATGTGTGCCTGCACGCACATGCACACACCACACACCACACACCACACAACACACACCTTTAATCTGTTGTGGCAGGAAGATCAACAGCTGCATATGGGTGGTCAGCAGGGATGGGAAAGAGGAACTATAAAGGGGCATGAGGAAACATCTGGGGTGATGGATATATTCACATGTCCGATTTCAGCAAAATGTACATTTTAAATATGGGCCCTTAATTATATGTAAATTATACTTTAATAAACCTATTAAAATGTTGACATCCCCAGATTCACCATACGAGGTAAGCGGTATTCTATGGATATCTAACACCAGGGCTTCTGAAGTATCACTTAAAAAACATTAATGAGTAGAATTTTAAATCAAGAAATTCCTCCTAGGTTCAACAAATGTAAAGTATAAGTGATTTTTATACCTCTCTAAAAATGTTTACTAAATTAATATGGAATGTGAACTTTGTTTCTTTGGAATTTTTGTACTGTTTACTACGTGGAAATCTATTTTGAGTACAAATTTTTATTCTAAATATAGGTGAATACTCTGGTTTCTCTTCAGATCGTACAAATCTTTCACTTTTTACTAAATATAAGTGAATTCTCTAAAACAATGATAATGAGCAAAATCAATAGTAACTATGTAAGAAAAATCATTTGCATGCATGAAAAACATTTAGTAATTTCTCTTTTAAGCTCTGTGACAAAAAAAAATATGCACTTCGAAATATACTCAAAAAATCCTGAGGCTCCTGGCTGGCTGAGTCAGCAGAGCGTGTGACTCTTGATCTCAGGGTTGTAAGTTCAAGCCCTATATTAAGTGTACAGATTACTTAAAAATAAAATATTTTGGGGAGTCTGGGTGACTGAGTTGGTTCAGCATCCAACTCTTGATTTCAGCTCAGGTCATGATCTCACAGTTCATGAGATCAAGTCCCGTGTCAGGCTCTGTGCTGACAGTGCAAAGCCTGCTTGGGATTCTCTCTCTCCCACTCTCTCTGCCCTTCGTCTGCTCAGGCTCTCTCTCTCTCTCTCTCTCTCTCTCTCTCTCTCTCTCTCAAAATAAACATTTAAAATAAATTTTAAAAAATAAAATCTTTTATAAAAAAGTCTTATATACCCTTTGACCCAATAATTCCACATCTAGTAATTTATCCTAGGAAAGAAATTAGAGACACACCGAAAGATATATGGATAAGTATATTCATCACAATATTATTTATAATATGAAGAATTGTAATCAGTCTAAATGCTTGATAAACTATGGTGCAACAATACAGTAAAACTGAAGTGAATGTTAAACTGCTAAAAATATTTAATGGCATGGAGAAATGTCTGTTATATATTTTAAGTGAAAAACAATGTGAATATAATATCATTTTTCTGGAGGGGGGAAGAAACAAAACATATTTGCATATACATATGTGTATATGTTTAATTTATGTGTGTATTTTTTGCATATGTAAATATACCAAAATGTTGATGGTTGTTACTTCTGACTGGTAAGGGTGTGAATATTTTTCTTGGTAGTTTCCTGTATTTTCTAACTTTTATCCAATTATAGGTATGTATGTATGTATCTGTAGGAACCCACCATCCCTTATCTATAACTCAGAAATCCAAAAAAAAGCTTTCAAGATGAAAAGTTTTAGTAAAGTGAGTGCCAACTCATTTTGCAACAAAAACCTGGCCTGAATTGACATGAAACTTTACGTAGTTTATAAATATTCGTCTTTACTTAGTCTATATTTATCCCATATTGTGTGAACATGCTTATATTTCACTGCAGAAAGGATACTGCCCAAACTCCTGGAGGTGCCACAAAGTATTTGTACATGTATTATTCTAACATTCAAAAACATCTGAACCCCGAAGAATCTGTCCCCAAGGATTTCAGATAAGGTATTATGGAAAATATTTTGTGATTAGGGGAAGAAGGAAGGAAGGAAGGAAGGAAGGAAGGAAGGAAGGAAGGAGGGAGGGAAGGAAGGAAGGAGGGAGGGAGGGAGGGAGAGGGGGAAGGAGCGAATCATTTATTATCTGCGTGGAATAAATAAAAGTCCTAGAAGGGGTGTCCAGGGCAAATTACATGCAATAAGAAGTTAAAACGTAATTTTGCTGTTGTTTCTGCCAAAACTCTTCAGCCAAAGGCCACAGGAACGCACAGGTTGGGCTGGATACCTGTCACAGGGGGGAAGAACGTACATGTGAGGGAACCATGGAGTATCTCAGTAAGAGGACGTCAGAGCTTGCTGTAAGATTTAGCCTTTTATTCTGTGATTGGCAAGAGGGCTGAAGGGAGGAGGGGTTCATGCTAGAGTGGGTGCTTTCAGAAAGTAGGTGCAGTTGTATGACCAGGTATCTCAGTAAATCTTATCTAGCGGAGGGGAGGCCGGAATGAGGATAGAGCTGTCATTGGTAAAGTAGCAGTCATTTCCTGCAGCCAAGAGAGGGTGTGTTTGGTATTTGCATGAAATGCAGTGACTTGTTTTTGTCTGTGCTCAGACACGGTTGTAAAGCCACCTCGCTCTGCCTCGTTTTATCATGGCCTCAGAGCACTCTGAGATTGGTACTTATGTCCAGTGGGAGAATAACGTGGCCCAGCCTTGAGTGCCAGGCCAGCTCCTGAATGTCAGGGGCTGTGCTTTTTTTTTTTTCTTTCTCATCTCAATGTCAGCTGAGGCCCAGAGCTGTGGAAAAAAGGGTATCAGGGGCCCCACATTCTAAAGAGGGAGTGACTGGGGTGGACTGGGTGGCTCAGTCGGGCAAGCATCCGACTTTGGCTCAGGTCATGATCTCCTGGTTTGTGAGCTCGAGCCCCACGTTGGGCTCTGTGCTGACAGCTCAGAGCCTGGAACCTGCTTCGGATTCTGTGTCTCCCTCTCTCTCTGCCCCTCCCCCACTTACACTATGTCTCTCTCATTCTCTCAAAAATAAATAAACATTTTAAAAATTTTAAGAAAAATAAAGAGGGGATGACATCAGTATAGAACTTGATAAACAAGACACAAATACCAATCCAGTAACCCTGGGCCCATCACCCACTTGAGTCTTGAAGATCAATAGGCATAGATTGGAGCCAGGAGTTTGTTGGAAAGAATATCACTCATGGAGGCAGGAGGGGTTTCCCCTCACCCTTAGCCACAAACCACAAAAGTGTTCAAAGGTGAGAACCTCAGGAATCTCTAAAGGTGAGAGGCCAGCCAGATCCCAACTGCAGAGAAGGGGAAGAAGGGAGACTGGGAGAGAGCCGTGTGAGCCCGAGGACCACCTTGAGTCACAAGGACCACCTCCAGGGCAGAGGAACCCCAACAGGCACTGTCTGCTGAGGAGGGGGCCACTGGGAGCCAGGGGGTGAGAACACAGAGTGGGGGGCGCCTAGGTGGCTCGGTCGGTTGAGCGTCAGACGTCAGCTCAGGTCATGATCTCAAGGTTCATGGGTTTGAGTCCCGGATCAGGCTTGCTGCTGTCAGCACAGAGCCTGCTTCAGATCCTCTGTCCCCTTCTCTCTCTCTGACCCTCCTGCCTCATGCTCTCTCAAAAATAAATAAATGTTTAAAAAAGGGGGGGTGGTGCCTGGGTGGCTCAGTCAGTTAAGCATCTGACTTCGGCTCAGGTCATGATCTCATCATTTGTGGGTTCGAGCCCCGCATCAGGCTCTGTGCTGACAGCTCGGAGCCTGAAGCCTGCTTCGGATTCTGTGTCTCCCTCTCTCTTGCCCCTCCCCTGCTCACACTGTCTCTCTCTGTCTCTCAAAAATAAATAAATGTAAAAAATAAAAAAAAAAAGATACAGGTGGGCTGACCGGACCCAAGACCCCAGCACAGAGACCTCCAGGGAGCCATAGAAACCGCTCCACCGTGAGCCAGGATGAGTTCAGCTACCATCCCAGAGGCCACCAAAACCAGATTATATCCTGCTTCCCTTCCTCCATCTCCAGAGAAGTCAACAGCAGACTTGTGAGTGGGGAAGGAAGAGGGGAAGGGAAAAGTAAAATAGTGAGGAAGCCACCCATGCCCTTCCCCTCACCCATCTCCCAGCCTGAGACAGGTGCACCCGGGGGCAGGGACAAGCTCTGGGTCAGGCCAGAGACTCAAACTTGAATTACTCAATGGACTGGACTCTGTTATAGCTCCAAAACAAGATTTTTTAATATTTGAGAAGGACCAGAAAAGCTACAGGATCAACCAACGACATCTGTAAGGAGAGGAAATAGAGATTCAGACAAAAGCAATGGTGTAAAAGAGTAAAGTTGCTTTCTGCTTGTGCCCAACATGTGTGGTTTGTTCAGTAAGTCGTTAGCAGTTATGTGGCCACATTTTTTAAAATTAATAGCCTTTTGGGGGACAGTTTTAGGTGTGCAGAAAAAAATATTGAGCAGAAAATGCAGAGAATTCTCATACCCTTCCTCTCACCCTGCCCCACCCAACCACCCACAATTTCCCCCATTATTAATATCTTGCATTTGTGTGATGAGCCTGCAATAGCGTGAGGCCAATAAACCAAGATTGATACATTATTACTGACTAAAATCCACAGTTTACATTAGGGCTGATTCTTTATGTTGTACATTCTATGGGCTTTGGCAAGTATATATCCCAAATTCTGCATTCTACAGTTTGTCTATCCATTTACCTATTGAAAGACATCTCAGTCAATTGCAACTTTCAGCAGTTATGAATACAGCTTCTATAAACACTGGTGTGCGGGTTTTTGTGTGGATCTAGGTTTTCAACACATTTGGGTAAATAACTAGTAGCCCCATTTGTCAAAGACTTTGTCGAGCTTTGTAAGAAACTGCCAAACTGTCTTCCAAACTGGCTGGGCCATTCTGCATTCCCACCAGCAGCAAATGGGAACTCCTTTCACTCCACACCCTCACCAGTATTTAGTCTAAACCGTGGTTTTGACTTTAGCCATTCCCATAGGTGTTTTGCTAGTAGATTTTTTAATTTTATTTTAGCCATTATCATTGTTTTGCTAGTAATTTTTTTTCTTTTTTTTTAACTGTATTTATTTATTTACTTATTTATTTTGAGAGAGACAGAGAGCAAGAGCTGGGGAAGGACAGAGAAAGGGAGACAAGGAATCCCAAGCAGGCTCCATGCTGTCAGCATGGAGCCCAACGTGGGGCTCGGACTCACAAACCGTGAGATCATGACCTGAGCTGAAATCAAGAGTTGGACGCTCAACCAACTGAGCCACCCAGGTGCCCCTTTTGCTAGTAAATTTTTAAACCAGCTTTCCAGCAAAGGGGAAACTCCGAAGGTCTCCCAGTTTTCTTGATGGAAATGCTCCCACCACAGCCAATGCAAACAACCAAAGTGATGTCACTGAACACAGAGTACAGGAGTGGGTGCATGTACAAATGCTCAGTACAGAGAGTGGGCTTAACCATTCTTCACAAATCTTTCTGTCATCTTCTTGGACTGGATGGCCACTATTCAATCGTGAATTTGATGTCCTAGTGCTCAGAGAGGGGAAATCATGTAAGCAGCTTCCTGTACAGAATGCAGGATAGCAAGTGGGCATTTGGCCATCACTAAGTCATTCTTATCAATGTCTGGTGCTAGAGAAGGTCTTCCAACCTCTATAAAATTTTGCCCCAAGTTATCTACAATGGTTTATGCTACCAAGACTCTGTCACCCTATACCTTCCCTCTGTTGAGCTATTTGGGGGAAACTCTTTCTTCTCTTTTCTCCCTCGCCTTTCCTCATTTGTCCTGCCCTCATTGAAGAATTTAGTTGGTGACCATTTGATGGAATAGTTTAGATGAATACTGATCTAGAAGCCATGAGAAGACCCCTGACCCCTTGCCCCAGCCTCCTATTCTGACCCCCCCCACACACACACACACACACACTCCTCTCAGCTCCCCTTATAACTATTCTGGGATCATCCATTTTATCTCCATGGCCAATGAGGTTTCCACGGCTTCTAGGAGGACATCTGATAGAGGTGTTAAGCTTTCTGAAATAAGAAGACAATTGTATGTACACAGGATTATTTTTTAAAACCTCCATGAGGGTTCAGTTATGTAACTGATTCCTCTCTTCCTCAAGCATTCTTTCTTAGTCATCAATAATTGGAGTTGGTAATGATCGTTCAATGATTTAGTGTTCAGCAATTATTTGATTAAGGCTAAATTTAGCCTTTATGTGTGAGATGATGCTTTGAAGTGTGACCAAGGCTCTGCAAGAATGAAGCAGGTGCAGACATGAAGTCAAAGCAGGAGTGTGGGAGCCAGACTCCTGGGTGACAGTAATCCTAATCCCCTTGCATAGAGGGAAACTTTAGTGCAATTAACAGACAGGAGTAATAGGGGTGATCATCCCAGATAAGTGAAGTAATTTGTCTAAAAGGAAAATGGCGGGGCACCTGGGAGGCTCCGTTGGGTAAGCATCTGACTTTGGCTCAGGTCATGATTTTACAGTATGTGAGTTGGAGCCATGCTTCAGGTGAGCTGAAGCCCTGCTTTGGGTGAGCCCCACTTCTCTCTCTCCCTCTCTCTCTCTCTCTCTCTCTCTCTCTCTGCCCCTTGTGGGGTGCTGTCTCTCTTCTGTACCCCTCTCTCACTTGTGCTCTCTCTCAAAAAATTAATTAATTAATTAATTAAAAAATAAAAGGAAAATGGCTCCCCATGGACCTGAAGTTCCCTGCTGGCATCCTCTTCCCCTTCTAAGTGCCCTGCATTGAGCCCAGCTCTCATCTTGGGCAGATTGTGCAACCCCTGGAGATTAATTTCCTCATCTGTTAACTGAGACCACAAGCCTTTCATGATGGGCAGGTGGTCTGGCTCAGAGGGCACAGCCATGGTTGAAAGCAGGCAACAGGGAATTTAAGACTGGTTTTGTCACCATCGGTGCTATGTGACCTTGACTGAGCAAAGCATTTAATTTGAACCTGTTTCTCTCTCTCTCTGCTAAATAAGGGCAGTGATGATGATGATGGGCTAGTAAGTTACAAGATGCCCACTGTAACTCCTAGCCCATAAATGATCTGTTAAATCTGATCTGAACCCCAATTTCTTGGCCTACAAGGGTGCACAGCCCTTTCCACAATTTCTGTGAATTCCTGTGCCTCCCTTTTCAAGATTCTCCTGCCTCCAGGTGTCTGTTGGTGCCTGTTACCTCTGTCGTGCCCCCACATCATACCAGACGTGAGTCCAGCCCCCGACTGCCATGAAAAATATACTTGTATACAAGCACCTCATGGATTCAGAGAAATTCAATATGGAGCAGCTGGCCAAGGAGTGGGGGGTCACTTCATACTCCTTCTCCTGTACCTCCCTAGCATAATATACAAACCGTCCCCATGCCTGTGCAACATCCAAGTCCCCCTAAATTTCAGCTTCTGTTCCAAAGTACAGATCAAAGTATTTCCCCAATAAACTAGTTTTCTCCTTCTAAGGGAAATGCTGGTCAATAAACTTTTCCCCATTGGATACAGTTATAATTACTTGCACAGATTCACTCTGTTTATAGGGCACTTTAAAGGCCATTTCATTCAAGCCTCACAACAACCCTGAGAAAGTACGATTTTACACATGGGGAAACTGAGGCTCAGAGACGTTAAATGACCACCAACATTGCACACCTGGGAAAGGTTGGGCCTGAATTCAACACCAAGCTGATTCCAAAGCCTGTGCTTTTCCTTCTATCACCTGGTCTTGATTTCGGATGCCAAGGATCCCCTCAGGACTCACCAAGGTGATCACCTGCTCCCGGGAAGACATTGGCAAGCCATCCTCTTCCTGCCAAGAGGACAGGAAACCCTACCTCTATACGCACCCCCCCCCCCACCTCCCCGGTGGAAAGCCTTGTTGTCTCACCACCAAGGAAGCAGCAACGATCTTCAAGAGGCCTTTCCCAGGAGCAGAAGAAAACACGCTGCTGAACAGAGGACACAGGTCAGGAGGGAGACATCTTCTCTGGCTTTTCTCCTTCCTGTATTTGTTCTTCCATGTCCCTAATCAAGCCCCTCACTCCCTCCTCCCTCAACCCCAACGATTCCCAACCAGGACATCCATGCCCTGCCAGCAAGGTGAAACTCGTGGTTTGGGACACAGGGAGAAAGCAAGAGGCAGACAGGGGCCAGGAGTCCGGGCAAGCACAAGAGGAAGGTGTGGGATCAAGTCCGAGTCAGGCTCTGGAGGTGCAACCCAGGCCAAGACAAGTGACGCGATGGGAGCAGAGTACCATAAGTACATGTTATATGTAAAACCATTTGAAGGATTGACAACTAATTCTCAGGTAACAAGGATAAAGAGGAGAGAAGCAGGAACCTATCTTAGCAAAATATACCTCAGAAATCTGTTTGGTTTTGGAAAGCAACGTGCCTCAGACCGGAATTTCACTCTCTGACCAAGTTGGGCTCAGGCTGGCAATAAAATGCGGTTATAACCTCCTGAGCACACTCCCCACCAGCTGACCGTGGCGGGAGGTGGTGGAGAAATGTGCTGGGCGGTCTGGGTAAATCAGCCTTGGATTAAAGATTGGCTATGGATAATATAGAAAAGAAATACCAGCAAGAAGTCCACAGTTGACAGTGCTACCTAAAACATGGAGGCGGCGAGGGGGTGGGCAGGGCTCAAGGCGGAGGCCACTCCCCTGTACAAAAATGAAGAGCCTTTTTAGATCATCAGGTAAATTATTCTACCCTTACATTTACACAGCACTTTACAGTTTAGCCAACAGTTCCAAGGACATCGTTTTATTTAGGAGACTAAGTAGTCTAGACTCTCGAGTTAAGGTGCTTTGTTTGAACACCAGCCACACCACATGCTCTTATGTGACTTAATGAAAATTATTTTCTTCCCTACGTCCTGGGTTCCCCGTTCTTGCAATGGAGACACTTTTTTTATTATTATTATTTTTTTTGAGAGAGAGAAACAGAGTGAGAGTGGGAGAGGGGCAGAGAGAGAGAGAGAGGAAGACAGAATCCAAAGCAGGCTCCAGGCTCTGAGCTGTCAGCACAGACCCTGACCCGGAGCTCGAATCCAGGAACCGTGAGATCATGACCTGAGCCAAAGTCTGACGCTTAACCGACTGAGCCACCCAGGGCCCCACAATGGAGATACTTAAGGATTCTCATCTCACGGGGTTCTTATGGGGACTCAAAGAGATACCCATTCATTCATTCAGCGGAGTTCCGAGCAACTCCTCAATGCCAAACACCGCTCTAAGCACGGGGAGCAAATTATGTCAGAAGATTTCTCTCTAGAGTGTTCTCTCCAGTGGGGAAGACCGAAAATTGCCATAACGAATGAATGTGCTGTCATATAAATCAGGGGAAGGCGAGCTAGGAACACAGTTGAGCCGGCTGAGTGGGACCACAGGGCCTGGCACCTCAGAAGCGCTCCGTATCTCAGCGACACGAAGCAGTAGACAGGCTTCCAAACTACATTTTTTACAGGTGAGCCCCTGAGACTCAGAGAGGTTGATGACCTGCCCAGGACCACACAGCTCACAAAGGCCAAGCCAGGACTCAGAGTCTGCCTTCTGACTCCTACTCCCAGGCTCGCTCCCTGCCTCTTCTGCTGCTCCATGAGGAGGAGAGAAGGCCAGGGGTGGTGAGGCTTGGAGGGGACCCACTGACAGAGAAGCTGCTGTCACTGCAGCTCTGACCCCTCCCTCCACGCCCAATGAGCCTCCAGAACTTGCCCAGCAGGACACTCTGGGGCCGCTGACAGCAGGGGCCAGCCTAGGCCTAGCGCCTGTTAGGAGGCCTGTTCCCGAAGGAGACTCCTAGAGAAGGGTTCCCACGGTGTGGAGCCTGTCAGGGTGCCAAGGGGAAATACACCAGCTTGTTTTATCAACTTTCCAAGCAGTTGAGGCCTCCAGACCTGCGGTTAGAAGACAATGAACAGAAGGCAGCAAAGAGGCTGAACTGGCAGCCTGCATCAGTGGGGTCGGGCAGCCCCCCCAGGCATCGTCTTCTCTGGGGCCTGGGCAGCCACGGTACATGATGTCTGCCTCCTGCGGTCTCCTGGAGTCATGGGCAGGGCTCCAACGGCCAGCCCTGCCCAGCAGCCTGTCTGCAAACAGGCAGGGAGCACACTTGGTGCAGAAGGGACCCATCTGGGCTAGAGCTCCAACAGGCCTCAAAGCCATCCGTTGTCAGGCCAGACCACAGCTGTGTGGGGCTGTGCCTCATGCACAGACTTACAGCCCTGCGTCTCCACAGCTGGGGCCATCTGACTCTCACTCACAGGCCAGGCCCCACCTGCCCGGAGGATTAATCTAAACACACAGGGAGGAAGCACTGTTACCCTCGGCAGCGGGCCCCATTGGTACCAGCCAGGGACCTGACACCTTGCTCCTGCTTGTGACTGGCTCTATTTTTCTCTGTGCCTTCATAACTTGCTGACCCTTCTAGGAAACCCTGATTCAATTAGTCTTGCTCTTTCCAGACCCCTCTTCCATTCATTTGAGTGTCACTAGTCAAAGTGACTAGATTCCAAGATACATGTTACGGTCTGGGTTTCCTAGCTCCGAGAACAGTACGAAGGTGGTGTTACAAATTCAGTTTTATAAATATCTTTTTTTAGCTTTATTACAAAAATCCAAACAACAAATTGTGTGCACAATTAAAATTAATAGTTCCCAAAAGGGTGAACGAGATACCGCCTCACACCTGTCAGAATGGCTAAAATGAACAACTCAGGCACCAACAGATGCTGGCGAGGATGCAGAGGAAGAGGAACCCTATGGCACTGCTGGTGCAGCCACTCTGGAAAACTGCATGGAGTTTCCTCAAAAAATTGAAGATAGAGCTATCCTACAACCCCAGCAATGACACTAGTAGGTATTTATCCAAAGGATACAAAATTGACGATTTGAAGGGGCACATGCACCCCAATGTTTATAGCAGCACTATCAAAAATAGTCAAATTATGGAAAGAGCCCAAATGTCTATTGACTGATGAATGGATTAAGATGTGGTGTGTGTGTATATATAATGTATATATATAACGGAATATCACTCAGCGATCGAAAAGAATGGAATCTTGCCATTTGCAACAACGTGGATGGAACTAGAATGTATTATGCTAAGCAAAATAAGTTAGAGAAAGACAAATATCATATGATTTTACTCATATGTGTAATTTAAGAAACAAAACAGATGAACATAGGGGAAGGGAAGGAAAAATAAGATAAAAACAGAGAGAGGGAGGCAAACCATGAAAGACTCTGAATACAGAGACCAAACTGAGGGTTGCTGGAGGGGTATTGGGTGGGGGCTGGGCTAAATAGGTGGTGGGGATTAAGAAGGACACTTGTGGGGATGAGCACTGGGTGTTATATGAAACTGATGAATCACTAAATTCTACTCCTGAAACCATTATTAACTTGGATTTAAATTTAAAAATTTTTTAAAGGTACAAACTTGCACTTAAAAAATAAGTAAGTCCTAGGGTGCCTGGGTGGCTCAGTCAGTTGAGCATCCAACTTCGGCTCAGGTCATGATCTCACGGTTCTTGAGTTCGAGCCCCGCATTGGGCTCTGTGCTGTGTTGCATGTCTTCCTCTCTCTCTGCCCCTCCCCTGCTTACGCTCTGTCTCTATCTCTGAAAAAATGAATAAATTTTTTTTAAAAAGTTTTTAATAAAAAAAACAGTAAGTCCTGGGAATATAATGTACAGCATGGTTACTATAGTTAATAAAACTGTAATGTATATTTGAAAGTTGCTAAGAAAATAGATCTTAAAAATTCTCAGCACAAGAAACAATAAACCTCTGTAACTATATATCCCGATAGATGTTAAGTAGACTTACTGTGGTGGTCATTTCACAATATATATGGACATCAAATCATTACATTGTGCACCTGAAACTAATGTAATGTTATATGTCAGTTGTATCTCAATAAAGCAATAGCTTCCCCCACACTCTTCCTAATTAATCTCAATCCCCAGAAATATCCATTCTTAACAGTTTGGTATGTATCCCTCCACTCTTTTTACATGCACACTCACAGTCCACATAGAATTCTTTTACACAGACAGGAACATATTATACAAAGTGTTCTGCACCTACATTTTTTTAATGTAGCAAGGGCATTTTCCTATTCAAGACACGTAAAGAGCTAACTTGTTGCTTTAGTGTCTGCTATAGTATTTGTTGCATAACATTTAATCATTCCCCTGTTGATGTACCATTAAATTGTTTCTAATTATCCACTGCTACAAATAGTACTGCAATAAACATCTTTGTGCATACATCTTTTTGTACTTCTGTTTTTCCACAGGCTAGTTTCCAAGAATTCTTGCTATTCCGTTTTATTTTGCATTCTTTGCTGATTGGTGAGGTTGGTGCACTTTCCTCTGCTGGTTGGCACTTTGTAGCTGTCCTGTGAATTTCTTGCCTGCATACTCTGATGCCTGCAGGAACACTGAACTCTCCAGACCTTTACTTCTACAATCCCTCTGTCTCCACCACCACTGACCCTGACCTTCTATTGCATCAGCCCAGAGTGGAATCGACGTTTCCTATGCCTAGTTTGGTTCTAATAGGCCTACAATAAAATCACATGCCTCTCATAAAGCTCCCTGAGGTGGAAGGACCCACTGTTCTCTTGCCCAATCGTGCTCACCTTCAGAACCATGCAAAGCCTAAGTCAAAGCAGACTCCACTTTCAGATCCAGCTGATGATGGAGGCAGAAGGCTCTGGAAGTCTCAAGGAGATACATTATCACGTGAGGATGAGTGTCCCAAATGGAAGATGAGGCTTCAGGCGGGGACTGTGGAGGAACATGATGAGGGATTGGAGAGATGTTCAGAATGAGAGCAATGAGTTTTGTCCTGGGACGTGTCACAAAGTCCTGAGTGATGAGGTCTTATCCCATCCCTTCTTCCCTCACACCTACTAGGAGGCAAAAGGTGGTGGGTAAGTGACATAACCGCACCTGCCCCAATTCTCAGAGGAGGTGGTGTTCTGTAACACTCTTGGAACCCTTTAAGAAATGATATGCTTGACCTTGAGAGGACAGGTATGGTGGTATTTGGGATAAGGGGGCAATACCCATGCTGAGCAAGCGTCAACCCTTCCCCTACAGCAGAGATGATGACAGACCTTAAGGCCCAATCCACCTCCTCCTTCCTGCCCCCCACCAGAAGCTGGTAAAGGACAACCCCCCTACAGGACAGAAGGACCTGATGCGTAAGTAAAAACGTACAAATTGAGCAACAAGAAAACTCTCATGGTCCTACCATTCAAACCTAATCTCTGGTAGGATTTTGAAAAGTTCCATCTAATCCTGTGTGGTCCCCTCTGTTCCATACCTTTCCAGAGGCTGTGGGACTGGCTCTTGCACTGAACAAATGACCAGCTCTCCCTGGACTGTAGCCGAGGCAGGTGCTTGGATAGTGACCTTGGCATTGTTCCTGGGCCACTGTGGACAAATTTGGGATTGTGTGTCCTCAAGGCTGATGCTCCATTATCTCTTCAGAGTAAACATGTGAATTGCATATATTAAAAAGTCGCTCTAGTTCTAGAAAACACCTAAATAAGGAGAAGAATTAACATATTGATGAATTTCCACATGCCATCCTCAGAATGACCTTCAGTGGTAGGTATTATCATCATCCCCACTGACAAATAAGGAAATTGAACTTCAAAGACATTGGGGAACTTGCCAAGGTCGTGTGGCTGGTAAGAGGGAAGGCATGGGTTCGAGCCCAGTTCTTCTCATTTCATGTGCAGAACTGTTTCCATCCCACCAAGTTCGTTACATCATCTGTCAACCATCGTCCAAGTGGTAAGTAATGAGCAAAACTAATTTGTTATACTTTCCCCATCTCTCTGTTCACATAAATACTCACCCCAAGTGGGTGCTGGAGAAGGAGTCAGAGGAAGGATGGGGAAGTCAGCCCTAGGCTGAAGAACGGCCCACACATTAGGATTTACACAAGTGGGAGTACAGGCTGCCAACCCACATTTGGGATGGTGGACAGAAGGGAGGCTGTTTGATCGGACACCTGCTCCCCCCTTCCCAACACCCTTGTCCGCACTGTCTTTAGAATCAGCAACACCCTAGACAGCTGAGGTGGGTAGGAAAAGAGAAACCAATTCAGAGTCAGGGAAAAGTCCAAAACCAGCCATGCTGAGATGGGGAGACTTTACAGAAGGATCAGCCACCTCATGCCACACATGTGACAAGAGAAGTCCTTCACCATTGGGGCTTGAGACTGTTGACTGACGGACAGGGGTGTGCTGGTGAATGTTTAACAACCAGCTTTTGAGGAAAAATAGAAGTCCTGAATCATGGAAGCATCTGCTTGATTTCGATGCTGTAAATCTCCCCCCACACCCATAGCCAGTGTCAAACTTGAATGTGATGTGGTCGTGAATTTGGGAAGAGATTCGGCGACTGGCTCTCAGCTCTGGCAAGCCCATGCCACTGGCTCCGGCACACCTCTGGCAGCTTTGAGGGGTCTGCAACCAGGGATGAGGAATTAACACCTCGCATGCCCCTTTGGAGGCCATAGTCTTCTCATCTGTCCTTCTTCACTCTAAATACAAGAGCATCTACACCCACAGGTGAGGAAGCATTTGAGACACAAATAAGGAAAGGGCAAAATGGCTGCTAGCTGAGAATATTCTGCTGTTCAAAAAAAAAAATTTCTTAACAGATCAAGCTGATTTCTTTCTTTTTTTTTTTAACGTTTTATTTACTTTTGAGAGAGAGAGCATGAGCAGGGGAGGGACAGAGAGATGGGGGGGAGGGTGAGGGACAGAGAATCTGAAGCGGGCTCTGCACTGATAGCCGAGAGCCCGATGTGGGGCTCAGACTCACGAACCATGAGATCATGACCTGAGCCAAAGTCAGATGCTCAACTGACTGAGCCACCCGGGTGCTCCAAGCCCATTTCTTTTATTGTCTCTTCCAGCCCCCAAGCCCAAATCTGAGCCAGGATGACCTCTAAGAGTCAAGATGATGAAGATTTCTGCCTCCTTGGCTGGATTTATTCCCAAACCACTCTTCTCTGACGGTCTCAGCATAGGAATCTTTCTAGTTATGTCACTCTCCTGCTTCAAATCTTTCTACCCTTCTTAGCATGGTCTATAAGGTCGCTTGTGGTCTGCTCTTCTCCATCACTACAGACTCACTTCTCTCTTCTGACCTAAGTTCTAGTCGTAATGAGCGTCTTCTAGCTGCTCAAACTAACCATTCTCTGTCTTGGCTTCCTACTTTCACACAACTTGTTTCTACCTTTCCATCCAACTGGCCCAAATTCCACACTGGTTCCTCCAGTTAACTCACTTCCTTGTGGAGGCTCGTCCCTTACTTCTAGCATAGGTGAGTTCCTGACACCCTGGCTACCAAGATCCTACTTTCCCTGCATTGAAGCAACAAACATGCATTGCTACTATCACTCATTTATCTCCCTTCCCCACCAAACTCTAAACCCCTGGAGGGCAGGGGCCTTGTCCATCTTGTTCGTTGTTGTGTTGTACTGTCCAGCGTGGTGTTTGGACATATAAGTACTCAGCAAACAGTTGTTAAATGAAACGCCAACTTCTATTTAATCATGCATTCATCAGACATGCTGACAGCTGAGCGAGGGGCCTGGAGATTCAGAAATCAATGGGCATCGTAGGTGCTGCAGAATATCTCTACTTCCTCCTGTAACCCACGAACCATGGAGCTCCTGCCACTCTCGTGAGGGAGCGACCAAGTGAAAAGTGGGAAGCAGGAGAAAAAACCGTGGATCCCAGCTATAAATTAAACAAATGCTCGGCATTAAAAAATTATTTTAACACATCAAATATTAAGTCATTCGTATGCTCTGCAATTACTTTATCTGTCATCAGCACACTCAGGCTATGTGAAGCGGTGACAGATGGAAAGGAGTCCAGGCCAAGTTTTCCTGCAGGTGTGCATCTGGGCTAGCGAGGAGAATTCTGTACGTGCAGGAAGGGAGGGGAAGGGGCAGGGTGACTGAGGTTATGAAACTGGAGCTGATGCTAGAGGCTTGGCAAAAAGTAAGAATTACAGATTTGCATCCTGGAGAGCTGCAGGGCACTGCAGTCCCTGGGAACTCAGCGCGATGGTTAACCAGGCAGCTCAAGGGAGGCGAAACAGCGTGCTGCCCACATCACAGGAGGGGAAAATCAAGGCCCAGCATAACTGAGCACTTAGTAGGGCAGAGCAAGTAGTTCTGGCTCCTCTCACCCCCTCGCTTGGAGCCTAACCAGTTAGGTGAATCAATTCTGAGAGCAGCAACCCAGAGAAAGTCAGGCAATTAGAAGGGCGGGGAGAAGGGGGTATGAGATTGCCCAGAGACTAGGGCTCCTTAGAGGCCAGCGAGTGAGGGATGGAGGGCTGGCGGGAGGACCAGACACAAAATATCTGACCCAGGCCAAGGGATTTTTCTAGAACACTTCCTAATACAGGATATGAGCCTGACTCATAGCATAAGGAAAGACTGAATGAATGGTCCATTTCAACCCAACCTAATGCAACACTTCGCAGGTCTAAGGAGGTGCACTCATGCCAGGTGGTATTACACATTTGCTCATGTCTGCTTGTCCCCAACTCCTCCCCCCAATTCCCAAACGTGGGGTTCTGCTTCACACAGCATCCTTAGCTGCCTCTGACAAGTGAGAACCTCTATCACCTACTCTAGGAGGGTGGCTGAGTCCCACCCCTCCTGTTACCCACACAATGAAGCCCACACTCAGCCACTGTCTCTTCCTCCTTCTTCCACGGTCTGTATTCTGTCCAACACTTTGATTTCAAGTCACACTATCTTAACTCCCTTCATTGACTTTGATACCAAGGCTCACCACTCCCCCTGCCTTCTAATCTCTCCCTCATAAATCTGGACAAGTAAAACAGCCCCTCATGTAGACTGAACCCCCACCTGGACCCCACCCCAAACACACACACACACTTGGCGTGTGGCCAGCTGTAAAAGCAAATCTGCTCTGCAGTGTTCGTCCTCTGAAGCCATGACCTACTCGGCATGAAACGATGCTGGTTCTCTGCCCTCGTCTCGGGCTGAACAGGAGGGAAATGACTGAAAGCATAGCATGAAGGAATTTAGGTTGATATGAAAAGTAACTTGCAGCTCATGGAGTTGTGGAGTTCAGGCTTAACAAAGTTCTGAAAGTCCTTTTCCACGTGACCATGGAAGATGTATTTCTGGGGAAGTTTGGGCAGGGCCATGCTTGGCAGAGGGATTAGGTCTCCCTGACACCAGGGTGCTCTTGCCCTGTGATAAGGCCACCTCGCTGAGAGCCAACTGCCAAACAGCCACAGTGCTAAAACCAAGACTTTCAGCAAAATTTCAGGGAACTGACTGACCCAGGGCCTAAGCAGGGCAGTGACAGGGCAGAAGAGGACTGCAGCCCCTGCAGGGCACAGTGTGTGTAGACCAGACAAGCGCATTCAAAAATGCCATCGCTTTGTTTTGGTTTAATAACAACGTCTGACTTGTTCAGAAATTTCAGTAACACTAAAGAAAAGGAAAAGATTTTGATGTTTCTCAAAAGAGGCAAAGGTTGTTAATAATTGAGAAACTCTGTTCTTGGATAATGTACATCTTTTTAAAATATTTTTTATTAATTTTATTAATTAATAAATGATTATTTTCTTATTTATTATTATTAACATTTTTATTATTTTAATACTTATGTATTTTTGAGAGAGAGAGTGTGTGAGTGGGGGAGGGCAGAGAGAGGGGGACAGAGGATCCAAAGTGGGCTCTGTGCTGACAGCAGACAGCCTGACACAGGGTTCGAACTCACAAACTGTGAGACCATGACTTGGGCTGAAGTTGGCCACTTAACTGACTGAGTCACCCAGGCGCCCCTACATCTTTGTTAAAGCAAAGGAAGGATGGAGATTCCAGCTTTATTCCTTCATCTGTTCTACAGAAGTGGGAACTCATTTCCTACTGCAGGCAAGTACTCCACTAGGCCTGGGATTATATAGACAAATAAGGCCGAGGTCCCAGCCTCGATATAACAGAGGGAGCCAGCAAAAGAGAGTGAATAATTGCCACTTGGGCAGGGTCAGGGTTGTAGGGAACTCTGGGAGGAGAACGGAGGAAATCACCGGGCCTGGCATGAGGCAAGAAGGCTTCACAGGGGCAGGAACATTTAAGTAAGTTCACAACGAGGGGCT
Source organism: Panthera uncia (assembly GCF_023721935.1). NCBI lineage: Eukaryota > Metazoa > Chordata > Mammalia > Carnivora > Felidae > Panthera > Panthera uncia. The sequence continues at coordinate 85,499,296 of NC_064808.1, read as the reverse complement.
CAAGCAGAGGACACGTTTGGGGATGAGTCTGAGACCTGATAGTCTGTGCAGCAAACAAAATGTACGAACGTGTGCAGACAGAACCATCATCACATGTTCCAGAAATGCTCCCCAAGGCTCTGTGACTGAATGAATACGAATGACAGGGTGGTGGGAGCAGACGCAGGGGCGGGGAGGGTGGGGCCGGACCCAGGGAGCCCTGTCTACCTGTCTCCCAAGCTGAAGACTTACAGGCTTGTTATGTAGGCAATAGGAATCCAGTGAACTTTAAGGAAGGGAGCGACACAATTCAACTGAGATCTGGAAAAATCACCGTGGAAGGATGGACAGAGCCTGCTGTGTGGACAGCGAAGGTGCAGACCAAGCGGGATGCTGCCACAAGACTCTGCGTGGGAGAGGTCTGTGCATGGAGACATATTCCGTATTGGAGATCGACAATGCATTACGCTTCAGCGTCAGCCACAATTACGAATTCTATCATCTTAAACTTCATAACATTTCAGATAGGAGTTGAAAATAAAATTGGAATAAAAATGCAGAAACCCTGGGGGCTGGGGGTGGAATATAAGTACCACAACACAGATCCAGAAGGATAAAGAACAGCTTTAGGAAAAGTACCTAGGAGAACAAAGAAGTTGGAAGAAATATCTTCCTAGTCCATGAAGAACTTGAAGTTATATTCCAAAAGAATGCTTTTGGCATCAAGTATCTGAGCTTCAAGTAGTTCCTGGTAAAGGGGCCTCCAGTCTGAAGGCTGCCTTGGAAGAGACTCCTCGGAGGGACCCTCAGCCCTTGGGGTTTTATTTGCTGGCTGGCTCTGCTCTCTCCCCATGGGAGTCACAAACAGAACTGACCTACCCAACTCAGCAGCTCGAGCTCTGACAAGATCTCTGCCCCGGGAGGCCAGGTTCCCTGGCAGGCACCAGCTCCCTCACCACGCCTGATGTCAAGAGAAAATGATGCATCCTCCTGAATGGATTTAGGCTGAATCGGAGGACCAAGCCCTTGTCAGTCAAGTGCCAACAGGGCAGTTCTGAACCTGCCAGGCTGGGTTAGTCATCACCCTTATAAAATAAAATACCCCAATAATTAATACAGGACAAATTAATTAAAGGAAGTAGGAGCATTGCAGAGCCCATTATGAACTGGGTGATAATTATTGGCAAACACAGGAAGAGGTTTACTAAATGCCCCTGACTCTCGCTCCATTGACAATAAACTAAACCCTGAAATCTGGGCGTCCAAAGTCAGGAGGAAACCGTGTGGAGCCCACGTGACTGAAACATGCACGGCAACAGCCCAGGCTTGGCCCTTTGCCTGATCCTTTTACCCGTTCAGGGATATTCTAAGTACCTGTGCCCCTTGGTCAGTTACAATCCCAGCCCTCTGATGAAAGAACCACAGGTTTCGCCTACATTTTTGACTGAGAAGGGGAAAACCAGGGAACATTAATCCTGTAATAACCAAGCCATCACTTTGGCTGATGCCTTTCCCACCTTTTTTCTGCCGTAGCATTCCCTAGCTCTGAAGCGATTACCCCCCAGCTCTCTGACCTCCATCCACGTTCATCTAGCCCAAATTTTCAGGGCCTCTGGGTAGAGCGTTATAGATGACTGGAAACAGGGACTATACCTAACTTCTGCTTAATCAACTCTATTTTTTCTCTTTTACCATCTTACTCACCAGCTCATTTACTATATGAACTGCTGCTAGAAGGTGGAGGAGGAACAGTAAAGTATCCCCCTAATCGAGAAGGCACTTTGAGACCAGAGAACGAAGCATGCCGCTCCATATAGTTCATAGTTTCATCCAGGGTAACTTACAGGGGATCCGGCAGCCTCATATTCTCTGCAAAATCCAGACCTTGGTGCACAGATTCTATAGAGTGAGGGGACACACAGAAGGGCACTGTAGTGAGATTAAAGGGCTCACACACACCTCAAGGGTTTGCATTCACCCAACTGACAACTTGCCTTTAATTAGATCTTGTGGTACCACCTGACTACGTTGCATCTCCAACTATGCCAAGCTGATAACAGATTCAGGGGAGGCCAAAACAAGCCTCCCCCCATCCCAGCCTTAGCGTGCATTTCTAAGCTACGGATATTCATCTCCACTGGGCCTGGAACATGTAGCCCCAAGAGAGGCCATTGAGTGACCCAATGTGAGCAAGGTGGAGGGCCAAAGATGGAGTCAGTATTGTCAGCTCTCCTACCCTGACTTATCTGCCCATTGACCCTGCTCTCTCTCCCCACATCATGAACAGAACTGATCTTCCTAACTCAGCAGCTACCACAGCATGTCTACAAGCCAGGTTTCTTGATGAGCTCTGAGAACCTGACCGGCATTGGCCCTTTCACCACAACTGATGTCAAGAGAAAATGATGCATCCTCCTGAATGGACGGAACCAGATTTGGAGTTTATGCTCTCCAAAGGGGTCAAAATACTGTATTTAGTGTTTATTATCTGCTATCTGTACAATGAAAGTGCCATAGTGGTGCCTGGGTGGCTCAGTCAGTTAAGCGTCCTACTTTGGCTAGGGTCATGATCTCACAGTTTGTGGGTTCTAGCCCTGCAGCAGGCTCTGTGCTGACAGCTCAGAGCCACCTGGAGCCTGCTTCTGATTCTGTGTCTCCCTCTCTCTCTGCACCACCACCACGCTGACCCCCGCTTGCAGTCTGCCTCTCTCTCTCTCTCTCTCTCTCTCTCTCTCAAAAATAAATAAACATTTAAAAAAAATTTTTTTAAAGTGCCATAGTTTGCTTGCCAAAGTGCCATTATTTTATTGACAGATGTAGTCTGTAAAGCTAGAACAGGGCCTGGTACATAGTATGCATCAATAAATATTTTATTGAATAACTCGACGAATAAGATCCTGACAGTAACTGGGGCGCCTGGGTGGCTCAGTCAGCTAAGCATACAACTTTGGCTCAGGTCATGATCTCATGGCTCATGAGTTCGAGCACTGCATCGGGCTGGCTCCTGTCAGCACAGAGCCTGCTTTGGACCCTGTCCCCACTTCTCTCTGCCCCTCCCCCACTCACACTCTAAATAAATGTTTAAAAAAAAAGATCTGACATAGCATTTCAGGAGTATATTGTGTAAGTTCTGCAGAATTCCCAGGATGAAATAGCACCCGATCACACAGCACTTCTGTTTCCCATCTGCATCCCTGCACCCCTGCTCCCACAGAAACTGAGAAGAAGAAGGACCGGAGAAGAAAGCACAGTAGCCTTTGTGCAATCCAAGCCTATGAGGCTGCTTGGGGTCCCTGTGAACGCGCAAGAGGCTGCGAAGAGAAAAGACCAGCCATCAGTTAGATCTGAGTGTGTCACTGCACAAACATCTGGGCAGTTCTAGAGTTATAGGGTGTGCGTTCCCTCCCCTGGGGCTCCTAGGACCACATCTCCAGCAAACTCCAGTTTGCTCCAGCTCAGGCCTCCAAAGTTCCTAGTGCAGGACAGCTAATCTGGAGTTGTAGGAAGGCAAGGACCCCGTGTTCAGCACCTGATGGAAAACCCTTTGTTAGAATCCCAATCACTGGCCCTCTGACACGGCCCAGCACCTGGTCCCCCGTCCTCTGAGTGCCTTTGGTTCACTTTTGAGGCTTGTTGCAAAGCAGCCCAGCCAGTGTCTCTGACTGGGAGAGGCACACCCCCTGTCCTCCCAAGTCAAGGCTCCGAGTGGCTTACATTCTCTGCCACGGTCTCTGGTGGAAACAGCTGGGCTGCAAAATATTGACAGATCACAGAAGGAGAGTGTTTCTTAAATGGAGCTGAGAGCCTTTTGCAACCATTCCCTAGTAATAGACACCATCACGTTAATCCGGGTCTCTGGTTGAGTGTCCTCTTTCTCTCTAGGGCTGAAAATGCCAGAATATTTTAGCTGTGAAGCAAACAGGGCCCCTTAGGAAGAGTGACGGGTCTGTACAGCTACCTGTCCACACAGAGGCAACAATCTGCCTCCGTGGGGGAGGAGGTTTCACCGGAAGCAAGTATCTCTACACATTGTCTGTATTGCTTGAAAGGAACAAAACATTAATTTTGTCAATGAAGCTATAAGTTTTGGGGAGGGGGAAATCCCCCTAAGTTCTTCAGCTAAAACCCAGTTTCCCTGTCTTCTAAATATGTCTCCACTCCATACTACCCCAGCCCACCTCCTCTCTCATCTGGAGGATCACACCCACCCCTCACAGCTACCCCAGCCTGTTGTCGTTCTACCTCTAAACCCATTCGCTGCTCCAGCTAGAAAGACCTTCCCTGAGTCCCTTCCCTAAAACCTTCCAATGGTTTCCACTGTCCCTAGGGTTGAGTTTAGTCTCCTTAACGTGATCTGAATGCTCTCAAACACTACAGTCTCGTTTTTTACCCACTCCTCCGTCTCCTACTCAACAGAAGAGCCATACTCGACCCCCTTCCACTGTCCCTGGGACGTCCGTCATGCCTCTGTCCCTTCCAGGTCTTCCAGGATGCTATTTCCTTCACCTCGACACCCTCCAGCCCTCTAACTCCCTCCCTCCCCGCTGCTTCCAACCTACCCCTATGCTCACTAATTCCTACTTATCCTTATGGTCTGCTGCCCTCAGGAGATCTCTGATCCCCAGACCAGGTTACACCCCCCAGCTGTCTATTAACATCTGTCTGAACTTAGCCTGTCTTAACTTTCATTAACACTTTGTAATGGGCAGGCTTCCCATGAAAGCTGCCCCTGGTGTCTCCTCTGCCCACCACTGCTTTCCCAGCGCCCAGGCCAGTCCCAGATCAGTAAATGTGCGCTAGATGAAAACATACACTCATTTTCAGAACAGCTATGAATCTCCGCCTCTCTGCTATCTCTCCAAAACTCTTGTCCACTATTAGCCTTTAGTTCATTTCTTATCTGGGATTCTCACTAGGCCAATTTACCTGGCGTACTTCCCGATGAAATACCTGCCATTGTCACTTTTTCTTATCCCCTCACTAATTCAGCCTCATATTCCTGCCCTAGCAGTAAATTTCATCCTGCCAAGGAACTCAGAAGCGGTTGCTGAATTGGCTGCCTGACTTTTCAAGGCTGTAAAGAGGTCTGGCACGCCCCCTAGAGATGACCGTGAGTACTTTTGTAAGAAACCATCTGCACCTCCTCCTGGATCCCTGGCGGCAGGCAATCACCAGAATCACTAGGTGTAAACCTGGAAGGACTGTTAGGAGTCGTCTAGCACAGCCTCCTTCATTCACAGATGAAAAATTGACTATAAGATCTTGAATAAGAAAGATGGTGAAAATATTGGTCTGGTGTCCCCTTCACCCCCCAAGTACCCTCCCCCTGCAGCATTCTAAACCCACCCCACCGTAAATTCAGAGTCAGCCAAGGCAGACCCCTTGGGTGGACACAAGTCTGTTTCCCTTTCCTCTCTAACAGCAGGAAGGACTGTAATTGTAACTCACGCGAGTGTGTTTCACAGCGAGGTAACAGAGGTCTAAAGTACCAAATGAGAGCCAATGTCCTCTCTGTGGGGGAACTCTGTTCCTGAATCTCTTTTCCAAAATTGTGCAAGATGGAATAGCACTGCAAAACTTCATTTTTCACAGATACCAATCATCCCTATAATAAAACGTTCTGGTCAAATTTAGTAATCATATGAAGTGAGAAATCTTTATGTCTAGACGTGTACTGGCACCTGCAGGCAGAACAAAACGAATATTTTCAGCTATTATCCTTAAATCAGATATAGCTCGACCCCATTTCTGCTGAGTCGGAATGAGACCGACCTATTTCAGTGTCAATACTTGGAGACATTAGGGCTTGAAAAAGATGAAGGGGGAGCTGTAGATTTAATATCTATTGATGTGCAGCAAAATGGTCACTGCACAATGAGAAGAGTAGACATGGTTTTTCATGGGCCAGAGACTGTCTTATAAGGACACTTTCTCTTTACCACCTGTGGCACAAGCTGAATTTATCAGATTGGTGTTTCTAATACAGCATGACTATGAGTCAAGACATTAAATGTTTATGTGGTTTGAACACTCAGTCATTTAGATCAGTATTTCTCATAGTGTGATCTACAGACCAGCAAAGAGTCTCCAAAACTCTTCTGGGAGCCTGTGAGGTCCAAACTATTTTCAAAATCATGTTAAGATATTATTTGTTGTTTCCACCGTGTTCACAGTTGTGCTGGTGGGCGAAACATCTGGTGCCTTGGCACAAATCAAGGTGGCAACACCAGACTCCACCGGTATCGCTGCATCCTTCTTTGTGCCAAGTGCTCACAGGGGAAAAAAATGCCAGTTTCACTTAAGAATTTCCTTGATGAAGAGATACAAATCAAAACCATACTGCGATACCACCTCACACCGGTCAGAGTGGCTAAAATGAACAAATCAGGAGACTATAGATGCTGGAGAGGATGTGGAGAAACGGGAACCCTCTTGCCCTGTTGGTGGGAATGCAAACTGGTGCAGCCACTCTGGAAAACCGTGTGGAGGTTCCTCAAAAAATTAAAAATAGATCTACCCTAGGACCCAGCAACGGCACTGCTAGGAATTTACCCAAGGGATACAGGAGTGCTGATGCATAGGGACACTTGTACCCCAATGTTTATAGCAGCACTCTCAACAATAGCCAAATTATGGAAAGAGCCTAAATGTCCATCAACTGAAGAATGGATAAAGAAATTGTGGTTTATATACACAATGGAATACTACTTGGCAATGAGAAAGAATGAAATATGGCCTTTTGTAGCAACGTAGATGGAACTGGAGAGTGTTATGCTAAGTGAAATTAGTCAGAGAAGGACAGATATCATATGTTTTCACTCATAAGTGCATCTTGAGAAATTTAACAGAAGTCCATGGGGAAAGGAAAGGGAAAAAAATAGTTACAAACAGAGAGGGAGGGAAGCAAACCACAAGAGACTCTTAAAGACAGAGAACAAACTGAGGTTTGATGGGGGTTGGGGGAGAGGGGAAAGTGGGTGATGGGCATTGAGGAGGGCACTTGTTGGGATGAGCACTGGGTATTATATGTCAGCCCACTTGACAATAAATTATATTTTAAAAAAAAGAATTTCTTTGATGAGAGGCACCTGGGTGGTTCAGTCAATTAAGCATCTGATTCTTGGTCTCAGCTCAGGTGTTCTTTCCAGGGTCATAAGTTCAAGCCCCTCATTGGGCTCCACGTTGAGCATGAAGCCGACTTGGAAAAAAAAAAAAAAAAGAATTTCCTTGATGAAACAGTAAAAAATATTGATTTTATTAAATCTTAATCCTTGAGTACACAGCTTCTTAAAATGTTACACACTCTACATAGAGCATTTTTGTAGCACAGTAAAGTACAACCCTGTCTAGGGGGTAAGCAATTGAGAGTTATTTGAATTGGGAGTTGAACTAGCTGCTTTTTTCATGGAATGCTATTTTTACTTGAAAGAGTGACTGACAAACTGCATTCACTCAGACGTGGATATTTAGAGATATTTTCATAAAAACTAAATGAGAAGAGCCTGTCGTTTCAATGAAAGCAGTTGACAGTATTTGTTACTAATACTTGACCCTTCAACCAAAAATCACAATTTTGGAAAACTTGTATCTGCCCTATAAACTTGACAGCTTCCCCAGCTGTAAAGACTTTTCCAGTGAGGTCAGTGTGTTATTAACAAATGCGACGATTTTTATCTTGCATAATGAAATTTGTCAACACTTGGAAGATGTGCATAACTCAGTGAGTCATTATTTTCCAAATGACCAATGCATGAGGTTACAAAATCATGCACGCATAAAGATCCGTTCAAATGCGAGATTGACCAATAGACTCTAATGTAGCAGAATGTGAAATTCATTCACATGGTTTCAGATTCCACAATGCAACTACGCTTTCGGAAACTACCACTTACCAATTTTTTATGTAGAAAAGTATCCGTGATTATCTATTAAATACTTCTCTAAGGGAGCCTGGGTGGCTCAGTCGGTTAAGCGTCTGACTTCGGCTAAGGTCATAATCTCGCAGTTTGTGAGTTGGAGCCCTGAGTCCAGCTCTGTGCTGACAGCTCAGAGCCTGGAACCTGCTTCGGATTCTTTGTCTCCCTCTCTCTGCCCCTTCCCCACTCGCGCTCTGTGTCTGTCTCTCAAAAATAAACATTAAAAAAAATTTAAATACTTCTCTTTACAATTACATACCTTTGCAAAGCCATATTTTCTCCATAAATGTCCACTGAAACACCTTACAACACATTTTATTAGAAGCAAGCATGAGACATCAACCATGTTCTTTTAAGCCAAACATTAGAAAGAGTTGCAAACATGTAAAACAATGCCACTCTTCTTATTAAAAGGTATTTGCTTTGGAAAATATTTTTTTATAGAAATCATTTTACCTGTGTTAATGTACAATGGGTTTATTATTTTAAAAAATGTTTTTTAACATTTATTTATTTTTGAGAGAGAGAGCACGATCAGGGGAGGGCAGAGAGAGAGGGAGACACAGAATCCAAAGCAGGCTCCAAGCTCTGAGCTGTCAGCACAGAGCTCAACAGGAGGCTCGAGCCCACAAATGGTGAGGTCATGACCTGAGCTGAAGTCAGACGCTTAACCGCCTGAGCCACCCAGGCACCCCACAGTGGGTTTATTATTTTTAATGAACACTTTTGGAAATGTCTCCGTTTTGATTTCTAATTTACATAAACAAAAGCATCCTTTTTGTCTCTTTCTAGTGCTTATCTCCGCAGAAGCTGGAATATAAATCAATATAAATCAAGCTATCTCACTCCCTACTTAAAATCTTTAGTGGATTCCCACTGCAATTATAGTAATACACAAACCTGTTTCTGCAAGAGACGAGGGCCCGCGGCCGCCCTCTGCTGCCCCCACGCGGCTGCA
>NC_064808.1:85305774-85490043 GCF_023721935.1 Panthera uncia | reverse complement strand
CCGGCCCTTGCTGTTTCAGAACACACGAAGCTTCCTCTCACTTCAGGCCTTTGCACTCACCTTCCTTCCAGATCCCCGCCTGGTGGCCTGGCCATCGCACAGGACCTCCACTAACCCCCTTTAGAGCAGCATTTATGTGTGGCACTTACACTCCCTGAAATCATCCTACTTGTCTGTGTTTTCACATCCATTTTCATCATCTGTCTTCCCACACCAGAAACAAAAACTTCGTGAGAAGGGTGGCCTCCTCTCCCTTTTCTGTCCCAAGATCCTCAGCTTATAGAACCATTCCAGGCAAGACACAGGATCTCAATCAATGCTTTGGGGTGTTTTTTTTTTTTAATGTTTATTTATTTATTTTGAGAGAGAGGAGAGAGAGAGAGAGAATGCATATATGCAAGTGGGTGAGGGGCAGAGACAGAATCCCATAGCAGGCTCCAGGCTCAGTGCAGAGCCTGACATGGGGTTCGATCTCAAGACTGAGCCGAAATCAAGAGTCGGACCCCTAACCAACTGAGCCACCCAAGTGCCCCCTCAATAAATGCTTTTGAAAATAAATCTTTCCTGTCCTAAAAGACACTTTGGCAAAGAAGGAAGAATGAAGGAGTAAGAATGATGTGACAGACACATCAGTCAAGAATCACGGTTGACAACAGCGGTAGAAACTTCATAAATGCTCAGGCTTCTGGAAACATCTGGAAAGGGGAATGAACGCAAGAGAAATCTCCTTACTCTGACACACGAGTGTGCAATCTCCCTTTCTCACGTACAAACCACACGCCCCAGTTTCACAGTCACGCATGTTCACACTGCCGCACTCGTCAGCTTATGGGCAAAAATGGACATTCAACGGCACACACACAGGTACCCACCTTCACAAACATTTTTCTTTTTAGAATTCTTCCCTCTTCCTTTCCTGAAACATTCCCATTGCCTCTGTTCCTTCCAGACTTGAGTGACGACGCTACTTTTTTAATTAAGGATTTTCTTAATTCCCTGGGTGTTCCGGGTGTCGTGTTTGTGACGGGGTGGATGCTTAGAGTCTTAGGCAATGTCTTCTCTTCTCTCAGCATTCCAGCAAACCAAGCCTGCATCCGCGAAAAGATGTTTTCCCTCAGGGAACAATACTTGCTCGGTTTTATAAAGCATTTTACATACTGATGCAACTTTTCAGTGAATATCTTGCAAAGTCAACAAAATTGAAGTCGAAATCACTGAAGCCCCAGCAGTGTTTCCTTAGCTTCCACCAGCCTCCTACCAAAATAAATCTCTGAGGTAGGTGACCACCGATTGATGCCGTGGCTGGTCTGGGAACTCACCGAAAAGTAAAGGCATTTGTCCAGAATTGATTGGAATTCTTTACCCACATCTCCAAAGTAATTTCATTCTGTTCTGCTTCTAACTGTACAAGAGAGGTCGGGAAGGTCATATAAATGAGAGACTCTGAGGGGCACCTGGGTGGCTCAGTCGGTTAAGTGTCCCAGTCTTGATTTCATGGCCTAGGTCATGATCTCACGGTTCATGGTATCAAGCCCCAAGTCCAGATCTGTGTTGATGGCACAGAGCCTGCTTGGGATTCTCTTTCTCCCTCTCTCTCTGCCCTCCCTACTCACTCTCTGTCTCTTAAAATAAATAAACAAAAACAATTTTAAAAAATGAGGGCCTCTGGGCCAGGAGAGGGTCACAGGTGTACATTGTGTGAGCTGTGGGTCTCTGATGAACTTGAGACCCTGCAGAGAGAGGCAGCCACCACGAGGGTCAGCTGCTTGCTCCTTGAAGGAGCACAGGCACTGCACAGCCAGACGTGCCAATTTTTTATGAGAAGTCGGCTAACTGGATTTTTATATTAAACTCCCCGATTGTTCAATGGTAGCTCATATTCTTTAAAAGCACTTTTAAAAACATGTTCAAAAACATACCTGCCGGTCAGGCGTAACCCGACAGTCACCAGTTTGTGGTTTTTGTTTGAAAAGTTCAGAGAAAAAAGAAAGAGGTACAAAACCCAAAAGCCATGGGGGTGGCGAAGGTGGGGTGGGGGTGAAGGCAAAGGGGAAAAAAGGAGAAACAAGCTTTTAGCAAAAATTTGAAATTTCAGGAGAGGAGAGAGGCCCCACCCTCAAGCACAATGTGACTGTCCCTGCCTTCATTCTGATCCAATCAAACCCCAGACAGGTCATTTCTGGGCCACTTGATGGAAGGAGGGCATGAAGAACTTGAGATGAAGAAAATGGGGACCAATCAGAGAAACTGGAATCGATCAGCCCCAGAGGAGTGGGGGTGGGGGGGTTGGGGAGTGGGGAAGCTGACAGATGATGTAATGACGAACTTGACAAAAGCTGGAAATGGCGAAAGAATAGCCATGGAAGATTGAGGAGCATGGAAGGAGACTCTGTGGGCGGGGAGGGGGGTGTCCACACGTTGGGAAGCTAGCTCTCCACTGCCAGTCTTCTGACACAGCACTGTCCCCGATGCCCCAGGGCAGGAGGGGAACTGGCAACACTTCAGAGCTGCGGGGAGAGGCCCCCGGAGGCCCCTGCCACAGGAGTTCAGCCTCAGCAAGCCTGCTGTTCTGCCACACTGAGGCCGGGCAGGAAGGCCTCCACCCCCTGGCACCTTCCTGGCAATAGGAGATTGAGTGGCTGCTGAAAAATGACTCCACAGTTGGGAGTGAGCGTAGCCTCTAGGGCTCCACTACCAACTTTAACTTCCCACTTTTCTCCCCCAGTGGAGGCTTTTCCCAACTCAGCAGCCTCTGACGGCTTTTGACTCCTTGTCTTGTTTTTGTCCAGGAGAAAGGATAAGGAGTATGGCAGAGGTGACAGCCCCAAGAACTAAGATTCATGAAGGTGGGAGCATCCTTACCTCTGTTAAAATGCAGCACAGGGGTGCCCAGGTGGCTCAGACGGTTAAGCGGCTGTCTCTTGATTTAGGCTCAGGTCATGATCTCATGGCTGTTGAGTTCCAGCCCCACATCAGGCTCTGGGCTGACAGTGTAGAGCGGGCTTAGGATTCTCTCTCTCTCCCTCTCTCTCTCTCTGCCCCTCCCCCCACTGGCACTTTCTCTTTCTCTCTCTCAAAATAAAGAAAGAAATAAACTTAAAAAGATGGAAATGACCCAAATGTCCATCACCGAAGAAGAGTAACAAAATGTGGCACATCCATACAAGGGACTATTATTCAGCCATAAACAGGAATGAAATGCAGATACATGCTACAACCTCATAAACTTTCGCTAAGTGAAAGAAGTCAGACACAGAGGTCACATTTAGATAAAATATCTATCCTATCCTTCCAGTCAGAGAGTAGATCGATGGAGGGTTGCCAGAGGCAGGGGAGAGAAGAGAACGGGGAGTGAATGCCACAGGTTGCCCTTGGGGCATGATAGAGGTGATGGGTGTACAACATTTTGAATGTACTAAATGCCACTGAACTGTACATTTTTCAATGGTTAGTTTATGTTATGTGAATTTTACCTCAATTTTGAAAATAAAAGTTAGCATAGTATGTTAGGTAAATATTGAATGCCTGATTTGGAAATCCAACCATGCCGTATTCCAATCATGGGATGTTGGGCAAGCCGCTTACATCAAGCTTGTTGGGTAAGCTCGTTGAGCCTGTTTCCTTATCCTACACTGGGGGATACTTTCCTCATGGAGTTATTATGAAAACTAAATATGTTAATATTTGTAAAACACCTCAACCGTATTCTATTCATATTCTAGCACCATGTCAATGTTTTTCAATGGATACATGAGCCCCCAGCACGCTCCAAGCAGGCTGCTCAGACTCCAGGTGGTTCTCTCCAGGTCTGTGGTTCTTGGTCTCATAGGATGGTCTCTATGGGGAGCTGGGTGCAACGTGGGGGCTGCTGCACTCAGCCCATGTCACTGCTCCTCTCTTAAAGATTCTCATGGGAGCATCTGGGTGGCTCAGTGTGTTGAGTTTCTCACACTTGGTTTTGGCTCAGGTCATGATCTCACAGTTCATGAGTTTAACCCCTTGCATCGGGCTCTGCACTGACAGTGTGGAGCCTGCTTGGGATTCTCTCCCTCTGTGTCTCTCTGCCCCTCCCCTGCTCATGTTAGCGCTCACTAGCTCTCTCTCTCTCATCTCTCTCTCTCAAAATAAATAAACTTAAAAAAAAATTTTTTTAAAGATTCTAATGCTACGAAAATGAATAGGGGCTTCTGGTCTAGGACCCAAATTCTCAAGTGCCTTAGAATATGGGACTCTTTATGGGCAGAGCCTTGTTTTTAAGAAATTTGAAACTCTTGTGAAGAAAAGGGAGATTGGGGACCTCTGGAGAAGCCACACAAGATAGCTTACAGGCATACATTGCCCGGGCTGTCACCCACAAGGCCAGAGTTCTCTGGTGCCAGCCCCTTCTCAGGCCAGTCAGGATGGGCCTACGGAAGTGGTGAGGGTTCTGGAGCCACACTGTCCCCAGGCACTGGCCTCATGGAGCCCAAGCAGGGTGCTTGCACCTGTGAAGAGTCTGGGGGTGCATTCTCTGCTCTACCCCACTCAAACTCAGCTGTTACAACTGTGACCGTATTTGGGAACATGTTTTCCCCAGGTTTGTTTGTTTTGTCTTTTACATGAAGTAGTTTTATTTTGTTTGGGGATAAGTATTACAATAGTCCAAAATCAAATTACCTAAAAAGGTATCCGGTGACATCACCCCACCCCACTTACTATCCATTTGTTCCTGACTCTACAGCTAATTTTAACAGTAGTCTGTGCATCTTTCCCAGAGTCCCTTGAAGGTAATACAAATGCAGATAATGTTTTCTCTCTTACTTACAGGAAGAAGGGCATATTATAAACACCGCACTGCACTTGGGCTTTTTTTCACTTAATATACCTTGGAAATCAGTTCCCAGGGAGCTTCCTCGTTCTTTTTTACAGCTGTGTAGCACTCTCTTGTAGGGCAGTATCATAAATAATTGAGTCACTCCCCTCTCGATGGATATGTGGATTGATTCCAGTCTTTTGTTGTTAAACACCAGGGGCATAATTGTGTACGTCATTTTGCAAGGATGAAATTTTCTATAAAGTAAATCCCCAAGAGTGTTACTGCCGGGTCAAAGGTTACATGTGTTTGTAATTTTGATAGATATTGTCAAATTACTCTCCCTTTTACCTGCCAGCATGAATGCAAGAGAGTTCTATTTCCTCACAGATACACAACACGGTGTGTTCTCAAACTTTTGGACTTTTTCCGATCTGATGGCTGAAAAATGGTATCTCAGAATAATTTTAATTTGCATCGCTCCTATTATGAATGAAGTTGAATATCATTTTTATATATATAGGGCCCCTTTCTGTTTTCTATCCTATGAACTATCGGTTCACATCCTCACTCATTTTTCTTTTGGCGATTGATGTCTATGAGTTTTTTATCTGTTAGGAAGATTAGCCCTTTCTTCTGATCCTAATCACAAATATTTTCTCCAGTTAATCATATTTGCACGCAGTGTTTTTGCCGTGCAGCATTTTTTTATAGTGTTTAATTTCTCAATCTTCTATGGCTTGTGTGATTTCTGGGTTTTCAATCACAGAAACATATGACTCACCTCAAGGTTTCAAAGGTTTGAACATAGAAATTCTCCCAAATTTTCATCTAAGTACAAATATGCATTTTAAAAAATTAAATCTTTGGTCTGTTTGGAGCTTCCCCCCCCCCCCCCACCGCCAGTTTGTTCTCACATGGGGAAGGGGATTCCTATGCCCTCTCTCTCCATCCAGCCACCCTCATAACTCTCTTTCATCCTAACCTGAACTTGGCCCTGGCACTGTACTTAGACATTACAACAGCTGCCAGCAATGTAGACTTTAGGAAAAGGCAGCAACCCTCCGGCACCTCCCAGAGTGATCAGAATTTCCACACGAGTCTGAGCTGTCTCGGGTGAAAACAAGGTTTAGGGGAACCAAAGGCAGCGACTGCCAAGAATCCAGTAGCAGGGACCCCAAAGTTGGTTGCCATAGCCACTTAAAATTCTCAGAAGCACTGCACAGAGTCACTTGGAAAGGGAGAAAAACGGACTTAAAAAGCAATTCCCGGGTTTCAACATGTGTTCTTTGTTGGTAGAATTCAGGATGAGGATTTGAAGGACCCTGTGGGAGTATCCTTTCACTGCTCGCCCCTAATCCTCTCCAAATCGCCTAGGCTCTACAGCTGTTGGTTAGCCAGATAAACTATTTGTTCAATTATTCTTGGCCTCGATGGGGCGGCTGGCCTCAAAGGCTTTGGGCTTCATAATTCGGGCTACTTCAATCAGCCCGGGCCCTCCCAGGGCTGCCTACAGGAGACAGGGCGCGTTTGAAGACACCATGCCCCTAGCAAGTCTTTCCTTCCACTTCCTTTTCATCTCCACCCAGACGGGGCCGAGGCGGCTGACACCTCCCCACGGACCCCAGTGTCGGGGAGCAGAGTTAGCTTTGGGAACAATGCCAAAGCAGAGAATCAAGGCGATAAAATAATTACAAATGAAAGGGAGATTAGCAGACACTGTCGGGACAAATGCTTCCAAAATGGTTCCTGAAACCTCGGACAGCACATTCTCAGAGGACACGTTGCTGCAGCTGCTGTCGCCATGGCGATGGGGGCAACAGATGCCCGGCTGGGAGCACTCGCTGCAAATGTCAGACCCGACAAAACACCGGCCACGGGGAAGGAGATGACAGACCGGGTCACCTCTGCATCATGGAAATGGACTGGTAATTAACACAACTTTATTCTCTCCTTTTGTCTGCTCTCCCTCCCCCTTCCCTTGGCTTCGGTTGAGTCCCACTAATAAATGGTTGACAGCTGTTGAGAGATGGGTCCAGTCTGGCAGTTGCGATGAGAAATACTCTCTTTGGGGGTTTGATTCCCCCCACTGCGAAGTCCTCAGAAGGGCTGGTATGCTCTCTTTTCAGCTGAGTCCTGGTCCTGACTCCTCTGCCCTGGTCTCTCCAATTTGCTACCTTTTCCTCAAAACTCTGTTTTGGTTTCCCGTAAGATCCCGAGGCAGCACTAAGAACTGTGGAATGTTCATCTTCACCCCATAGTGTCCACCATCTGCCTAAGACCAAACCTGAGTAACAAGAATGGAATTGCTACATAAGCCCCCGAGCTTTGTACTTCCAAAAAGATTGCCATTCCTGAGCTCTTCACATATAAAAATTCTAGAACGATTACTGATAGTGCCTCTCTACCTAAAATGGTTGTAAAATGTGACAAGCTCTTTCACATTCCATATCAACTTAGGCATCCCTCTGGGGTATCTCTCCTAGAAGCCATGACCAGGAATTGCATATAAATTTATATCTATATTTACATTTATATTTATACATATACACACATACATACACAAAGGGTATGAACGGATACTTTCTTGGTTTTCCTCTTTTTTAGATTAAATTTTAGTTAGTTAACATACAATGCAATATTGGTTTCAGGAGTAGAATTCAGTGGTTCATCACATAACATACAACACCCAGTGCTCATCACAGCAAGTGCCCTTCTTAATCCCCATCACCCATCTAGCCCATCCCCCACCCACCTCCCTCCATCAACCTATAGTTTGTTCTCTATCTTTAAGAGTCTCTTGTGGTTTGTTTCCCTCTCTTCTCCCCCCCAACCCTTCCCATATAGTCATCTGTTTTGTTTTGTTTTTTAAATTCGCATATGAGTGAAACCATATGGTATTTGTCTTCCTCTGATTGACTTATTTCACTTAGCATAATACACTCTAGCTCCATCCATGTCCTTGAAAATGGCAAGATTTCATCCTTTTGATGGCTGAGTAGTATTCCATCATATAGATAGATAGATAGATATAGATATAGATATAGATATAGATATAGATATAGATGCATGCCACATCTTCTGTATACATTCATCAGACAATGGACACTTGGGCCATTGTCTGTCTCCATATCTTGGCTATTGTTGATAATGCTGCTATAAACATCAGGGTTCATGTACTCCTTTGAATATGTATTTTTGTATCCTTTGGGTAAATACCTAATAGTGCAATTGCTGGGTCATAGTGTAGTTCTATTTTTAGTTTCTTGAGGAACCTCTATAAATTAACAGGTACTTTCTAAGTACTCATCAAGGGACTCTTCTCCAAACAGTGATCTAATCATATAGTTACTGACTTGGAATCAAGTGAACCATGCACAGTCAGATCCCCCATCCACAATGGACACTTACTTGTATAAGAGTAAACTGTAAGTTCCCAGAGAACAGCAATTACACAATTTTTTTGTGAGTCTTCACTGCCCAACAGAATGCATCAAAAAACCATGAAAATTCTGTAAGGTAGGGTACTCCAAACTTTTAAAATCAGGTATCCTTATAGTAAGTTTTTAACAGGCAACCCCAATAGAGCCATGTTTATTTAAATAACATAACCTAGTAATATAATGAGCTTTACAGAACACACAGAAAAGTAGAAGTTGCTATAGAAAATTGGGTATGATTAAATATAAGTAGAAGTTCTAATATTTTCTTCTTATACTGCAATGGATCATCTTGCCCTTCCACTTTAGAGACCACCTCTCTGGAGAATACGCAATTTCTACACTCAGTCTCAGGAGACTTACAGTCTACTTGAGAAGACTTGGAAAAAAAAAAAAAAAAAACACTGGAACTTCTGCTAAAAATAAAATAAAATAAAATAAAGTTTAGAATGGGGGATGATCACCAAGCTCATGGATGGGCTTCATGAAGCCCAAGAGACCCACTGAAAATAAATGCTAAAGTTTATAGGTATGTGCATATGTGCACATTTTTCTAAGGAAAGTTCCAAAGCTTTCAGATGATCCTCCAATGGATCTGGAATACACGAAAATTATAGAACAAGCGGCTTAAGGGGAGAAATGAAGCAGGTAATACAGAAGCATCCTGCCCAACATTGTCCTCCTTTGCAAAGAGAGCAATCAAGACCTGATGGAACATTGCTCCAAAAGCTACTCAAGGAGAGTATGGTTATTTCCGGGGACTGAAATTTTGTCTCTAGGTCAGTGAATTTTCAACCTCTTTCAGCAGTTCCCACTTTTCAAATGATATCTTACGTGAAAGCCACATAGATAAAAGTAGATCAGAGTGACGGTGTTCTGGGTGAAGTAGGGTTGGTCGCAAACCACCATTCCCGTAGCATCCTCAACTTCCGCATCCCCATGATGGTGATTCCAGAGGACTGGAGTACTCCTTGGAATACAGCTGGAAATCCCTGCATTGGGTCTTCTTGAGTCTGTGATCTGACAGTTTTCCTTAACTAATGTCCTATTCAATTCAGTTTATGAACCATTCAAAATCACTCCCTCTGCCTTCAGCTCCGCCTCTGGCTATTTTCCTTTGCATCCTTTGCCAAAGTCCCCATTAGCTGTGGTCTCTAAATGTTTTTCACTGAGTGTGGTCCATGATCCACCCTCAGCAGAATTACCTGGTTTGCTTGTTAAAGATGCAAACTCGTGAGCATCACTTAAGGCCTACTGACTCGGAATCACTGGCCATAAAGTCCCATCATGTGTAACTTCAACAGGCTCTTCACGTGATTCTCATGTGTCCAGAGTTTGGGGTCTACCATTGGGCTAGGGCACTTGGTCAGCAACTCTTACCCGCTGACCCTCAACTACCAAAGTCACCAAAATTGACTCAGCTTCACTTGAGCCTACCCAAAAGCTAAAGAAAGAGACAGAAAAAGATGAAAATTCTCAGTGAACAATAACTGAGTGTCCTCTGGGGAGACAATCCTCTTCTTCCGGTCTGGATGCACAATGGCAGGTATTTTTCTTTTAATACAATGCCTAATGCTTTGCAGACTTGTGGAGGGGAACAAGGGCAACGCAAGTGGCATGGAATTTACCAACCTAGAAGTCAGTCATCTGTGGTGTGGTTGTGTGGGGGACCTGGGGAGGGATGCTGAACCCCAGAGTGGGACCATTTGCTCTCGGGCCATATTCAGTGGAATGGGAGAGCCCCTAAACTTTTTGCATTTTTTTCCAGTTATGAAGACAGCAGTGGCAGGGTGCCTGGCTGGCTCAGTCCAAGGAGCGTGACTCTTATTCTCGGAGTCCTGAGTTCAAGCACCATGTTGGGTGTAGAAATTACTTAAATAAATGAATACGTAAAAACTTTAAAAAAAAAAAAGGCAGCAGTGGCTAAGCCTATGTGTAAGCTCCCTGGTAAACTGCCATCATGGGGATGTTCCTGAGCTAAGGGGTAAAAGTTGTTTTTGCCATACTGCCATAAAAGCAAGAACAATTCAGAGAGCTGTAAATGGCAGCAAGTCAGCAAATTAAGTCTCCATACTCTTCTGTCTTTTAGACCCAAATCAAGTTCTGTTTCTTTCACGAAGCCCTTCTTCAACCCACACTACTCTCTCCTTTTTTGAATTCCTAATACATATATCAGCAGCACATATTTTAGCACAAACTTATTCTTCACTTTTAGTATTTTGCTTCTGTCTCCACCTCTCCATATCATAAGCCCTTGAGTGCAGAGACCACATGTAATCTCAGTCTCTCCCCCAGCGTCCACCATGGTATTTTCCACACGAACGTCAATGAGTACCTTCTGAACAGAGAGACCACATCAAAGAGAGAGGTTGGGAAAAGAGGAAGGTAGTAATAATAGCTAATGTTTGCTGAGTACCAATTATGTGCCAGTACTGTTGCAAGCATTTAATGTGTATCAATCTACTTAATTTTCACCACCACTTTTTGAGATGAACCCTGCATTATAGAAGAGATGATTTAGTTACAGAGAAGTTAAGTGAATTGCCCCGGGGTCACATAGCTACAAAGAAGCAAAGCCACATTTTGAATCTAGGGAGTCTAGTTCCAGAACCCAGGCTCTATACACACCCTAATGCTGCAGGAGAGCTATCCCCTGTGGACGCGTGAGAGGTAGATGATATAAGAGAAATGGAAGAAGTATAATGCTTCCCAGAAAAAGGAAACTAGACCCCAGAATCTTCCCCCCCCCCCCCGCCCCCCCAGCTCAATCTGCAATGACTGGCAGCAAAAACGCAATGAGCTTTTTTCCAGTGTCTCAGCTCTGGGCTCAGCCTCTGACAAGTCAACTTTTCCCTCTGCTACACCAACCATAGCCTTCCCCCTCCCCCTCACCCCCCCCCCAGATCCTTCCTGCTTCTGCATTGATTGGAGGAAGCAGGGAGGGAGGAATTTGTCAATGGACAGTATCTTGGGAGGAATTTGTCAGTGGAGTCACCTGTTGGGGATAACCCCCCACTGGGCTGCACCAAACCCAAACTGGCAAATGAACTCTCATTGCCCTAGAAAAGCAACCCCAAAATTGAAACAATGCCTCACTCCAGGGCGCCTGGGTGACTCAGTTGGTTAAGCATCCAACTTTTGATTTCGGCTCAGGTAATGATCTCACAGTTCGTGAGTTCGAGCCCTGTGTCAGGTTCTGCATGCTGACATCGTGGAGCCTGCTTGGGATTCTCTCCCTCTCTCTCTGCCTTCCTCTTTCTCTCTCTCTCTCTCTCTCTCTCCCCCCCCCTCTCTCAAAATAAATAAAAATAAACTTTAAAAAAAAAGTCCCTCACCCCACCTCCTGCCCCTTGCCACAGACTTTTTCAAACCCTCTGATGCTAAGTAATAAGATTATTTGACATCCCTGAGCCCCACCTCTAAAGCCCAATCCCAGTTGGCCATTCCAAAAACCATGAGAGACACTCCCAACCTCAGTCCAGGCCAAGGGACATGGCAGCCATGTACCACCTCACAGGAAAGGACCTTGCCACATGTCGCCTGAGAAGATGCTTTCCATGAGGTGGGGGGAGAGTCTTTCCTTTGAAGGTAGCAACTATTTGAAGGACTTAATATATGAAGTAAAAAGTAAACATCTTGCTCTGGTAATTATTTAAAAATGTAAATACATTCTAGGGTCTATAGAGAAACGATGACTAAAGCATCAGATCAATTGTCCAAGTCATAAAATACTAGTGTGGTTGAAAGAGACACTGGCTTAGTTTGGTTTTTATGGGGAAAAAAATTTTTTTGAGAGAAAGAGGGAGTGAGAGCTAGTGGAGGAGGGGGAGGGGAAGAGGGAGAGACAGAACTAAGCAGGCTCTGTTCCCAGTATGGAGCCTGACCCAGGGCTTGATCTCACAATTGTGAAATCATGACCTGAGCTGAAATCAAGTTGAACGCTTAACCAACTGAGCCACCCAGGTGCTCCCAGAAATTTCTACCTTACATAAGTTCTTTCTAAAGTGGAGTATACCATTTTTCCTTCATTCATCCACTCAGTAAGCTGGTACTGAATGTCCACCATGTTCTGGGCTCTTCCTTGGGCAGCGCACTGAAGATGTGAAGGTGTGAGAGCCTAGAAGACTCAGAAAGGTTAAGTAAATAGTCATGTGCAATGACTGGGATGGACATCCATAAAGGGAATCCATGGCAGGGGAATAGTTAGATCTACCAAGGGGCTAAGGAAGTGCATTATGGAACAAAGAGTGCTTTTGGAAATCCTGAAGAGTACGTAGGTACTCATACGAAGCATAGGTTCAGGGCGCTGTGAGCTGCACAGCAGATGTGAAAATTAATATATTGGAGAGGTGAGCAGGAGTCAGAGCAGGAGTCAGATCATACACTGAAATTTGGCTTCTGTAAGCACTTCCTACTGAAGTAGCCAAGAACTTGACTCAAAGTCCTTTCTTTGGTCAAAATTGTCTGGAAGTCTTCAAGGAAGGAAACAAGCCTTCCACTGTCATGAAGGGAATGGCTGGCCCTGGTGGAACCCAGGCCCTCAGGAGACTGGCCCTGGGTGAAGGCCACGAGGGCAATAGAGCCAGGCACCTGAACCCTTTATGGTGAAGTGCCAACTAGGCTCCTATTGCAGTGCCGGCTGCTTCACACACCTGACTTTGCCTAAAGTTCAAGGGTGCTCTTTCTTCCTTTCTGTCCACGGTGCTCAGCCCAATACTTGTTATATCATAAATATTAACTGGCCAAAATTATGGTGATTTTTTTCATGTGATTGCTTTTGGGTAGTAGGATGTGTGTTGTCTCTGAATTAGTTCTATAAGGTGGAACAAAGGTACTAAACCTAAGGGAGTAAAATAGAACGGTCACCACTATTTCTTGTGTGTCAGCTCTCAGGTCCTGTACTAATGGCTTATATATATATATATATATATATAGTAAAACCTTGGCTTGTGATCGTAATTCATTCCAGAAAGATGCCTGTAATCCAAAGCACTTGTATATCAAAGCAAATTGCAAGAACCATTGGGGTGCCTGGGTGGCTCAAGCGGTTAAGCATCGATTTTGGCTCAGGTCATGATCTCACAGCTCACGAGTTCCAGCCCCCTTTCAGGCTCAGTGCTGACAGCTCAGAGCTTGCAGCCTGCTTTGGGTTCTGCGTCTCCCTCTCTCTCTGCCCCTCCCTGCTTGAAGCATTGGCTCAGTTGTGATCATGAGACGTTTGGTGTCGTGTACTACTTGTGTTGCAAGACATCGCTCGTTTATCAAGTTATAATTTATTAGAAATGTTTGCTTGTCATGTGGAACACTCACAGAACAAGGTAAATATAATATTTTATGTATGTGTGTATATATATATATAATATATATTTTATATTTTATATATATATATAAATAATCTTATTTAATACTCACAGCAAACTTACAGGGAGAATTACTATCCATATTCCACAAAGGAGAAAAGTAGCCTCAGTCTGTACTCAAACTACACATAAATGGCAGGTGAGGGACTCAAATTCAGGTCTTTCTGCTCCATTACCAACATCCTGGGCTGGCCCTGGGACTCACA
This sequence comes from Panthera uncia, assembly GCF_023721935.1. NCBI lineage: Eukaryota > Metazoa > Chordata > Mammalia > Carnivora > Felidae > Panthera > Panthera uncia. Next base: position 85,476,245 of record NC_064808.1, on the reverse strand, counting down.
CAGGGCATGGGGTACTGCAGTCAAACGTCTAAGAAGTGAGTTCAGTGGATGTTACATTCCTTCCCTCTTGCCCCTCCTACATCACCTCTGTGAATGGGGCAAAAGTTCAGATAAGATATCATTTTCTCATGGTCCTTTCCATCCAAAATTTCACCCACTCCTTCTCTGACATTCAGATTGTCTCTATCCCTACCAGATTCACATCCTTTCATTTCCAGCATTGGGTTTTCCCTCTTTCCCCCTGCCCCTGCTTGAGAGAGAGGAACTTCTGGATGCCAAAAACCTGTGGCAGTAAATAAAAGGGCTTTTGGACTCCATGAAATTGTTGGCCTCATGGCTAGAATAAAGTAAGGAGGTAAGATGCTGGGAAGCCTGCAGCCTTCTATTCTCTGCCCAGGGCCAGTTGGAGAAGATGGTTCTGGAAGGGATAACCCAGGTTTGCAGCATTCATCTCTGACGGAGGTCACCCAGCCTCCCTGTCTCCTGTTCCTACCTGTCTCTGATGAAACCCCCAGGGTGCTAACTTGGCAAGAACAGGGATAAGGAGGCGCACTCCTTTTGCCCTTGAGAAGAATTTGCCAAAGAAATTCATATTTGTGTTAAGTGATAGCATATTAACAGGATCCAGTTTTGTGTCTCAATGACAGGCTTCTCCTGACAGACAAATGCCAGGGTGGACCTGGGACACCTTTATTGATCATTACATTTGGCTTCTTCAGACGACTTTTTCATGCCTTGACTTTTTCAAAACCCTGGTGACTTCTCACCTCTCAGAGTGATAAGAGCCTAAGAAGCCCGGAGAGAATACTGCGTGAAACGGTCTTGGTCCTGGGATGTGTAGGACCCGAGATATACCTTGGAAGGTAAGAGGGAAAGAGAGAGGAGATAGACTTTTGCCTAGTACTTGAGTGGGCAAGCTCTGCTCAGTCCTGTACTTTTCTAGGAGAGCTGAACATGAACCTGTCTCTGGATTAAACTTGGTCCAGAAGACTATTAACATAAGAACTCTAGCTGAATGGGCACACGGAGAAATAGGACTTCGAGGTCCCCCACTGAGGAAAAGAATATGCTGAGATTGATTCGGTGGCTCTGGTGTCAGCTCTGGGAAATCAAGAGTCAGAGGGAGCTCTCCTAGCAGTAACACTTCTCCAAGAGCAGGACAACACCCCCTAGTGACGGAAGGCGTGTGGATGTCATTGCAATGTCGGGGGAACAGCGCCACCTACTGAACATTCTGTAACATGCTGATTTGTCAACTCAAACTTTCCTGTAGGTAATTTGCTTAAATTAAGCAGTATTGGGCTTATTGGAAGTGTACTGGTGAAATGGAAAAAGCAAGTGAAAATACAAGATGGTGTGCTTACTAGAATAGTCGGAATCAAAGCAAAATAGGCAGCCATTATTTCAATAATAGGTGCTGCCTATCAATACTGAGTTGTGGAACACAGGGCAGCAAGCATGTTGCAGTGAAAAAAAGCATAAATTTCGGAGTCAGACAACTGAGATCAAATTTCCATTAGCTCTGTGAACTTGGGAAAGTTACTTAACTCTCTCTGAGCTTTAGCGTTCCATATCTTTAAAGGAGAGGGTCCTTGCAGTGTGTTACAGCAAAAGTTAAATGAGATAATGTACATAAATTAAAAATGAAATGTGTATAAAGTAAACCAGATACTATTTATGATAAATAGGCTTCAAAAGTATAACAGAAAATATTTAACATAGAAATTTTTTTTCCTCATTGTTAAGATTGTGAAATATTCCTGAAATGGATGTACCAAATGAAAAAATAGAATCTCTGAAACTTTTTTAAATAGTCTAGATTTTCTTTTCTCTAGAGTGGTTAATTCTGGCCCTTCTCCAAAAGGCAATGTATTTCTTTTTTAAGTTTATTTATTTTGAAGGAGAGAGAGAGAGAGAGAGAGCAAGTGAGCACGAACAGGGTAGGGGCAGAGAGAGAGGGAGAAAGAGAATCCCAAGCAGGCTCCGTGCTGTCAGCACAGAGCCCCGTGCAGGGCTTGATCCCATGAACCATGAGATCATGACCTGACCAAATTCAAGAGTTGGACACTTAACTGACTAAGCCACCCATGTGCCTTGGCAATCTGTTTCTGGTCACAGGGCCTGGAAACAGAATTCTACCAAATTGAGACTCTAACATTTATTGATAATGCCTGCCATGTACTAAACACTTTCAGAGATGGTCTTTTATTATCACCAGTAGAATATAAAGCTTCAAGAGCATCCCTTCTTTCCACCAGAAAAAGTCTTTGCCAAGATTAGGAGAACCTCCTGCTTTCATAGCCTTTCAAGATTACTCAGAAAAACCCAACACAGGAAAGAACCCAAGTGCCCATTATCAAGAGGATAGATTGTAGTCTATCCATACACTGTAATACCACAGCATGATAGAAGGGACAGACAACTGGATAAACACGACAATCGGGGTAAATCTTAAATATCAGGGGGAGAAAAGGCCAAACCAAAATAATAAATAAATAAATAAATAAATAAATACTGTAATTTTATGAAGTTCTAGAATACAAACATCTCATCTGTGCTGGTAGAAATCAGAACAGTAGTTTGCACAGGTTGGGGCTGGGGAGGGACTACAAGGAGACACTAGGGAAATTGTGGGGTGGTGGAAATGTCCTAGGTCTTGATTTCAGTGATGGTTACACAGGTATGTACAGGCAGTGCTGTGCTGGCACCCACAGTAGCCATCAAGAGTGCTGATTGTTAAATTTTCAGGAAGTTGGCAAGCTGGTTGACATCGGTAGCTTGGAATTCACCATGGTAAAAGTATTCATACCACACCAATTCGAATACTACAACGCAGGGGCTTTCTATTCCACCAGAGAGCCAGTCATTAAACATTTACGAACACACCACTGTGCAGTTTTGTCAAAACTCATCAAACTATATGATTAATACCTATGTATTACACCATCGAAGAATGATACCTCAATAAATGAGAGGAAAATCTCCATTATCAAAGTGTGCAGGAGAACACAGCTATAGGCCCATACTGAGCACTCAGCTGAGAGAAGAAGATTGTTAGCAGCTTCCTGGAGTTGACAAGGAAAACTTAGGAAGTCTTTTTGTTCAGGGGCACCTGGGTGGCTCAGTTGGTTAAGCATCTGACTCTTGATTTCAGCTCAGGTCATGATCTTACAGTTGGTGAATTCAAGCCCTGCATCCCACTTGGGATTCTCTCTCTCCCTCTCTCTGCCCCTCCCCTGCTCTCTCTCTCTCTCTCAAAAGAAGCAAATGCACTAAAAAGTTTTTTAAAAAAGGAAGTCTTTTTGTTCAGTCATAATGGATCCAAAGAAAGAATCCAAGTCAAAATACACAGACCTTGGAGAAGAGGCGCAAAGTCAAGTTGACATTTTAATAGTAACTGCAAAGATTACAGATCACCAGCCTCACCTTAGTGAGGAGGAATTAGAATCCACTGTCCATCCTCTACAATTTTATTAATTTTATTTTTTAAATCACACAAGGAGATTCCCTTGTATACAATTACATAACTTTAACACACGTTTCGATCCATGCAACCACCACACCAGGGTACAAAGTAGCGCCATCACTCCACAAAATTCCCTCATACTCTCCCTTTATAATCACAGCCTCCCCAACTCCTAAACCCTGGAAACCACTGATCTATGATCCATCAATATTTGTCTTTTCAAAATTTTCATATAAAAATGACATATGAGGGGCGCCTGGGTGGCTCAGTTGGTCAAGCGTCTGATTTCTGCTCAGGTCATGATTGTGGGTTTTATCCCCGCGTCGGGCTCTGTGCTGACAGCTTGGAGCCGGGAGCCTGCTTCGGATTCTGTGTTTCCCTCTCTTGTGCTCTGTCTCTCTCTCAAAAATAAATAAAAACATTTTTTAAAAATTTAAAAAGTGACATACGAATGAGAAATACAATCTGTGAACTGTTTGTTGATACAACTTCTTCCACTCAGCGTACCTTGAAGTGTCATTGATCGTTGCATGTATAAATAGTTGATTCCTGGGGTGCCTGGGTGGCTCAGTCAGTTAACCGCCTGACTTAAGCTCAGATCATGGTCTCACATTTTGTGGGTTCGAGCCTCACATCAGGCTCTTGCAGCTCCAAGCCTAGAGCCTGCTTTGAATTCTGTTTCCCTCTCTCTCTCTCTCTGGCCCTCCCCCACTTGCGCTGTCTCTCTCAAAAATGAATAAACATTAAAAAAATTGTTCATTGCTTTTTATTGTTGAGTAGTAGTCCATTGTATGGATGTACCACAATTTGCTTATCCACTTACCCACTGACGGACACTGGGATGTTTCCAGATTGGGCAATTACAAGTAAAGCATCGGTAACCCATTCCTATACAGGTTTTTATGTGAATGTAAGCTTTCATTTCTCTAAGGAGTAGGTTCTATGGCAATTGTATGTGGACTTTATAAGAAACTGTCAAAGTATTTTCCAGAATGGCTGTACCACCTTTCATTCCCCTGCAGAAATGTCTGAAATTGAAGTTGCTCCGTATTCTCAGCAGTGCTTAGGATCACCAGTAACTTTTAACTATCTTCGGTGTATAGTGGCATCTTATGGCTTAGCGGTAACTAAACGCTTTCGTGGTTTTACTTGACAATTCCCTAATACCTAATGATGTTAACTCTTTTGTGTGTGCTTATCTGTATTCACATATCCCGTGGACAAGTCCTATGACCATGTGTGGTTTGCGAATATTTTCTCACAGACTGTATCTAGTGTTTTCACTTTATTAAAAGCATATTTCATGGAGGTTTTTAATCCTGATGAAGAACAATTTATCAATTTTTTTTTAATGAACCATGCTTTTGGTATCCCATCTAAGAAATAGCTTCCCAGCCTTAGGTCACGAGGGTTTGAGAAAACACCTGTTTTCTTCTGAAAGTTTTAGTTTTCCATTCTATATTTAGACCTATTATCTACATTGAGTTCATTTTTGTAGGAGCTCTGAGGTCAGTGTTCTTTTCTATATATTATTTTATTCTGCATATGGATGTCCAGTTGTTCTAACATCATTTATTGAAAAGAGGACACTTTCCCTCCTGAACTGTTTTTGTACTTTTGTCAAAAATCAGCTGGTCCTGGGGCACCTGGGTGGCTCAAGTCGGTTAAGCATCCGACTTTGGCTCAGGTCATGATCTCGTGGTTCATGAGTTTGAGCCCCACATCAGGCTCTGTGCGGACAGCTCAGAGCCTGGAGCCTGCTTCGGATTCTGTGTCTCTCTCTTTCTCTGCCACTACCCCACTAGAACTCTGTCTCTTTCTCAAAAATAAATAACTTAAAAAAAAAATCAGCAGGCCCTGTTTGGCTGGATCTATGTCAGGACTCTATTCTGCTCTGCTGATCAGTGTGTAACCTGCGATTCCACACTGTCTTGATGCCAGAAGCTTCATGGTGTGTCGTAAAAGTGGGTGGTGGGATTCCTACAATGTTATTCGTACGTTTCAAAACCATTTTAGCTATTCTAATCCTTTGCCTCTCTACATAAATTTTAAAGCCTACATCAACAAAATGTCCTGGTGAGATTTTAACTGGAACTGTGTTCAATCTATAGGTCAATTTTGGCAGAATCGCCAACGTTTGTATGTTACATCTTCCCTTTCATGAACACAGTGCGTCTCTTTATTTATTTAGGTCTTTGAGTTCTTTGGCCAACCAAAATCAGTGAGATTTTTATCTAAGTATTTCATTTTGTGGAGCTTTTAAGTGGTACTGGTTTTTAATTTTATTTTCTAATCATTATTTCTGGTGGTGATAGTTCGTTTTATGCTGAATTGGCTAGGTCATGGTACCCAGCTTTGGGTAAAACACCAGTTTCCATGTTGCTGTGAGGTATTTTTTTGGATGTGATTGACATTTAAATCCCTAGAGCTTGAGTAAAATCTTTATAATGTGAGTGGGGTTTCATGCAATTAGAGAAAAGACTTAGGTCCCCCACAGAAAAAGGAATTCTGCTTCTAGAGAGCCTTCAGCCTCAAGCTGGAACAGCACGTTCTTCCCTGGGTCTCCAGCCTACTGGCCTGCCCTACAGATTCAGACTTGCCAGCCCCCATAGCTGTGTGATCTAACACTTTAAGATGAATCTCTTTCTTGCTCTTCCTCTTATATATATATATTCAGAGAGAGAATAGAGAGAATAGTGCATAGATATATGCACACACACACACAGGCACACACTCCGTATATTCTCTCCTTACACACACACACACACACACACACACATCCCTTTGGTTCTTCCCCTGGGGAACCCTAATACACTGGTATATAGAAATGTAATTGATATTTGTATATTGACTTTATATCCTGGAATCTTGTTAAATTCACTTACTAGTTCTAGGAAGATTTTTACAGACCCCTTAGGATTTTCTACATACACAATTGTGTCAGCTATAAACAGGGACCCTTTGATCTGGCCTGGGATGGAGAGCCCAGGGCAGGAGGGTAGTATCTCCTTTAGATTTTCTGATTAGGTTAGATAGTTTATGAGACCAGTAATGTCCCTAGCCTTTTTGAAAGCATGAAGATTCTGAGAGAAAGTAACAGAGAACAAGAGTTTTGGTGAAGAGGTAAGGAGTGGTGATTCGAACACTAGATTAGAAAGAACAGGCCCCAGACAGTGGAACCGGAGATAAGTGGAAGAACAAAGTCCAAAGATAAACTCAGCCTGTTCCTCAATAAAAGCCAGGCCTTTAGATAAGGCAGGAATCTGAGCTTAAACTAAGGTTGGGTCCATCATTGGGATTCAGGTAAGTCTGGTGCATTTGCGAGATGCCCAATGGAAGTCTTTGTAAGGTGTGGGGGATGGGAGTGCTAAGAACTTTTCTGGGCTAGAACTCATTATGACAAGGAAGAAACAGGCACTTACCCAGAGGCCTTAGAGCATTCTGAGCATAAAAGGAGAAATTTCACATAAAGTCTTCAGAATTCTGGGACATAAGCATCCCTTCTTGGAGATCCCTCTCTTAAACTGTAACTCCAAGTAGAGAGAGGTACCCAGCACAGCAATGGTAGAGCAGATCTACAAAACTCATATGCAATGTGCAGGGGTGCTTCTAGCCTAGGAGATATAGCTGCTGTCCTGTGTGAGCTAATGTGTACATGAGCTACACGAACACATGAAATGCTCCTGTAGGACCTAAGCTTCTGCTCACCATATCCAATGTGGAACCTGTACCCAATTCCAATGTGAGGGGCAGGGGTTGCCATACCACACCAAGCAATTCCTAGACACCAGCCAGGTGTCTTACAGTTTCAGTCAATTCTAACACTGTCTACCCCGAGATAACATCCACACAGAAACAACGTCTATTCAGAGATAACATCCCATCCCACAGGTTAAGGGTTCAGGCCTACAAGCCTCCCCCCCCCCAGCCCCCTCACTTCAGATGCCAATCATAAATCCAGGGAGTTACCTATGCTTCCAAATGACTGTCTGTAAATCAGAGATGCCCACCACCCCCTCCTTGGGCTCACTTAACTTGCTAGAGCAGCTCACAGACTCAGAAAAACATCTTAGTTGCTAGATTACCAGTTTATTATAAAAGGATATAATTCAGGAACAGGGGGGTGGAAGAGAAGCAAAGCCCAGGTGTATGGGAAGGGGCTCAGAGCCTCCAGACCCTCTCCAGCACCCAGAAGCTCTCTGAACCTCATCCTTTTGGATTTTTATAGAAGCTTCATTACATAGGCATGATTGATTAAATCATTGGCCATTGGTGATTGAGCTCAAGCTCCAGCCCCTCTCCCTTTGGGGTTGGGGGGTTGGGGCAGGCAGGAACTGAAAGTCCCAACCCTCTAGTCACTGGGTTGATCTCCACAGCAACCAGCCCCCCATTCTTAGGCCATTTAGGGCTTTCCAAAAGTCACCTCATTAACATAACAAAATACACCCTTATTGCTTTCATCACAGGAAATTCCAAGAGTTTTAGGAGCCCTGTGACAGAAATGGGGTCAGTGGCCAAATATATATTTCTTATTATAAATCACAATACCCCAGGACCCCAGACCCTTGGTGCAGACTTCGAAGGGTCTGGCTCTCCTGTGAGATCAGAGGGATGCAAGGGCCAGTGATACTGGAGTTTTTAACTTGTGATGTGCTGCTTCTACAGGCCTGTGAGCTGAAAGAGAAATAATTAAATAGAAAGGGGAACTTCTTTTTTGTCCCCTGAGAACTCATCTTCCCTCCTCCATCACAGCACCTTTGAGATCTGTTTTTGCCATATCCACAGAACTGGAAGCTGTAACTGTGACTACCTATGAAGTCACTAAAGATGGCAGGCCGTCTTCCAGCCCCACATTAAGCTGCCTGTTAATCATCACGCCCCCCTTGCTCCCACTCACTTTTCTATCATCCCATGAAAGGTTCCTAACAGCTGTCCCCAAGTTCTTCCAGGCTGTAGAAATCATTCTCTACACAATATGTCAAAACACCATTAGTGCCCCTAAACGTCCTCACTTCCCCACCCCTTCCTCTGCTGGCCACTTTTCTCTTCTGCCTCCCTTCCTCCACCTCCAGTAACTTCCCTTGCTTCCCTCCAACCCACTCCTCCCTGCCTTTTCTCCTCTTCCTTTCCCAATTTTCCACACCAAGACTGAACACTTGTCAGAGAGCACATTACCTCTGGGCCCCTCAGAACCTCCTGCAGCCCAATCCCTGAGACTTCCAGGACTTCCTCTCCACCCCCACTCCCCTGGCTCCCTGACATCCCTGGGCCTCCCGACAGCTGGGCCCTTCCGGGATCCCTGAACATCACCAAGCTAAGCCAATGTTCCCAAATAGCCTTCCGAACTGATGACAATTGCATGCTTATTTGGAAGGTCTGTGCAGCGGAGACCAAGAACAATGCAGAGAAGACAATAGCATAGCGACCACTGAGAGGGATGAATTCTCAAGCCCGTACTTTTTGTAAAGGAGGACCAGGGAATGGATGAGCATTAAGGATGAATCTGAAAACAGGCTCCTATACAGGTCCCATCCTTTAAATACACAAGGACTGTGTTAAAAAAAAAAAAAAAATCGACGGAAAATTTTTAATTAGTTTTATTAAATGACGTAAGAATCAGGCAGCATCCTGTGTAGGAAGTAGAGGGAGGCTCCGCTGATCTAAACAAAAGAAAGATTTTTAAAGGCAAAGAGAGGGCATAAAAAAAAAAAAAAAAAGAAGGGAATTTATCAGCAAGGAATGCATCATTTCGGAGGCAAGGTCGCCTTCCTAAGGGGCGGGGAAGTGCTCTATCTGTAAATTTCCTAGTGTGGGCCAAGATATTTCTTGTTGACTGGTTAAAGGTTGCATTCCTAGGGGTACTGCAACTGCACTCTGGTTAGACATGAAGTCTTGGTTTGCGGACTTGGCCTAAGTGACACCATTTTGGGCCTGTGGTTTCCTTCTCAACAACTGTAAAGACATGGAGATGGCTTCCTTTAAAATCTGCTTTCTTACTCTCATGGGATGACCAGAACCAGGGCCTGGATTCTTATACAGCAGGGTCTATACGAAGCCCTAGCTCCCTTCAAAGTATAGTTGCAAACTAGCCCAGAATGGAGTCCAGTTACATATGACAATATATTTCTGTATTTTTTTGTGTGTTAAGCAAAAATTCAACTGAGTAATTTAAAAGATCCAATTGGCTCCTTTGAATGATTCATGAATCGGCAGCATCCCATCTAGCAAATTGAAAGGAGCCCCATCAGGCTGCAAAAAAGGAAAAGTTTGTAAAGATAGAGAGTAAGAAAAAGGAAATGATTAGCAGAGAATCCATTGTTTTAGGCAAGGTCATCCTCCTAAAGGGAATGGAAGGAATCTATCAGTAAATTTCTAGTGCTGACCAAGCAATTCCATGTTGACTGGTTAAAGGTTACATGGGGAGGGAGGGCTGAAACTGCACTTAGGTTACATTAGGTATTAAGTCTTATTTTGCTGACATAGGCCCTTACCATTAAGTGATCCCATTGGGGCCTGTGGTTTTCTTTTTGACATTTGTACATTTTATAAAACATACATATAGAAACATACATAAGTCATTAAATTTACACCTTGATGTATGTTCACCAAGAGGACACATCTGTGAAACCAGCACCCAGATCAAAAAACAGAATACTACAAAATCCCGGAAGCCCCCAGCCCCACTTCCTGTCACTACTCCACCCCCAACCCCAGGGCAACTTCTAACTTCTAACATTGTAGATTAACTTTCCTGTTTTGTTCCTTTTTTTAATTTAAAATCATAGAGTATGTATACTTTAGTGACTGGCTTCTTTCACTTGATGTAAGTTTGTGAGATTCTTTCTTCTTGAGTGTGGCTGTAGTTAATTCATTCTCATTGTTGTACAGTATTTCAATGAGGAAATATACCGCAGTTTATTCATCCATTCCACCTTTGGGCCTTTGGGCAGTTTCCAGTTTGGAGACATTAGTAATAGAGACGTTGTGAACATTCTAGAACATGTCTTTTAGTAAACATATGCATACAGTTCTGTTGGGTATATATTTTGGAGTGGGATTACAGTTCTGAGAAATATATTTGAAAGAAAAGGAAACAAACTCAAGTTTGATATAGACTTGATTATTGCAAGAAATGGATTGCATGATTGTAGCACACCGAGGCTGGCCGTGAGCAGTGGACAACTAGAATATTGTGACGCATGTACAGATCTCAAAGAGATTGTTGGGAGAAGCACCAGATGTATTTTATTTTATTTTTTGTTTATTTATTTATTTTGAGAGAGAGAGCACACAAGCATGAGTGGAGAAGGGGCAGAGAGAGAGAGGGAAAGAGAGAATACCAATAGGCTGCATGCTATCAGCACAGAGCCTGATGCCGTGCTGGAATTCACAAGCCCTGAGATCATGACCTGAGCTGAAGTCAAGAGTTGGACTCTTAACCGACCGAGCCACCCAGGCGCCCCAGCACCAGATTTATTTTAAATGGTAGGAGAGAGCCTTGGGAAAAGGTCACAGAATCACTCAGATAAATAAGGCCAGTTGGTGGGGCCAGTAACTATCTTCAGGAAGTTTATGTGAGATCATATAGTTATTCTTCATTCTTATATGCAGAACTTTTTGATGAAGAGAGCTGTGAATCGCTGGAAAAAGAGACAAGCAGAGATGGGGAAGGTACCACATGTACACGTAGGCCCTTAAAAAAATCTGGACCAGGACACCTGGGTGACTCAGTCAGTTAAGGGACTGACTTTGGCTCAGGCCATGACCTCGTGGTTCGTAAATTCGAGCACCATGTCAGGCTCTGTGCTCAGAGCATGGAACCTGCTTCAGATCCTGTCTCCTTCTCTCTCTTCCCCCCCCCCCCAATGATAAATAAACATTAAAAAAAGTCTGCACCAGGAGTTATTTATAATCCTGGGTGGAGGTAAGGAGGCAGTATTACCTTAAGGAAAGAAGATTCCATGTCACCATTCTCTGTCCTGGGTCCTCACACTGCATATGAGTAAAATAATTTTATTGATATCATCAGGTCCCCTCACTGATATATACAAAATACTTACTGCACAATTTTATGTCATTTCTGCTCTTTGAAGATAAGTGACAGATTTCCCATTCTAAAAATAGGAAAATGAAGTCCCAAAGGAATCTGCGGGTTTTTTTCTTCTTTTTTTTTTAAGTTAATTGATTTATTTTGAGAGAGACAGAGACAGCCTGAGTGGGGGAGGGGCATAGAGAGAGGGAGAGAGAGAATCCCAAGCAGGCAGCCAGAGCCCTATGTGGGGCTTGAACCTACAAAGCTGCAAGATCATGACCTGAGCTGAAACCTAGGGTCAGACACTTAACAAACTGAGCCACCCAGGCGCCTCAAGAATCTGCGCTTTCTAATTTCAGTTTTGGTCAATGATTCTGGAAGTTCTGTCCTAGTAACTGCAGTGGTCAACCTGTGAATCAGACAGAGCCAATCTCCTCTTCTTGCGCCAACAAGGCAGCGTGGCTGGGCCTGCAGCGCCATCTTGTGTTCACAATGGGGCAACTACATGCTTTATACATTCTACCGAGCATTAGTCAGATACTCAGTTTTGAGTACTATTCAGAGATGGGTGAGACAGTTCTAGAGTTCACGTTTTAATTGCCATCTGGCTTTGGGCAGCTTATTTTACCTCGTTATGCCTCAGTTTCCTAAACCTGAAAATGGAGATAAAAGTAAGAAATTCAGTTTCTCAGAGGGATGTATAAGTTAAGCAACATAAGGCCTATAAAATGTTTGTCCACTTCATAATCACTCCACATGTGGTAACCACAAAGCATGATCCCTTGAAGAGTTGATATTCTTATGGGGGGAGCGGACATTAAGTGGCACACAGAATATACCTGACAAATAATGAAATAGAAATAGAAAATGTGAATATTGAAGCCACATATGCAAGCATCAAAACTAATGTTGCTCTCACATGTGACCTTCAGGCATTATGCATTAAGACTTCTTTGATCTCAGTAAAAAAAAACAAAAAGTGCATACTAAAGCAACACTAAGGGATTTCCTGTGTGTCCAAAGAACCTTCAGACATAGGTGGCAAGTTACCTAACATCATGAAGTTTCAAGCTATAGTTCTCAAGTCTTAGTTGTTAGACATTACCATAGTCATATATCATGTGTATACATATTAATGTTTCAGAATTTTATTTCTTCCATAACAGATATTCCCTAAGTTCATTAATCTTAGAGGGTTAATATCAAAGACTATGGTTGACAAGAATAATAGTATTTAAAAAATAATAGCATAGGGGTGCCTGGGTGGCTCATTTGCTTTAGCGTCTGACTTCTGACTTCAGCTCAGGTCATGATCTCACGGCTGGTGAGTTCATGGCTGGTGAGTTCAAGCCCCGCATGGGGCTCTGTGCTGACAGCTCAGAGCCTGGAGCCTGCTTCAGATTCTGTGTCTCCCTCTCTCTCTGCCCCTCCCTTGCTCATGCTCTGTCTCTCTCTCTGTCTCTCAAAAAATAAAATAAAACATTAAAAAAAATTTTTTTAAATAATAGCATAGCTTCTGTCTTGAGCTCACCCCAGCAGACAGTGGGATGCAGTTTCTTTTCATTCTTGCTTCTTGTTATCAGAGTTCCTGGGTGGTTCAAGAAGGATCCCTTTAGACACTATCAACAACCTTCTTTGCAAGCACCTACCCTCCTCTGGTCAGTTGGTTCTTCCTGTCTTTGCTCAAGCTGCTTTCCTCTGTCTCTTATGATTCACTTTACTGATACTAAAATCTCTCCCCTCATCTGCCCTTGAGACTTACTGTGTCCTGAAGCTGGACCCACTAACTTTCCCAGGGGACCCTTCTTTTCCAGTCACCATTACTGCTTCTGGCCTGAGCACAGACCCTTAGCTAATCGGTAACGGGAGAGCAAGTGCCTCAGGCTGGAGTGCGGACTGGAGGCAGCTGCTCCAGGAGAGGATGGCCACTTCTCTTGCTTTCCTTTCTGCATCCACAGGAAGGAGCGTCATGCCAGCTCTTGCGGCCAAATTGGTGGCCACCGAGACACTTGCTAATCTCTTTTAGGTACAGTACCTGAGGTACAATTTACAATGTTTTGCATCCAATCAAAAATTACCAGGCATGAAAAGAAAACAAAAAAACAAAAGAAACAGAAAAATGCCATCCGTAAAGAAGAGAAAAAGCAAACATGAAGCCAAATCCAGAAACAACACAGATTATACAATAAGTAGACCAGAACATTGAAACAGTTTCCTATAACTGTTGTGTATGACTGTTTCCTAAATGTTCAAGAAGTTAAAGGAGACACTGAGCATGTTGGTAGAAACGTGGAAGATCCAAAATACCCAAATTGAATTTCTGATAATAAAAATACAATTCTGAGTTGAAAAGTTGCTAGATTGGATTGACAACAGATTAGATGATGATAAAGAAAAAACCAGTGAACTTAATGACATAGCAATGTAAGCCATCCACAATGAAATACAGAGAAAAAATACTAAAAAGAAGAAAAAAAGGAAAGAACATCAGTGCACCATAGGACAAATTCAAGCAATGTAACATATAAAAAGAAAAACATGAAGAAAGCTTTCAAATGTAAAAAGGAATCCCTGAAAATGACAGAGAACCCATCAGAATTTTTATTTTTTTATTTTTTAGAGAAAAAGAGCTTGTGCGCCTGCTCACTCAAGTCGGGGGGGTGGGGAGAGAGAGAGAGAGAGAGAGAGAGAGAGAGAGAGAGAGAATCTCAAGCAAGTGCCACGCTGTCAGTGCAGAGCCCGATGCAGAGCTTGATCTCATGATCATGAGACCACGACCTGAGCCGAAATCAGTAGTCAGACGCTTAACTGACTGAGCCACACAGGTGACCCCATCAGAATTTTTAAATAGCTTAATTGGGGGAAATTTTTTATTTTGATGCCCAAGGCCCGAACACATACATTCTTGTGATGCAATGTTTTAGTTGTCACCAATCCAGTCTGCTCTTAGGCTGAGAGGCTGTCATCCCAGGACTTTCAATCACATTGCTCATTTAGCAGTGTTTTTTAATAATATACTGTAGTGCCTGGGTGGCTCTGTCAGTTAAGCGTCCAACTCGATTTCGGCTCAGGTCATGATCTTACCATTTATGGGATCAAGCCCCACATCAGGCTCTGCACTGACAGCGTGGAGCCTGTTTGGGATTCTCTCTCTCCCCCTCTTTTCCCCTCCCCCAAATAAATAAGTAAGCATTAAAAAATAATATTAATGATAATATAAAAATAATACATGACCAAGAAGGGTTTATTCCAGGAGTGCAAAAGTTGTTCAACAATGGGAATCCTATCAATATAAGTCATTACATTTGTACACTAAAGAAGAAACCCTACATGATGTTATGAATAAATACAAAGAAAGTTTTTTCCTAATATTTAAAAGCATGTCTAATAAAAACTTTAATTAAAATGTGAATAGAGGGGTGCCTGTGTGTCTCAGTCGGTTAGGCTTCTAACTCATGATTTCAGCTCAGGTCATGATCTCGAAGTTTGTGAGATCAAGCCCCATGTTGGGCTCTATGCTAACAGTGCCAAGCCTCTTGGGATTTTCTCTCTCTCTCTCTCTCTCTCTCTCTGTCACTCCCCTGCTCATGCTCTCTTTCTCTCCATCTCTCTTTCTCAAAAATGAATTAATAAACATTAAAAAAAAATAGGAAGAGAGGGGAGTGCCTGGGTGGCTGGGTTGGTTTAGCATCTGACTCTTGATTTCAGCTGGGGTCATGATCTCCCAGTTTGTGAGTTCAGGCCCTGCATCGGGCCCTGCACTAACAGTGCAAAGCCTGCTTGGGATTCCCCCTCTCTCCCTCTTTCTGTCCCTCCCCCACTCATGTTGTCCCTCAAAATAAATGAATAAACTTAAACAAAATAGGAATAGAAAGAAACTACTTAAACATGATGAAAACTTTATTAAAAACCAACATTCAGCTTCTGTTTTCAATCATAATGGAGTAGCAGAGACTGCATTTACCCTTCCTCCTTAAACAAAAGTTTTAAATATATGAAACAAAAGTTTTTGGACATTGGAACTCCATCAGCACAGGTCAGTGATCCCTGAGAGAAGGAAAAACAGTGAAATGACCGCTAAAGTGCCCCAGCTCACCACTTGGAGAGTTTCCAGACTGGACACGGAAAGGGAACACCAAAACCGAGTCTAGCATTCTCATTGAGTTAAGGAGACAGGTTTAGAGCTCGAGCAGGGTGAGGTGATGAAAATTTGTTAGCAAAGTATCACAGAGGGAACTGGAGAGAGAGAGAGCTCCGGAGATCTACAGAGGAGTCCCTCGAGTCTTTGGCTGAGGACGTATAAGGAAACCTCCAAGGCTGAGGAATGAACACCAGAAAGGAGAACGCAGATCACATGGGGCCAGAAATCGTGCTCCCACTAGCCAGGGTTGGAAGACTCCCTAACACCTGGAACATTGGACCCAGTGCTCAGAAACATAGTGCCTCGGGGGGCCAAATTAGCCCTCTATGAAAAGTTGGGTTGACCTATCCTATCAAAGCCTAAAAGCAAGCCTCAATAAATAAAATCAAACCCATTCCAAGTAATTTACTGTACTCTAAACCAAGCCCATTAAAATCTAAAAGAATTTTTGAAACCCCAGCACCTGATAACATACAATGTACAATGTCTGGCATCCAATCAAACATTACCAGGTATGCAAATAAGCAGGAACTATGACCTATATACAAGGGGGAAAAATCTATCCATTGATCAAAAAGAAAAATCAATTCAAAAAAACACCTATTAACTATATTTTAGCCAAGATTTCTCTCTTTTGCCTCATCAGACCCGTTAGCAGCACATGCTGCCTCAAAATTACAGAATTGGCAGATTTCCTTTCCCCAATTTTTGGTGCTAATAAGCCAAAAAGTTGCTAAAAAGAAAGAGGAACAAAAGCCCAACTGACACAGGTTATTTCTACAGAATTTTCTAATCTTCGAGATTTCAAATCCTGCTTCACTTGACTCCTTTCTATTCTTCCTACATTCGGTTGTTTGTACCTTTCTTCTCTTTGCCATTTGTCCTTTTTGCTTTAGATCTCTCTAGTAATAGAAAACATTTATATTCTACTGCTGTGTGCCAAGCCCAGTACATGCCATGTATATACTCTTCTATGAAATACATGAATTTAGGTAATTATATCAGTCCTATGTGGTAGATATTATTATTAGTTCCATTTTACAGATAAAGAAATTGAGGCACAGAGTGGTCCAGAAGCTTGTACTAAGTCACACAGTTGGAAGATTTGGGTTTGGGCTCAGATAATCTACATCCAGAGCCCATGATTTTGACCATAAACTCTATTGCCTGTAACTAATACAGAGGCTATGGAATATATATTATCTATTTTAAAAAATTAAACTATCCTGATGTAACCAATACAGATCCCTCCCATTATTTTTCTTCCCTATATCACTCCAAATAACCACTAATCTGAAGATGTTCTCGTAAGTGATTTTCCCTTCACCTGTCCCCACCTTTGGATCCCAGATTAAGATGATTGAGTGAAGACTTTTACCCAGTTTTCAGCAAGTAATCCTTATTGGTCTGCACAAGACCCGTCCCCTGGGTTTTTGAATTTATGTATACATTTCTATCCTCATTCTCTATTTCCATTCCCTCATTTCCGCATCCTTCACCTCCATTGTTAACTATGTTTGTTGTTTTTTTTTTTTTCAGGTTTATTTACTTATTTTGAGAGAGAGAGATGCAGGAGGGGCAGAGACAGAGAGAGGGAGAGAGAGAATCCCAAGCAGGCTCTGAGCTGACAACGCAGAGCCCGATATGGGGCTCGAACTCATGAACCATGAGATCATGACCTGAGCCAAAGCCAAGAGTCGGACACTCAACCAAGACTGAGCCATTCAGGTGTCTCTTAACCATGGTTTGAAGTGTTTTGTATGTCTCTTCTTAGTTCCATATTTCACCCATATTGGTGGTGGTAGTGGTGGTGGTGTGTGCGCTTTAAGTTTATATGAAGGTGTTCTTTCTTCCTATTTTTACTCAGCAGTGTTTTTACAAGAGATTCATGTTATTGTGTACATTTCATTGCTGCTTCTCCTGCTGCACAACATTCCAATACTGTGTATCACCTGCATTGGTCCAGTTGTCTCCAACTACAATGACCATTTAGGTACCTGTCTTGCTGTGAGCCTGTGTGGAAATTTCTCTGGAATGCTTAATTAAACCAAATATTTACAAGTGCTCTGAAAATAAAACTGTACCAGTAACCACATCTCCTGCAATGCAGGAGAGTCCCTATTTTTCCAATACGCCTACATCATTTGGCATTATCCAATTTCTGGCTTTTGCCAATCTGATGCCCAGTGTTTTAATACACAGTATATTTTTCCAGTTGCTATTGAGTTGGAGTATCTCTTTATTACTTTTCATTTGGGTTTCTCCATTTGGAAATTACTGTTTGTATCATTTGCCCAGTTTTCTTTTGGGTTTCTCATTGTTGATTCACAAGAATTGTTTGCATATTCTAGCTAATAGCTAGAGACTAATTGTCTCTTGCCAGGTTTAGATATTGCAAATACATTCTCCCAATCTATGTCTGTGTGTTGACCTTGTCTCTAGGTCGAAAATTTGTAATCTTGATACAATGAAATTCATTAAATTATTTTGTCTCATGCTTTGTGCTTTGTGGTCTTAAACAGTAACAAAGATATTTTTATGTAAGCTTTTTTAGAAATGTGCCTTTAGATCTTTAGTACATCTGAAGTCCACCTCTATAAATAGGTAAAGATAAGGAAAGGAAGCAGTTTTATTTTTTTATTTATGGGCCAATTTTTCCAACGCCACCTACTAAGCACTGATTTGTGGCACCAAATTTGTCATATACAAGTTTATGTAAACAAATGGGTCTATCTCTGAGTTCTCTGTTTTGTTCCATTAGGCTATTTGTTAATCCTCTTTAAATTGCCTTTGTCTAAAATCGATTAAGAATAAATGTTAAGAATTCATTTCTGGACTTTCACTTCTGTTCCATGCCTGTCCTTACACCAGTTCCAAACTCTCTTGACTAGTATATTACAATTTAAAATCAGAAAGTGTAAATTCTCCAACTTAATTCACATGTAACAGGGCTAGCCCTCAGCTTGTTAGAACATTTTACTATGCAATTTTTTAACACATACAAAAGTAGAAAGAATAGTATAATGAACTTTTCTTACTTATCACCCAGCTTCTCAATACTTCTCCACCCCCTATCCATCACGGATTATGATTTTTAATACCTTATACTAAGGTATAACTTACCCAAAACTTCACCCATTGTAACTGCACAGTTCAATGATTTTTAGTAAATTTATAAAGATGTGCAAACAACACCACAGTTGAGTTTTAGAATACTTCCATTGTTCCAGAATATTCCATCTTGCCCAACTGCCATCAATCCCTACTCCTGCTCCTGCTCCTGCTCCAGCCCCAGGCAACCATTCACCTGCTTTAAATCTCTATATATTTGTCGTCTCTAAATTTCTTATAAATGGAATCATACAGCATTTGGTCTTCTCTATCTAGCTTCTCACATGTTGAAGCTCATATTAGCAGCTCATTTATTTCTGTTGTCAAGCAGTATTCCATTTTATAGATTTAACACATTTTTGATTACCCATCATCAGTTAATTGATATTTGAAATGGTTCCACTTTTGAATATTATGTTATTATGTATAACACTATGAAAATTTACATATAAGTTGTTGTGCAGACACAAGTTTTCATTTCTCTTGGATACACAGCTAAGAATGAAATTGCTTGGTCAGATGATAAGTTTGTTTAATTTTTTAAGAAACTGACAAATTGTACTCCAGAGTGGCCATAGCGCTTTACATTGCTATAAGCAATATATGAGGGTTTCAGTTTATCCGTATCCTCCCCAATTCTTATAATTGTCTGTATTTTATGTTTATTTCCACAATTATTCCTGATTGACATCATCTTGAGGGTTTTTTTGGGGGGGTTCTGCATTTTTTATTATAATGATCTTTATGGGTATATTGATATCTCATTATGGTTTAGTTTTCATTTTCCTAATACTAATTTTGCTAGCCATCTTTTTATGGGCTTTGAGATATTCATATACCTTTGTTGGTGAAATATAGGCTCAAATATTTTGCCTGTTTTTAATTGCCTTTTTTAATTTGCCTCCTTATTATTGAATGGAAAAACTTCTTAGTGTTAGACAAGCCCTTTATCAGATACATAATTTGGAAATAGTTTCTCCCACTCTGTTGGCTTGACTTGATTTTCTCACTGGTGCCTTTTGAGGTTTTCATTTTGATGATGTTCAATGTGCCAGATTTTTCTTTCATGGATCATGCTGTTGGTATGAATATCTTGGGTCGTCTCTGGTCTATTCTGTTCAGACATGTGGAAACTTGTCCTGAAATATTCCAGATCTTCTATTAAATTTTTGGCCAGTCCCTCACCTCATTGCCTGTGCCATCCAGGACTGAAACCTCAGGCTAACTGAACCATTGATGTTACATGTTTGTTTGCTACTGAGATCATAACTAACACTTCCAATCCTGCTAGGAGTAGACTTTGCTAAGTCCATTCAAAACCAAGTGAGACCCCTCTGGTGGTGAAGCTGTGGGTATTCACAGCTTGAACACCCTGCTAGAATATCCCAAAAACTGACGTGGAAGGTGGAAGGAATGGGAGCAGTCTCAGGTACAATAATCACAGAACCTACTGTTTTTATTCAAAGTTTAGTATTTCATTAATAACCACTCTAAATTAGTCATATGCCTTTGGTCAACTTCCAGAGGCCTGGAATGATTATTTTGACCATTTGGTCCAGTTTTATAATTAAATTTGGGGAAGAGAATTTGCTGGGGTGTTCCTTCTTGGCACTGCGTAATACTGGTTTGGGGGATAGAAGAATGCAGGTAAAATAAAGCTTTTCCTCTAAGACTGGGAGCGAGACAAGGGTGCTCACTCTCACCACTTCTATTCAACACAGTACTATAAGTCCTTGCCACAGCAATCAGACAAGAAAAAGAAATAAAGGGCACCTGGGTGGCTCAATCAGTTGAGGGTCTGACTCTTGATTTTGGCTGAGGTCATGATCTCAGGGTTTGGAGTAATATTCCATTATATATACATATATATGCACATATATATATGTGTGTGTGTGTGTGTGTGTGTATGTATATATATATTATATATACATGTATGATATGGATATAAGGAGATGTGATATATGTGATATAAAGAGATGTGAGGTATATGTGTATATATCTATATACATATACCTCACATCTCTTTATATCACATATACACATATATATATACATATATATATGTATATATAATACATATATATATATGTATATATATATATATGTATATATATAAATCCTTTCATCAATCGATGGACATTTGGGCTCTTTCTATAATTTGGCTATTGTTGATAGTGCTGCTATAAACATTGGGATGCATGTGTCCCTTCGAATCAGCATTTTTGTATCCTTTGGGTAAATACCTAGTATTGCAATTGCTGGGTCATAGGGTAGTTTATTTTTAAATTTTTGAGGAACCTCCATACTGTTTTCCAGAGTGGCTGCACAAGTTTGCATTCCCACCAGTAGTGCAAAAGCATTCCCCTTTCTCCACATCCTTGCCAACATCTGTTGTTTCCTGAGTTGTTCATTTTAACCATTCTGACAGGTGTAAAGTTTCTATTTGTGGATTTGAAGATTTGATTTGTGATTTGAGGATTTGATTGTGGTATTGATTTGTATTTCCCTGATGATGAGTGATGTTGAGCATCTTTTCATGTCTGTTGGTCATGTGGATGTCTTTTTTGGAAAAGTGTCCATTCGTGTCTTCTGCCCACTTCCTTATTGGATTATTTGTTTTTTAGATCTTGAGTTTGGTAAGTACCTTACAGATTTTGGATACTAACCCTTTATCCAATATGTCATTTGCAACTATCTACTCCCATTCCATTTGTTGCCTTTTAATTTTGTTGATTGTTTCCTTCTCCCTAATGAGCCTGGATGCAAAAATTCTCAACAAGATACTAGCAAATCAAATCCAACAGTACATTAAAAGAATTATTCACCATGATCAAATGGGATTTATTCCTGGGCTGCAGGGCTGGTTCAATATTCATAAATCAATCAACATGATACACCACATTAATAAAAGAAAGGATAAGAGCCATATGATCCTCCCAATAGATGAGAAAAAGCATTTGACAAAATACAGCATCCTTTCTTGATAAAAACCCTCAAGAAAGTAGGGATAGAAGGATCATACCTCGAGATCATAAAAGCCATATATGAACCACCCAACACTGATATCATCCTCAATGGGGAAAAACTGAGAGCTTTCCCCCTAAGATCAGGAACAAGACAGGGATGTCCACTCTCACCACTGTTGTTCAACATAGTACTGGAAGTCCTAGCCTCAGCAATCAGACAGCAAAAAGAAATAAAATGCATACAAATTGACAAGGAATAAGTCAAATTTTCACTCTTTGCAGATGACATGATACTGTATGTGGAAACCCCAAAAGATTCCACCCAAAAACTGCTAGAACTGATACATGAGTTCAGCAAAGTCGCAAGATATAAAATTAACATACAGAAATCAGTTGCATTTCTACACACCAATAATGAAGCAAAAGAAAGAGAAATCAAGGAATCAATACCATTTACAATTGCACCAAAAACCATAAGACACCTAGGAATAAACCTAACCGAAGAGGTGAAAGATCTGTACACTGAAAACTATGGAAAACTTATGAAAGAAATTGAAGAAGACACAAAGAAATGGATAAACATTCCATGCTCATGGATTTCAAGAACAAATATTGTCAAAATGTCGATATTACCCAAAGCAATCTATACATGCAATGCAATCCCTATCAAAATAGCACCAGCATTCTCCACAGAACTAGAACAAATAATCTTAAAATTTGTATGGAACCAGAAAAGATCCCAAATATCCAAAGTAATATTTAAAAAGAAAACCAAAGCTAGAGGCATCACAATCCCAGACTTTAACCTGTATTACAAAGCTGTAATCATCAAGACAGTTATGGTATTGGCAGAAAAACAGACACATCGATCAATGGAATAGAATAGAGAACCCAGAAATGGACCCACAAATATATGGTCAACTAATGTCGACAAAGCAGGAAAGAGTATCCAATGAATAAAAGACAGTCTCTTCAGCAAATGATGCTAGAACTGGATAGTAACATGCAGAAGAATGAAACTGGACCACTTTCTTACACCATACACAAAAATAAACTCAAAATGGATGAAAGACCTAAATGTGAGGCAGGAAACCATCAAAATCCTAGAGGAGAAAACAGGCAGCAACCTCTTTGACCTTGGCCATAGCAACTTCTTACTAGACATGTCCTCGGAGACAAAGGAAATAAAAGAAAAAGGAACTATTGGGACCTCATCCCTTGCTTTTTAAGCCTGCCATCCACCAATCTGAAGTGGTCTGCCTCTTTCTTGGGTCTCTTCCTGCCCTCTGAGTATGGGACCAGTTGCAGGTTTCACCTAGAAAGCACCCAAGGTTATGAACAAGTAGGGTCACTGGTGGTGTCTAAGGGAAGTAAGGGAGTCCTGTGCAGGGAGTTCCACCCAGTCCCGGTCATTTACATGCCTCAAATAAGATCTGTTTTCACTCAGTGAAAAACCATCGATGGCATTGCTGAAAACAGAACTGTTGAAATGAGATCCTTCTCTAAGAATAAAATACAAAAGCTGAAAGACATAGATGGACAGAAGCCAGGGGCGTCTCAGGCAGCCCGGCTGGTGTTTCTGTTTGATAAAGGGACATTGCAAACACAAATGTCTCCGCCTGGAGGGCACAGTTAAGGATGGGGCCAAGGTCTTCAGATCCCCATTGTGGGTCAGTGGCCTTGTACCCCTGCCAGGATAAAAAGGGAAAAGAGAAAAATCGAGACTCATGGAGCTCTTGGATACTGGTGCCCACATGACAATATTTTCAGGTCCCCATAAGGACCTGAAAATTAATGAGCTTGGGACGTTTGGGGGTAAATGAGGTGACCCATGGCAGACAGGTGCTCATATGCTCAACATACTACAAGTGTGTGGGGTTTGACCGTCAACAAACCCAGGTCACTACAGGAGTTTTGGCCATCCATTACATTAATGACATCTGGTAGTGGAGCCCGCCAAAAGACAGGTGGAGGCAGTGCTGCCATTAGGCATTGATACAATGACTCATGGCAGTGGGCTTTAAGCCCAGATGAAGTACAGGACCCAGCACAGCAGGTGCAATTCCAAGGGTCACTTGTGCACAAAGCCAAAGAAGTATCCGTGATAGAGTAATAATTGTTGCCCCTGGTGGAGCCCGCTATTAAAAAGGAGGTGGCCTTCTCTAGTACAGCATGTATCCCAATTTGGATGTTCTTTTGTTCCCCTTGTTAAGGTGACCTATACAACTACCAATTTGAGGGACGCCTGGGTGGCTCAGTCAGTTAAGCATCTGACTCTTGGTTTCAACTCTGGTAATGATCTCATGGTTCGTGAGTTTTGAGCCCCACATCAGGCTCTGTGATGACAGTGCAGAGCCTGCTTGGGATTTTCTGTCTCCCTCTCTCTCTGCCCCTTCCCCATTCTTTCTGTCTCTGTCTCTCTCAAAATAAAGAAATAAAATTTAAAAAAAAATACTACTAATTTGAAATGCCTTTTGCAAGCAGCAAGTCTTGAAAACTGTTCTACAAGCCATGGCCCAGCTGCTGCATTTGAGACCTTTGGGGCCTGAACACCACAGTTGTCCACAACCTCTATACATGCTAATTAGTGTATGTGGTAACAAAAAAACTGCCACTAGGGGGATGCCCAGCTGACTCAGTTGATAGAGCATGCTACTCTTATTTTCTTTCTTTCTTTTTTAATGTTTAAGGATTTTATTATTATTATTATTATTCTCAAGTTAGTTAACATACAATGTAGTCTTGGCTTCAGGAGTAGAATCCAATGATTCATCACTTACATATGACACCCAGTGCTCATCCCAACACCTATTTTCCCCACCCCCATCAACCCTCAGTTTGTTCTCTGTATTTGAGTCTCTTATGTTTCGCCTCCCTCTGTTTTTATCTTATTTTTTCCTTCCCTTCCCCTATGATCATCTGTTAAGTTTCTCAAATTCCACATGAGTGAAATCATGTCTTTCTCTGACTGACTTACTTCGCTTAGCATAATACCCTCCAGTTGCATCCACGTTGTTGCAAATGGCAAGATGTCATTCTTTTTTTTGAAAAAGAGCATGCTATTCTTGATCTCAGGGTCCTGAGTTTGAGCCCCACATTGGATGTGGAGTCTACTTAAAAATTAAAAAATAAAATTAAAATATTTTTTTAAAAAACTGCCACTAGGGTGTGTAGGCCTCTTGGATTTTGGAACTACGGGTTGACTAAGGCAGCCACCAGCCACACTTCATTTAAAGAGCAACTGCTGGCTTGCTAATCAGGTCTTGGTAGAGACTAACATCTTAGAGCCAGATACCACCTATGACTTGTGACCTGAAATGCCCATTCTTACTTGAATGCTTACATCCAAGTCATCCAAGTACGACTCCACCAATAAAATTGGGCAAGTTCAATAGAGCTCAATTATTAACTAGGAGTGGTATATCCAAGGTCAGGCCCAGTCACAACCTCAAGGGACCAGTAGCCTCCATGAGCAAGCCAGCTTACCAGAAAGGACTGAGCAACCCACAAGGAATGCTTTGTCCCTGCCCCCACCCCATGACTACCTGGGGCCCAAGATTTAAAGATGTGCCTGCTGACAATATGGCATGGCTCACTGATGACTCTGCAAAACTAAAGGCTGGGACTGTACATGGACATTCTGCTCAGTGGGCTGGACTCCACGCAGTGGTGATTGTGCAGGCCACCCATACCACCAAAGCTTGCTACATTTTCACCAATTCATGAGTCATTGCCAATGGCCTAGTCATCTGGTTTGGAGAATGGCAACTGAATGATTGACTATTAAGGGATTCCTTGTATGGGGACAAGGATTATATCAGCACCTTATTGCCTGGAAAGGAAAAATATATGTTAATGCTCATGTTAATGCTCATGGCAAAGGACTTTTTAAAATGGAACATGAACGAACTCTCATGTCAATCAAGCTTGTACCCAATGGGTAACAACAGTAGCCCAAAGGATACGTCAATGAACTGGACACGGAAGTCTACTTCAGATGCAAGAATAGGCCAAGGCCCAAGGAGTGATCCTGGAAGATGTCAAAACTAAGGAAACAGTACAATCTTGGGAATCTTGCTAATGGACACAAATCATCCAAAGAAGAGAATTGGGACACATTAACCAAGGGTCTAGCAGATTAACCACATCATGCTCCTGACCCCAGCCATGGGCACCAGTGGTGCCTCACCGCTTTTGACTCTTATTCAGGCTATGTTGTTGCCATTCCAGTCCAACATGTAGACACTGGAACTTCCATAGCTGCCCTTGAAAATAACTTAAATCATATGTTTAGAAACTCTATGGCACTTTAGCCAAGGAACAGCTTTCACTGCCCAGACAACACAGCAATGGGTGCGCTTTCATGAAAACAATAGACTTTTCATGTGCCCTATCTCTCACAGGCCAATGGAGCCATCAGATGATAAAGCAGTAAACTCAAACAGCAACTAAAGAAAGAATATCATGATGACCTGGTAGTGGAGTGGTACCCCTACCTGAGTAGGGCAGTATAGACATTAAAAATTGCACTCCAACACAAAGGGAAATATGGCGTTGCAATGCATGTTGGGAAATACCAACCGTGGTCGGGGTGAAGGTGGACCAGGAAGCCATCTTATCAGGCTGTGCCTGCAAAAATCCCAATCTCAGAACGCCCGGCCTTTCTTTTCTTCTTTCTCCTTAGAGCACATGTCTCAGGAGTGGTATGCAGTTTAGGCTGCCATAGTACCCTGGACAGGGCCTCCTGACTAATCTGGAGGTGATGCTTCTAGGCGATGGTTACAAGGAGCACCAGGGTTCTAGGAGATCTCTAGTGGTGCCAAGGACAGCTGATCTTTTCATTCAGGTGGGTGACATTATGGGATGTGCCAAGTTTGTGCAGAACATGACTTTCATGAACTAGATGCCCAGGATTGAATGGTCTGGATCAAGCAACAAGGCAATGAGTGACCGTGGAGTAGCCTTGGGACTGGGACAGAGACCCAGGGCTGCAATACCTAGACAGCCAGTACCCCAAGTAACAGACAGGAACACCTTTGACCACATGAAATACATGAAGTAGTCAGGGGGTAGAAGAAAACTAATCTCTCCCCGTGTTGTTCCTTCAGATACCCAGCGGTATCTGAATTGACAACACATTGGTGAAAATTGGCACGGTGGTAGCAGCAGAGGGTTTGAAGTATCTACCCATATATTTGGAGCATTTCTTCCCCCTACTCAAATAGTCTACATGTGGTCTATTGCTAATCTCACAGGCGTCCCAACAGCTATCGAAAGTTCCAATTCGAGAATGACAACCTCAGTGCAGGTTCCTATCCACAGGGTACCCCATGCATGAAGCTTTCCTCCAACATAGACACAAATTGAGAGGCAGACTTTAAACATCATCAGTGGTATGAGACTGTCATACATCATGCAACTTTACTTTGTCACCTAACCTGTAGTTAAACCTGACACGAGCTTTGTACAATTGGGCTAGAGACTTTCATAAAGACTGCTCCCTGGCCCGAGTGACATGTGTTCCTCTGAGTTATATGTTGTCTGAGGGACATATGGGGCTATGAAGTGCTTGTCACCATCAGATGGGGCTTGCTGTTTGGAATTTCAGGGTTCTCGGGTGTTTGTACAAAATGATACTCTAAATTGGAAGAGCCCCACCCTTGTGACACATTGCCAGATTGCCAGAGACAGTCTGAAAGAAAAACAATCAGACAGCTGGTTCCATTCTGCTGTCACTGTCCTCACACCTGGTATATGCCCTGGAAAAAAAAAATGGTTTACAGCTTGTCATTAACTATAGTGGAGATATTAACACTACGCCCCATGCTATTCTCGCCGAACTCACTAGCCATGGTGGTGATGGAACAGGGTGGCTTTTGTATTATTGCCAACGCCCCTTGCTGTGTATATATCAATAATTCAGGGGTGCCTGGGTGGCCCTATCAGTTAAGCATCAGACTCTTGATTTTGGCTCAGGTCATGATCTCAGGGTCTCAGGATCAAGCCCTGCATCGGGCTTTTCACTGACAGCATGAAGCCTGCTTGGGATTCTCTCTCTCTTTCTCTCTCTGTCCCTTCCTCACTTGTGCTTGCTCACACTCTCCTTCTTTCTTCCTCAAAATAAATAAATTAGCTTTTAAAAATAATAATAATAATTCAAGGAAAGTAGAAACCAAGCTGTAGAAAATCCATGCTCAGGTGGAATGTTTTCACCTGGAAGATCCCCTTAGACTAATTCTTTGACTTCTTTAACTGGAATAACACATGCACTTGGGGTTCCTGGTTAAGGACCGTCCTCCAGGGAGGCCTGGCCATCCTCTTGGATCTGGTCCTCCTACTAACCCTAGTAAAGTGCTATCTCAAAATAACAAGGAGGTTCTGGCAACAAACCATATCCATATAGGTTGTTTATGGGCCTCCAAATTCGAGGTGGGCAGTGGTCCTGTTGGATTTGCTATGTTTCATCTGCTGTTTCAGTGGTCGAATGAGGATTGCTGGGTGGACAGCTGAGAAAGGCAGTCTCAGGTGCAGACTTTCAACCCCCACATGGCCCCTTAAGGATGGGCCTTCAGCCCAGAGCACTTCCTCACCAAGAGACAAAGAGCCCACACAACTGTGCTGGCCTTACAGCCTTGTGTGGGAGTACCTTCCCCTGTTTTGGACTCAGTGTGTGCTCCTTTCTTCTGCTCAAGCATGAGTGTCAATGGCCCTCAGGCACTCCACCAGCATTCAGTATTTCAGACTCCATGGCGGAGGAGCTAGGGTCCTTCTGCTGTAGCCTGAGGGGGTGCCTACAGACCAGCTGCCCTACACTGGCTGCCAGGGCTGGAGGGAGACACAAGTAGAAATGATCTTATTCTCTCTCTTCTCTAGGTGAGTAAAGCATTGTTCCATCCAGGGCTCTACAGTGTTGTGTTTTCCTTGCCGACTCTGACACCAAGATGCAGTGAGCAGAATATATGGACTTCATTTCTTGTTGTTGTTGTTTAATATTTATTTTTGAGAGAGAGACAGAGGGAGAGAGAGTGGGGGAGGAGCAGAGAGAGAGAGAGGGATTCGAAGCAGGCTCCATGCTGACAGCAGAGAGCTGGATAAGGGGCTCAAACTTTACCGTGAGATCATGACCTGAGCTGAAGTCGGACACTTAACCAAGTGAGCCACCCAGGCTCCCCCAGAATGTGTGGACTTCTATTCCTGGTAGTTGGCATTATGATAGCTTTGCTATCCTCTATGCAGTTAGCATGTTCTCCTGGGATTGGTAACCAATGCACTTTCTGCTCAACAATTTTAGTCATCTTTCTCTTTTGCATATCACTATGACTTATGTTTTCAATATGTTTTTATAAATTGTTGGCATTCTATTGGATTTTCAAACTTTCCCATCTTCAGACTGTTCC
The DNA here is from genome assembly GCF_023721935.1 of Panthera uncia. Taxonomy (NCBI): domain Eukaryota; kingdom Metazoa; phylum Chordata; class Mammalia; order Carnivora; family Felidae; genus Panthera; species Panthera uncia. The sequence goes on along the minus strand of NC_064808.1, from coordinate 85,447,132 downwards.
TTCAAGTTACCTCCTGTGGCCTTTTGACAAAGCTCCTGCTTTTACCCAGGTTTCCCCAAATCAGAGTCTGAGAAAAAAGTTTGTGTGCAGGTAGTGTATTCGGGAAGGTGATTCCAGAGAGCAGGAGTGTCACAGGACGGAGGGACAAGTTGGCCACTGGGACTTCTTTTCTGACCGGTACTTCTTGAGGAGACTTTTGAAATATGTCTCAGAACTCTCCACCCATGGGACAAAAGAGTAAAGCATTTATTGGTTAGCTACTATTCCCCACTGATGGAGAGTGGCTTCATTGTCATTGATCCTTCCCGAATTCCCAGGTGTACAGACATGACCACCAAGTGGAGTCCTGCCAAGGTTCTACATCCTGCAAGCTTCAAAGCAGCCCCAAGGCAGGAAGCAAAGCAAAGACAAGTGGGGGAAGCAGTCTGTGATTGCACCTGCGGACACCTGTCAAAGCTCACGTGAACTGTCTGCCACCACCAAGACTAAACAAAGAAATGAGTCTAAAGTGATTGTGAAGTATTCCACAAGAGATGGCTGGTATAAGTTATTCCCTTTGAGCCACTCATGCTTCTCTTAAATCTAATCCATCGAGCGCTTCTTTCATGTACTGGCAAATCACAGTTTCTGCATGAGGATTAGGGGAACAAAGTGCAATCCCCACTGCTCACCTGCTCCTGAGCCCAGTATTAGGATAGTCATCACATACAACCCAATCTAGATTCCATCACCCTTGACAGTACTTCAGCTTGGAGCATGCTTTTGGAAAGAAGTTAATCTCTCCCCTGCCTCTCTCCTGTCGATTGTTATTCCCACGAGGTAACCAACATAGCTTTCCACACCTCCCTTTCTACTCATACATGTAACACACACACACACACACAAACACACACACACACACACACACACACACATACACACCACCTGTGTGTTTATGTAGTATGTCATTATTGTGAAACAAAACAACAAACAAAAAGAAAAGAAAAAATAAACTGGATCTAACAGACATATACAAAACACTTCACCCAACAACAGAATACACATTCTTCTCAAGGGCAAATGGGACATTCTCCAGGATAGACCATATGTCAAGCCACAAATCAATCCTCAATAGATTTAAACACATAGATATCATACAAAGCATCTTCTCTGAGCATAACAGGATGAAAAGAGAAATCAATAGCAGAAGGAAAACTTAAAAATTCACAAGTCTGTGGGGGAATTAAACAACACACCCTAAACCCTCAATGGGTCAAAAAAAGAAATCACAAAGGAAATTAGGAAATACTTAAAGATTAATGAGAATGAAAACAACACATTAAAACTTGTGGGATGCAACAAAAACAGTACTAAGAGGGACATTTGTAGCTATGAATGCTTACATTAAAATCAAGATCTCAAATTAACAATCTAACTTTACAACTGAAGGAACTGGAAAGAGAAGAGAAAAACAAGCCCAACGTTAGCAGAAGGAAGGAAATAATAGAAATTACAGCAGAGACGGGATACCTGGGTGGTTCAGTTGGTTGAATGTTGGACTTCCGATTTCAGCTCAGATCATGATCCCAGGGTCATGGGATCAAACCCCACATCAGGCTCCATGCTGAGCATGGAGCCAGCTTGATATTCTCTCTTTCCCTCTGCCCCTCTCCCCGACTCACATGCTCTCTCTCCCTCTAAAAAAAAAAAAATACGGGATCCCTGGATGGCTCAGTCAGTTAAGTGTCCAACTCTTGATCTCGGCTCGGGTCATGATCTCACAGTTCATGAGATCCAGCCTCGCATTGGAATCTGCGCTGATGGTGGAGAGCCTGCTTGGAATTCTCCCTCTCTCTCTGCCCCTACCCAACACATGTTCTCTCTCTCTCTCTCTCTCTCTATCTATCTCAAAATAAATAAATAAACTTAAAACAAAAACTTTAATTAAAAAATACAATAAAACAGAGACCAGAAAATAAGAGTAAATCAATGAAACCAAAAGTTAGTTGTTCAAAAAGATTAACAAAATTAACAAACCTTTAGCTAGAGTGACTATAAAAAAAAAGAGAAGCCTCAAATTACTAAAATCTAAAATACAAGTAGAGGCATTACTACTGATTTTATACAAATAAAAAGGATTATAAAAGAACAATTGTACATCAACAAATGATACAGCATGCATGAAATGGACAAAGCACACAACCTCCCAAGATTGAACCATGAAAAAATAGAAAATCTGAACAGACTTTTAACTTTTAAGAAGATTGAATCAATAATCAAAATCTTCCTGACAAAGAAAAATCTTGGACCTAATGACTTCACAAATTAATTCTACCAAACATTTAAAGAAGAACTAAAAACAATCCTTCTCAAACTCTTCCAAAAATTTTTGAAGAGAAAGGAACATTTCCTAACTCATTTTTATGAGGCCATCATACCAAAGCCAGATCAAAACACTACAGTTAAAGAAAATTATAGATCAATATCCCTGTGAACATTGATGCAAAAATCCTTTAAAAAATACTAACAAATAGAAATCAACAGCATCTCAAAAGGATTATATCACAGGCACCTGGTTGGCTCAGTCAGTTAAGTGTTGGTTGCTTGGTTTTAGCTTAGGTCATGATCTTGAAGTTTTGTGAGTTCAATACCAGCACAGAGCCTGATTGGGATTCTCTCTCTCCCTCTCTCTCTCTGCCCCTCCCAACTCACGCTGCCTCTGTCTCTCTCAAAATAAAGAAATAAACTTAAAAAAATAATAAGTTAAAAAAAGATTATATAGCATAACCAAATGGAACTTATTCCTGAAATGCAAGGAGAGTTTAACATATGAAAATCAATCAGTATAATACACCATATTAACAGAATTAGAGGGGGGAAAAACCTGATATGATCATCTCAGTGAATTCAGAAAAAAGCACCGAGCAAAATTCAACATCCCTTCACAGAAAACACTCAGCAAACTCAAAATAGAAAGAAAATACTTCAACATAATAAAGGTCATATATGAAAAACCCAGTTAGTTAGCATGATACTCAGTGGTGAGATACTGAAAACTTTCCCTCTAAGATTAAGAACAAGACAATAATGCTCACTTTTTCCACTTCTATTCAACACAGTATTAGAAGTTCTAGCCAGAACAATTAAGCAAGAAAAGTTAGGAAGGAAGAAATAAATTTTTCTTTATTCACAAATGATATGATCTTTCTTATATGTAGAAAAGCCTATTATACACACACACACACACACACACACACACACACACACAACTGTTAGAAGTAACAAACTAGGGGCGCCTGGGTGGCTCAGTCGGTTAAGCATCCAACTTCAGCTCAGGTCATGATCTTGCTGTCCATGAGTTCAAGCCCCATGTCGGGCTCTGTGCTGACAGCTCACAGCCTGGAGCCTACTTCGGATCCTGTGTCTCCCTCTCTCTCTGCCCCTCCCCCACTTGTGCTCTGTCTCTCTCACTCTCAAAAATAAACATAAACAAATTTTTTAATAAAAAAAGAAGTAACAAACTAATTCAGCAAAGTGGCAGAATAAAAAATCAACACTCAAAAATCAGTTGTATTTCCATACACCAACAATAAAAATCTGAAAAGGAAATGAAGAAAACAATTCTATTTACAATAGCATAAAAAAAAAAAAAAAAAAAAAAAAAAAAACTTAGGAATTACGTTAACCAAGGAGGTGAAAGACTTGTATGCTAAAAACTACAAAACATTGTTGAAAGGAATTAAAGAAAACATAAAGAAATGGAAAGACATCTTCTGTTCATAGATTGGAAGACAATATCAACACTACCCAAAGCAATCTGTATAGTCAGTGCAATCCTTATCAAAATCCCAAAGATGTTTTTTTCAGGAATAGAAAAATGCATCCTAAAATTCATATGGAACCTCAATGGATCCCAAACAACTAAAACAATCTTGAAAAAGAAAAACAAATTTGGAAGACTCATACTTCCTGACCTAAAATTTACTACAAAGCAACAATAATCAAAACAGTGTGGTACTGGCATAAAGACAGACATATAGATCAATGTAATAAAATAAAAATCCCAGAAATAAACCCTTATGTATATCATCAAGTGATTTTTTTACAAGAGTGCCGAGACGCTTCATGGGGGAAGACCATTCAATGGGGAAAGGACAATCTTTTCAACAAATGGTGCCAGGAAAACTAGATGTCCAAATGTAAAAGAATGAAGTTGTATCCTTATCTAACACCATATACAAAAATTAACTCAAAATGGATAAAAGACTTTTTTCCCCTCTCTTAATTTAAATTTTAGTCAGTTAATATACAGTGCAATATTGGTTTCAGGAGTAGAATTCAGTGATTCATTACTTACATACAACACCAAGTGCTCATCACAAGTGCCCTATTTAGTACCCATCACCCATGTAGCCCATCCCCCACTCACCTCCCTCCAGCAACCCATAGTTTGTTTTCTATCATTAAGAGTCTCTTGCAGTTTCTTTCCCTCTCTTCTCTTTCCCCTTCTCTTTCCCCTTCCCATATGTTCACCTGTTTTTTTTTTAATTCCACATATGAGTGAAATCACATGGTATTTGTCTTTCTCTGATTGACTTATTTCACTTAGCATAATACATTCTAGCTCAATCCATGTCATTGCAAATGGCAAGATTTCATTCTTCTTGATCGCTGAGTAACATTCCATTATGTATATGCCACATCTTCTCAAAATGGATAAAAGATTTAAGTGTAGAGATAACACTATACAAGTCTTAGAGAGAACATAGGGGAAATCTTCATGACACTGAATTTGGCAATGATTTCTTGGATAAGACATCAAGAGCATAGGCAACAAAAGCAAAAATAGAAAATTGGGTTTTATCAAAATTAAATTTTTTTGCATCAATAGACACTAACAGGGTAAAAGGCAACCCACAGGAGAAAATATTTGCAGATCATGTATCTCTGATAAGATATTAATCCCAGAATATATACAGAATTGCTAAAAGTCCACAACAAAAAGCCAAAATACCCAATTCAAAAATGGGAAAGTCACATGCATAGACAATACTCTAAAGAGGATATATACAAATGGCCAATAAGCACATGAAAAGATGCTCATCAGCATTAATCAGTAGGGAAATGCAAATCAAAACCACAGTGAAATACTACTTCATACTCATTAGGATGTCTACTATCAAAACCCAGAAAACAAGTGTTAGCATGGATGTGCAGAAATTGGAACCCTGTGCACTGATATTGGGAGTGCAAAATGGGGCAGCTGCTGTGGAAAACAGTAATACAATTCCTTAAAAACTTAAACATAGAATTACCATTTGATTCAATACCGCTTCTGGATATATACACCAAAGAACTGGAAGCAGGAACCCAGAGATATTTATACACTAAGGTTTATGGCAGCATTGTTTGCAATAGCCAAAGGTGTAAACAATCAAAATGTTCATCAACAGATAAATACATAAACAAAATGTAGCATATTACATGTAATGTATGTAGTGTATATTCCTGCCTTAAAGGGAAAGAAATTGATACATGCTACAACATGGATGAACCTTGAAGACATTAGGCTAACTGAAATAAGCTAGACATAGGAAGACAGATACTGTATGATTTCAATTAAACAAGAAAACTCGAGTAGTCAATCTCAGAGTCAGAATCTAGAAAAATGGTTACCCAGGGCTGGAGGATCAGGGAATGGATAGTTATTTAATGGGTATAAAATTTCAGTACAGGATGATGAAAAAATTCTGGAGATGGATGGTGGTAATGACTGCACATTAATGTGAATGTCATTAAATTTTTTTTTTCATCGTTTTTTATTTATTTTTGGGACAGAGAGAGACAGAGCATGAACGGGGGAGGGGCAGAGAGAGAGGGAGACACAGAATCGGAAACAGGCTCCAGGCTCCGAGCCATCAGCCCAGAGCCTGATGCGGGGCTCGAACTCACGGACCGCGAGATCGTGACCTGGCTGAAGTCGGACGCTTAACCGACTGCGCCATCCAGGCGCCCCTAATGTGAATGTCATTAATGCCACTACAGTGCACAATTTAAGATGGTTAAAATGGTAATTGTTTTCAATGTTTATTTATTTTTGAGAGAGAGACAAAGCATGAGTTGGGGGGGGGGGGGGGGGGCTGAGAGAGAGGGAGACACAGAATCCAATGCAGGCTCCAGGCTCCAAGCTGTCAGCACAGAGCCCAGTGCAGGGCTCAGTTTCACAAACTGCAAGATCATGACCTGAGCCAAAGTCAGATACTTAACCAACTGAGCCACCCAGGCACCTCCTAAAATGGTAATTGTTATGTTATGTATATTTTACCACAAAAAAAAAAAAGAAAGAAAGAAAGAAAGAAAGAAAAAGAAAAAAATCCCTTACCTCTCTGCAAACTTTTTAACTATAACAATACCCCATGACTATTTTCCTGGTCAATAAATATAAATTCTAATTCAGCCTTTTTAGTAACTGCACACTATGTCATATAACGGACATGCTATACCATATTTAACTACTCCCACACTGACAAACATTTGCTATTATAAATAATATATATAATAATATATAATATAAATAATATATAATTCTGCAGTCCGAATCCTTAAGGTTCTTATGATATATCAGTTCCATACAATGGAGTCTCCAAATTGCAATTACTGGGCAAAGTAAATAGTATATTGAGATCTTTAATCCATCTTCAATTTTTGTTTATTCATGGTCTAAAGCATGAGGAAAGATGGTCTGCGTTTGTTAGGTTATGAATTTGGTTGCATGTGACAAAAACCTCTGATAGCTGTGACTTATACCGGATACAGTTTTATGTATCTTTCACATAGTCATCTAGAGATGGGCATTGCAGGACTGGTATGGAGACTACTGTGTGAGATAATCCAAGAATCCAGCCTCCTTTTATCCCTCACTCCACAGTTCATTTTCATGGTACAAGATGGCTGACTGCCATCTCCACGTTCCAGTCAGCAGGACAGGAGCAGGGAGAAGATGGGTGTGTCCCCTTCGTTTCAGGCGAATAGTTGCCTATACTACTTCTGCTTCCAACCTATTGTCCTGAACTTAGTCACATAATCCATCCTAGCTAAAAGGGAGGCTGGGAAAAATAGTACTCATTCTGGGTGGCCATTTGCCCACTTGGGATTATGATGACTAGGGGAGATTGGATAATGAGCAAGTCTATGATAAGATCTTCCAAAAGAATCGTCAATTATGTCAGCAACGTTTATAAAAATAAGCCATTTCCCATTGAATTAAAAACCATCCTTGTGTTTATCAAGACCCACATATAATTGGATCTGTTTCTAGACATTAACCTGTTTCATTGTTATCTTTAATGGTTTTATCATACTTGGTAGCTGTTCTTGTATTAACTTATGATTGTTGATATATTAGTAATTTATCTTTTGTTACCTGTTTGATTTAAGCTATTTGATTTATGTTCTTTTTATAGATCAAGTTAAAGACAAACTTACTTTGTAAGAACTAGTTTGTCCTCGCACTTGGATATTACAATTTGAAACAGATACAATTTTCTTAGTTCCAATTTTTCAATGTTAAGAAGCATCTCCCCCACCAGTAACTACTACTGAGGAGTCACACATCTGTTTCATCATCATGGCCTTAGAGGACACGATCACTAAAAAGAAAGCCTGACCATTGCAGGAATCTGGTGACAGGGAACGGTGTTCCCCAGGGTAACTAACAGGCATCCAGGACTCCACCCTCTCAGCCATTTCAAAAACAATGGATGTGCACAAGTGCCAGATGAGACCTAGTAGTTAAGTAAATTCCCAAGTTGATGGGAAATAAAAGAGGTGGTCTTCCAGCTCCAGGCACTGGCGCATTATGCATCTGAGGCGTGTGGCTCCATTAGCCTTTTAAGTGATAGCAGTGCCTCTCTGTCGTTATCTCTTCCACCGGGCCTCATTCACTCTGTTTTATAGAGGAAGGATTTGCTCAAGTTGATGCCTTATTCTCAAAAGTCTCTTTTGACTTCACAAAAAAGAAAGACTACTTGATCAAGAGAAGCTGCCCTTGGGATCCTATCCCCTGCCGCCCTGCTAGGGTGTATCCTCTGCCTTTCTTTAAAACCCACATGCAGCATCTTTTCCATGAAGACTTTCTTGGTTTCCAGGACTATCAACAATGGGATCAGCTGGAAGGCATCTTAGAGATCCAGAGGGGCCATTCTCAGCCCTGACTTCCTCTGGTCACCTAAGTAACTCTTAACCGGTCCCTCTGACGACCTCCTCCGGAGATTCTGATCAGTAGGTCTGAGACGGAGCCGTAGATCTTGCTACGGGGGAAGATTTTCACTTCCACAGGGGATTATGAGCTAGGGTAGGAAACTAGGAGGCCAACCCCTTACCTTACAGATGAGGGCACCGAGATCACAGGCTACTGCAAGAAAGGCGTGCATTTCTTAGCAGGAAGGGAGCCCCTTCCAGCAAGGGCTTTGTCTCCTTCGCAGCTCTTTCTCTAGCACCTAGAACTGCGCGGGTGTAACAGGCGGCAGATCTGTCGGATGAATGAATGAACTCATGTGACCCCAAGCTTAAACCAGAGAACTGGACTCTCGTCCAGGATAGGACACAAGTGCCTGCCTTTGCTGGAGGGAGATCGGTGACTAGTTCGTCGGTGTGTTCACTGATTGCGTCGCTCGGTAAACAGTCTTCCTTGCGACAGCCTCTTCGCCACAGTCCTCGCCGCCTCCCAGGTTTCTGTAATTGCTCTGCATCATAGGAGGTCACGGTTAGTCGCAGTTCGCCCCGGGTGCCCAGGACCCCGCCCCTGTTGGAGCACACCTTAGGGCGTGTCTTGGGCCCCGGCGGGAGTGTCGGGGGGCGTGGAGGGAAGTTCGGCCTTAGAGCGGGGAGGCTCCGCACGTTCGGCACCGGCGGGGGGAGGCGGTCAGTCTGCGGTGGGGAGGGCAGGCAGTCGCGCTGCTGGGCCGGGCCGGGCCGGGCGCTCGCACCTGCTGGGTGGCGGCCGAAGTCAGCGCAGGACGGAGGCGCTCCGCGCAGGTGAGACGCCGCCACGGGCCGGGGGCTCGGACTCCGCGGACGCAGGGCCAGGGGAGGGGGCCTCCGATGGGGAGGGGGCTCGGACAGGGCAGGGGGGCGCTCGGAACGGGAGGGGATTCGGCGGGGGGAGCGGGCTCCGGCAGGGCAGGGGGAGGAGCTGGACTGCCCGGGAGCCGTGCGCACCTGGGTCGGGTCGCCGGCGGCCCTAGGATGAAAACTGCTGCGTCCCCAGCCAGTCAGGTCGACCGTGTGGCCAGGCGAGCGGAGCTTCGGAGGGCGAAGCCCCTGCCCTCCATTCCACCAACGCCCCTCTCCCCCCCACCCCACCGTCGAGGACCCGAGGATCCGGGGACACCCGGCCCATGACCGCTCCTCTCCAGCTCCACACCGCCGTGGGCACTTACCTCCTACTGTCTGTCCTTTTAGCGCCACTCCACAAACACCGCCAACCAGATACTTCCTTAAACCAGGAAGCCTAGAATTTAATAAGAGGCGATTGACTGATAAAGTTTCCTGGGTCATGATTTAGCTCCCACTAATACTTCAGTGGGTAGAAACGGATGTCAGGCGCAAAGAGGTAAGATTAGCATGGGTTGGGGAGGTTTACACTGGACGTAAAAATAGTTTTAGGGGACCCTGCCTGGGTGCAGAAGGATAACCTCTGGAAACGTAATCTAGCCCTAGATATAAGAAAGATTTGCATTTCAGCCTTTCAAAGTTTTAGCCAGCTACCTCTTCTAAGAGTCACAGAAGTGACCATTTCCTTCACGTCTTCCGCCATTTCCCTCAGTGAGTGCCATGTTCCTCCCCATCCCTGACCATTTGCCTCATTGCCCTACTCACCACCCTGTTTGGCTCATAAAGTGGCATAAGAATTTTACGTGTCTTTACATTCACTTTAATAGGTAGTACGGCTTATCATTCCTAAGAAACATGTACTCTTTGGCCAGATGTGCAACCTGTTCAATACAATCTGGGGTTTGTCCATGTTAAACCACGCAGGGGAGACTCCTCATACACTCTGAGAGTCCAACATAGTTCTTCATGGACTGAGAGTTCATGGGCTCAATAAGGATGTAGTTACCCTCTGTTCCTAGAGTTTCTGAGAAAGCCATGCAATTGATACGAAAGCTTTATTGAATATGGTTCTCTGATTTTCCAAGGGAGAGTGCCTGACATAAGCAGAAGGGAGGCATTATTTCTGGCTGTGCACTAATGGTTCTGGTATTAGGAAAGCCAAGCATTCACTTTCCTTTTAAAGGACTTTGATATCTTCTCACTTGTTCCATGGGAGGCACAGTATCACCACGTACTTATTTCATGTATTCTGTGGGTTCTGGAATTGGTTGTGATGGCCCAAGTGAGACTATCAAAGCTCGCGTTGACACCAGTGATTCTGTTTGGAATGTTCCCCAGTATGTCCTTGGTGTGTCTCTTGCCTAATCTTAGCAAATGGAACTTTGAGATAGGATTTGGCAAGGGCTGGGGGAGAAAAGGAGTAAAGAGAAAGAAAGACTTCTCTCTTGTCTCCTTACCACCTTCAAGTTAACATCGGCTGCCATGTTTAAATGGTCAAAGTACAGAAATTGCTTATGTTGGTTATAATTAAAGGATTATCTCTTTCCCTCAAATGCATTTGTTTGTTGAAAGTGGGTAAGGGCAGTTTTACCACATGTAGAGCCTATTCCATAGCCAAATTTCCTGTTATTGCAAAACTTTTTATAATTGTCGGTAAGAGAATAGAAGTCACCACTCTGTCATCAACTAATGGGCATGTATGAGACAGATTTCAAATCTGTATTTGTTTCTATGGACAGGTCATGAAACAAAAACTAGATCACGTACAATACTATGCAATATCCAATAGGAACAATTAGAGGCTACAAGTAAGTACTGGAATCCCCACACGTCATGTGGACTCAGCTTCCCTTTTAATTAAACAGTCTTCTCCCCCAAACCTTTACTGGGGGCTAGAAATAAACAGAGATTATTTGAATTTGAGCTGTTTTTGTTTCTCTTGTCTGTTCTCTGTGTGAAAATAAAATGGGTCACAAGGTGCACTACTGAAGGGACAAAGAAACTCAAAAGATCTTTTTTTTTTTTTTTTAGTTTATTTATTTATTTTGAGAGAGAGAGCAGGAGCAGGGGAGGGGCAGAGAGAGAGGAAGAGAAAGAGAATTCCAGGCACGCTCCTCGCTGTCAAGAGTCAGACGCTCAACCAACTGAGCCACCCAGGCTCCCTGAAACTCAAAAGCTCTATCAGCCTTCTGTGATGAAGAATTTAAGCTGAAGATACCAAAGTACACTCATGTATTTCCCTGTGGAATTTAGATATCATAAACCATTATTGATACCACGGCAGCTTTAGAGTACAAGGCAATTTCCATAAGCAGCACTGTGAGGAAATAGTAATAGCTTATTTCATAATTGAGGAAACTGAAACAGAAATACTGAGTATCTGGCCTGAGGTTATCCAGCTGTTAAGTGACAAAGCCAACCTTAAGCCAGAACTTCTTCCATAATACCTCAGCTCCCTACAGGGGAGCTCTTTTGTTTGCTTGTGTAATTTGGGGGTGAGGAGATGTCTGTGATTTGTTTTTCCTGAACATTTACTTACCATACTCTCTGACTACGAACTCTTAGAATCTAAATTTAGGAACATTCTTGTTTGGTATCTTTCATGCCCATCTTTGTTCATCGTAACTGCAAAAATATTTTAGAGCTGCGGATAGCCTGAAATATTTATCATGCCCAATCTTTTTGTTTCTTCCGAGAACAAAAGGGGATTCAGGAAAAATTAAGCAAGTACCCAAACCTACTTGGCTGAAGAACTGCAGCTAAAACCTAGGCTTCCCAGTGTTCAGACTACTGCTGTTTCCAGCATGCGGTCCCTCGAGGATTTCCTAGATACATAAGTCAAGTGGTTCAGTTTTGGGTCTGTGACAGCAAACTATAGCCTCCCTGAATCCTGGACTCAAATATCCGTAGATTCTCCTACTCTAACTGGATTCCACAGTCCGTGAGAGAAAAAGCCTTTTGGTCTGGCCCATTGTGTTTTTCTGAGCACAGTGCCCGTAGTGGGCACTCAATAAAATGCGTTCAGTACTTACCAAACAAACGTTTGAACAAGGATGAGATATCATTAGGACTTCATTCAGCTACAAGTAATGGAAAACCCTACTACAATAACTTAGTAAGTGAGGAGTTTGTTTTTCTCAAATAGCTGGATGTCTGGGGGTGAGAAGTTGAGGATTGGGCCAGATTCCTCTGTCTTCCTGCACCACCATCCTTAGCATGTACCTTTTGTCCTCACTGAGAGACAGGCACCTCTTCGTATCAGAGAGGGCTTACCAGAAAGAAGGGCAGAAGGCATGTGCCAGCTGAATCTGTCCTTGTTTTTATAATAATATCACTCTTGAAAGTTCCACCCAATAGACTGCTTATACCTCATTCATATAAGAACTCTGTCACATAACCACTCCTAATTATAGGAAAACCTGAGCAAATCTAGTGTTTTAGCCAGCCATGTTGCCAATATAACAAAATAGGGAGTCTGTTAAGGAAGAAGGGGAAAATAGATATAGGGTAAGCAACTAGCAGCATCTGCCATAATATGTTTTATGAGTCATTGACTCTTTGTTTCTATATGGGTTGTTGTTATTTTTATTTTTATTTTATTTTTACCTGTTGTTTTTTGGTTTATTAAAAAAGCAATAGATAATGCAGTGGGTGTAGGGGAACTTTTTAAAATTATAGATTCCGAGGTCCACCCCCAAGAAATGCTGATTATTTCGGTCTGGAATGAGTCTATAAATCTGAATGATAAGCTGACACTCCAGATAATTTGAACACAGGTGGTCACAGGATCATAATTTGAAAAACATTGAATTGGGGCTAGTTTATCAGAGGCACCTTCATTTTATTTCCAAAGGCTTTCTGTCTCATCCCTCTTGAGGCTGTTTCTAGATTTTGGTCAACATAAATAAATGGAGAGTCTTAAAAGTCACAAGTTCTACAAGGCTTTTACTGAGTCTACACAGCTACCTCCCTAGAGGCAATGACTTTCAGTCTCTCATTTATGTTTTTCTCATACTTACCACCATATTCCCAAGTAACATGCTAATACTGGCTATTTCTCATTCTTTTCCCAGTTCTGGATAGTATCTATTGACATCCTACCAGGGAGGATAAGGATGTAGCTCTCTTATACCCTCATTATTCTTTTTCATATTTGTTTCCCTTTCTTGCAAGGTCCTAATATAGTTATAGCCTATTTTTTTTTGATATAGCAATGTTTAGTGTTTACATTATTATGACTTTTTCCAGCTATGCGATACACCATGATTTCTACACTTCCTTTCTTGTACAACCTTTCTCTATACCTGGAGTTAGTAATTGCTACCTCTTCTTCAGTTGCTTAGGTTTTTTGAGTACTCATTACAATTCTGACTCAAACTTTGACAGGATGGTAAAATTCCTCTCAGTAGAGAGTTAAGCATCAAGTAAGTAGTCAGTTTGATATGCTTTTCTTGGAAGCATCCCTGCCCAGCCCCATATTCTCTGAGACTGGTTATTCTGAGCTACTTGTTGCACTGGGAGCTTCCTTTGCTGCCACCTTGTCAATTGTACCGGATTCCTGTTTCTTGGATTCTGTGCCCTCTCATTCCTTGGTCTTGCTGGAGCATGGCTTCCTGAGAAAAGCCACGTGGAGACAGAGGCAAATTTATCCAGGAGCTGCTGAAGTTCACAGGGCCTCTGTGAGGGCTGCAAACTGTTGAAAGTTGACAAGTGGAGAGGAAAAGCCAGGTCGCCATCATGAAGCATTTGGGGCACATTTTCTAAAAAGATTTTAGAAGAAAGAGCCATGAATCTCCAAGGTTCCCATTTGTTGTGATTTCTCTTCTCAATCTAAATAAATATTCATGTTCACACCCAATTTTGTGTTGGTAATTTTATTATTTTTTTCTTAAAGAGGGCTCCCCAAATTATAGAAGATTCAGGCCCCCCAGGACCTGGCTTTTTGAGTCTTTGTACATTTATGATGTCATTTTTCTTCCGTCATATTTGATTGATGGTTTGGCTGGATATAGGTTATCAGTTGGAATTAATTTCCCCTCAGAATGTTGAAGGCATTGCTCCGTTTTCTTCTCCCTTCTTATCGCTCAGTTGAGAAGCTGATGCCATTATGATTTCTGATCCCATGCATTTTTTTTTCTGTCTGGAAGTTTGTAGGGTTTTCTTTTGTTTAGTCCTCATGTTCTGATATTTCACAATGTTGTTAGTTCATACTGGTTTGGGTTTTTTCCCCCCAGTCATTGTTTTGGATACTTTAAAGGACTCTTCAATCTAAAAACCATATTCTTCAGTTTTCTTCTGTCGCATAATTTCCTCTGTTCTTTCTGCAACTTACATTAAATTACTTAGATGCTGGATCTCTTGAATCTTCCCTCTTGGTTTCTTATCTTTTCTATTTAAAAAAAAAATCTCTAATCTTTTAGTTCTAATAAATATTCCCGCCCTTATATTAAATTTTTACATTTCTATCACCATATTTCTAATTCCCAAGGACTTTTATTTGGGTGGGGTGAGGCGGCTTTCAAGAAATTTTTATAGCATCCTGCTCCTATTTTATGGATGCAGTATCTTTTCCTATTTCCCTGAGAATATTAGCTCTGATTTTTTTCTAATTTTGAGAGTATCCCAAATGGTGTCTGTATATTTTCAAAGGCCCCTTTTTTTTCTGTTGTTTCTGTTCTGCCTTTTATGGCAGAAGCTTTATTCAACTGTCCGTGTTTAAGAATGGTGTACCAAAAATGCCAAAATGTATAGTCTGTGAGTGTGCCTTGCAGATTGTGAGCTTCATTGTAGGGTGATTATCCAGAGCAGGCTTTTTTGATGGTTCATCATTGTGTCTCTAGCAGCTTTCTAGTCTAATCAGTTTCTCATCAGGAAGACCCCATCTCTAGCCATTTATTCCTGTTTGAGAAAAGACCATTAGTAAGTTTGATTTATTTATTATGTAATCCATTTAATAGGAAAGGTTCTTGTTTTGAGTGGGTAAGTGGTAGTTTAGGATTCAAACATTCAGAATTTAGTTCTTGACTCTCCCCCCCCCCTTTGAAGTGGCTGCCTCTGTGTACCCCTGTGTTCCTCTGTGTGTCTTTTGTCAGCAGCAGGGAGACAATCAGCAGGCTTCCACGGAGAGTGAGTTCTTTTCTATTAAAAAGCAAGAAGCTCTGGGGCACCTGACTGGCTCGGTTGGTAAAGCATGTGACTCTTGATCTTGAGGTTGTGAGTTCAAGCCCCACACTGGGCATAGAGCTTACTTAAAAAATAAATAAGTAAAAATAAAAAGGTCTGAGATTTTAGTGTAATAAAAGTCTTGTAAGCACAAGTACAACAAATTGTTTTGGAATAACCATTTGCGAAACATTTATTACCCATCGGCGGAGAAATACTTAATCCAGAATAAGTTAGGGCCTTTGGAGAAGCTCCACATCATGCCAATATTTATCTTAATCTTAATAATGACACTTAGAAGAATATTTAATTAAGATGGAAAATTATAGTTAGCTTCTTATTTCTCTTTAAGAGGTTATATTGAGAAAATATTTTCCTAATACCTCCAAAGAATGTCTTAGTTACAGAATTTGGGAGAGAATTTCTGCCCTTGGAGGTCACTCTGCAAATCCATACTGTTTTCTTTCTTTGCTTAGCCTGACATGTGATACCCAAAACTTAGGGCAGGGTCAGCACTTTTTCTTTGCTGGGAAAGTTTTAGATCACAAAAAGGCACCAGATAATATGTGTCACAGGAATGATTCCTGACTTAGCTTTCAAAGACATCTTCATCAGAAAGCCTAGGCATTAGATACCAGATTTTGTACTGTTGGCTCTTCCCTCTCAGGCACCTTTAAAGAAGACGGCAAAGCCCTTGAAGACTGGGGCCCAGCCCTGTTATCTCTGTTTCGCCATCACTTAGAACCATGCTTGATACATAAGAGGCCCTAGATAAATCGACTCCATTACCCATTTTAAATTAACCCTTCCTACTTGTCCCCTTGATGTTTCCTCTGTTTCCTTTGCATCTTTTTATGCCATTTTTTTTCTGGAAGATGGTACCTCCTTCTCAAATTTGATGTGTGGAACAGCTGTTGGAAAAAAGACTGGGAAGATCTTCTACCAGGACTTCAGGTAGAATTTCCAGGAGTGACAACTCCCTGTATCATCTTACTGAAGATGTAATAATTTCTTGGGTTATCACCAAACACCCTACATCTGGCACCATTTTTAATCACAGTTCTATTTGGATGTTTTTTTCTCTCTTGTTCCATGCCATTCTTGTACTGTCCTTTGCTTCCTTCCACTCTCTTTGATCTGGCCCCCACTTTGACCCAGACTTTCTCTTTGTTCCGTTCTAACATTTTTTTTCTGTCTCTTCTCCCCTACCTTCATTTGTCTTCTGGTATATTTTGCACAAAGCACACTGATGTACTAATTTCAGAAGACCTATCCTGCCTATCAGGTGGACACCTGTTTAAACTAACCTAGACCCAGGACGAAAAATCTCTCTCTTCTGGCTGTTTTTGAGATAATTTCTAGGCTTTTTTCTCACTGGGATTGTTTATTTTTATAGAGAACAAGAACTAAACTACAAGATCAAATGATCTTGTAGATTAGTGTTTCTCAAATGCTACCACTCACCATAGAACTTGTATTCTCATGGTATGGAGGCTTGGCTGAAAACAGGATGGCATAAGCTATAGTCTCCCTTAGTGCTAAAAAAATTTATGCTACCTTCAAATACATCTTTTTAGTTGTTGTTGTTGCTGCTGCTGCTGCTGCTGGTGGTGGTTTTTGGAAAGAGAGCATGAGCAGGGGAGGGACAGAGAGAGAGAGGGAGAGAGAGAATCCCAAGCAGGCTCCATGCTGTCAGCACAGAGCCCCATGTGGGGTTTGATCTCACAACCTTGAGATTATGCTCTTGAGCTGAAATCAAGAGCTGGATGCTTAACAGACTGAGCCACTCAGGTACCCCACATCTCTGTTTTAACATGAAAATCATTTTCCCCAAAATCTTAAGGTGAAATTGATAACTCTACGATGGTAACCATGTTGGTCATGTGATTTCAGATATTTTGACTGTTGGGGCTTACCTGTACACCAGTCTGAGAGGCATGATCTCTTAAGGACTAGATGACCTCTCAAGGACTCATCTTGCTCTAAAAATTATATGAAAAAGTAATGAGAGCAGCACCCTTAGAAATGACTGGATTCAGGAGTTAGTGTCCTCATGATTCAGGATTATGGCTAGGTTGATTTAGTTCAGTTCAGATCAAGACCTGTTATTATATGGCAAGCTTTATGGGAACTTTATGGGAAAGTTTATGGGAACTTTAACACGAAGTAGATAAGATCTCTGCTCTTGAGGGGCCTATGGTCTAGTGAGTAAGACATGTAAATGTGTAATTTTAATATAACAGGCTAAATGATAAAAATCAAGATATGCGTAATGTACTATGCTAGAACAGAGGTGGGGCCATAGCCTAGCCTGGAAGTTCACAGAAGGCTTTCTAGAGGAGATATGGCACACCTATTGAAAACTGAGAAAAGGGAAGCCATGCGAAGAAAAAATAGAAAAGACACACAAGGTGGAGGGAATAGCATGAGCACTGTAAGGTTTGTGGTGGGGACAGATGGGAGATGAGGCTTGAGAGACAGGCCAAGAGCCACATTCTGGGTATATGCAATGCAAAGGGGCATGGACTACATCTGGGTGGTGGTTAGTCAGTGAAATATTTTAGATTCTATAGTGGCGTAGTCACATTTACATCTTAGGCAGATGACTCTGGTAGCAGAGTGGAAGAAGGATTTATGGATGGCAGGATTAGAGGCACTGCAGTGGTCCAGGCAAAAGACAATGAGAGCCTAAATGAGATAACTATCGTAGGACTAGAAAGGAAAGAGAACATCAGAAAATTTGGGTAGCCAAAATAAGCAGAATATTTTAGTCTCTTGGGGAATTGGGACACTGCAGGGCAGAGAGAGGGATAAAAGGGAGTCTCAGATGAGTCCTAGGAATCTGGCTTTAGAAGTAACTGGATGTTAAGCCATTACCAATCTGGTGGGGAAAGAAGATGATGAATTCAGTTTTAGGACATGTTGACTTTGAGGTGTCTAAGAAGAATCTACATGTTTTCGTGTGTCTATTGGTTCAGCAAGTTGTTAGATATATGAGTTTGAAACTAAGGGCAAAGGTCAAGGCTAGAGAAAAGAGTCATCAGCGTGCAGGTGGTAATGGAACTATGGGTATGTATGAGTTCTTGCCAGAAGAAGCTATATAGAACAGTGGACCAAAGTCTGCTCGTGTTTAAGAGACAGGAAAAAGAAGAGGACCATTTAAGGGAGAAAAAGAAGATTATAGCAGATGAAGGGAGCCAGGAGAGAATAGTATCTTGAAAGCCAAGAGCAGTAGATAATTCCAAAAATGAGTGACTAAAGGATGGTGTCAACTACAGAGTAGCACAGGAACAGAAGAGAGGTCTACTCAGATAATATTTTAAAGATTTCCACTGATGAAGCAATATGAAGAGATTTGGTGACACCTGTGAATATAATTTTAGTGTCATGGTGGTGAAGGAGCAGAACTAAATGGAGACAGCAATTGTATTTCCAGGTTTTTTCATGAAATTTAATTGATTTTGACAATGTTTGATTGCAGTACACAAACCATCAAAATCCCTTTCTATCCAAAGACAATTTCATTTAAGTGGTAATTTAATTCAATAATTAATGACTTTCCAAATAATTTTAATATTAGAAACTGTAATTGTCTATAAATAAACCTATTATCAAAGGCATTTTGGCTCTGGACTAGGTGAGATGGTGAGAAAAAGATCCACCTATTTTGAGAACATATGTATAAAGTTTGAAAATTTGCAAAACTATATGTTGTTTGGAGATCATGTATGTACTAAATGTATGTAATATAGAGCAAGACAAAAGTGAGTGATTGCTAAACACACAATTCAAAATGATGCTACTTCTCAAGAGGGAAGTCAGGGGAGCTATCAAGGATGTGTCAATAGGAAGCTCCAAAGATGTTAGTAATGTTCTGTTAAGCTGAGTCATGCCACACAGCTGTTATTCTTTGTAACTTTTATATACATTAGCTATATTACTTTTATGTTTGGAATGGTAAATAGGAAGAGAGATACACAGTGGTTCTTCAGGGACCCAGGTCCAAACAGATTTTTTTGTTTCTTTTTCCTTTTTCTCTTATTATTTTGTGTGAAAAATTCTTGGGCCTGATTATAGTTGACAGGAAGAAGGCAACAAAGGGTGAGAGAAGTTCATGAGTGCTAGAACTCAGAGGACACAGGTGAGGATCCAATCAAAAGCACAGATTAAAGGGCACCTGGGTGTCTCAGTCGGGTGAGTGTCGCCTCTTGATTTCAGCTCAGGTCATGATCCCAGAGTCATGGGATCCAGTCCCATGTCAGGCTCCACGCTGAGTGCTAAGGGCTGCTTCCATAGTTTGACTATTGTATTTATTTAATGCTGCTATAAACATAGGGGTGCATGTATCTCTGAATTAGAATTTTTGTATTCTTTGGGTAAACACCCAGTAGTGTGACTGCTGGATCATACGGTAGTTCTACTTTTAACTCTTTGAGGAACCTCCACACTGTTTTCTAGAGCGGCTGCACCAGTTTGTATTCCCACCAACAGTGCACAAGGGTTCCTTTTTCTCCACCTCCTTGCCATCATCCATTTTTTCTTGTGTTGCTGATTTTAGCCATTCTGACAGGTGTGAGGTGATATCTCATTGTGGTCTTGATTTGCATTTCCCTGATGATATGTGATGATGAGTATCTTTTCATGTGTCTGTTGACCATCTGTATGTCTTCTTTGAAGAAATGTCTGCTCATATCTTCTGCCCATTCTTAATCACATTATTTGGTTCTTGAGTGTTGAGTTTTATAAGTTCTTTATATATTTTGGATACTAATCCTTTATGGATATGTCATTTGCAAGTATCCTCTCCCATTACATAGGTTGCCTTTTCGTTGCCTTTAGTTGTGTGATTTAGTTGTGTTTCTTTGCTGTGCAAACACTTTTTATTTTGATGTAATCCCAATAGTTTATCTTTGCTTTCATTTCCCCTGCCTTAAGGTACCTAACTAGAAAAAATAGTTGCCACAACCGATGTCAGAGAAATAACTGCCTGTGCTCTCTTCTAGGATTTTTATGGTTTCAGGTCTCACCTTGAGGTCTTTAATTCATTTTGAATTTATTTTTGTGTGTGGTGTAAGAAAGTGATCCAGTTTCATTCTTTTGCACTTTGCTGTCCAGTTTTCCCAGCACCATTTGTTGAAGAGACTGTCTTTTCCCCGTGGATATTCTTTCCTGGTTTGTCAAAGATTAATTGACCATATAATTGTGGATTTGTCTTTGGACTTTCCATTCTGTTCCATTGACCAATGTGTCTATTTTTATTCCAATACCATACTGTTGATTAGTACAGCTTTATAATACAACTTGAAGTCTGGAATTGTGATACCTCCAGCTTTGCTTTGCTTTTTCAAGATTGCTTAGACTATTCAGGGTCTTTTGTGGTTCCATACAAATTTTAAGAGGGGTCATTTCTTATTCATTTTATTATTTCCTCAGCACCCAGCATATTTAATGGGATCCCATTAAAAAAAAATGGAAGCAGGAATTAAACCATCTTTTGCTTAGAAATCTAAACTCACTTGGGAGGTAACTGAGCTCTTATTCATGGAATTTTGTTCCACGGCATCATGAACTCATGCCAGAACAAGGCTCAAATTCTTATCCTGGTCTTGAGCCTTCTGACCAAAGACCTACCTACCAACTTACAGAGAAAATAACAATGACAGTAGTAGCTATAAAATTTTTTAAAAAGTGACAGACTCCAGAGTTATTTAAGGGCTCCCAGGCTACTATAGAGCAGAGATACTCTGCCTGAAGTTCAGGACTAAACCACAGTCACATCAGCCATGGGCCACAGAGAACTTTCAACTCTGTACCTTGTGCTTCCTCTGCATTTTACTACGAAGCAGCTCATAGAAGAAGGCGGGAGGTATTAGGCTTGTTATTTGCAGAGTAACAGAAAGCTGAGTCAGGCAGGGTTGGTTGTATTCCAAAGTAAACTCAGGCCAGAAGCCATCTAAGTGTTTCTGTTGGCAAAGACAGATTCAAAATAATATTCTGTGTTCTCCCCATTACCTATTTGCCTACTGACCAAACACATATCCCATTTCTATTAAAAAGGTATTCAGGGGAACCTGGGTGGCTCAATCGATTAAGCATCTGACTTTGGGCCAGCTCATGAGTTCAAGCCCCACATTGGGCTCTGTGCTGACAGCTCAGAGCCTGGAGCCTGCTTCAGATTCTGTGTCTACATCTCTGTCTCTCTGCCCCTCCCCCACTCATGCTCTGTCTCTCTCTCTCTCCCTCCTTCAAAAATAAATAAACATTTTAAAAAATGAAAAAACCCACTATCCTCTCCAGGGTCAGGTAAAGGTTCAACATAATTCCCCTCTCCCCACTTGAAGTTAGTACTAAAAGATACAGCAGCCTTAGTTCAATAATTATACTTCTCCTAAAAGAGAAGCCAGGTTTCTCCCCCATTAATTGTAGGAATAAGTATGAGAACACCAGAGAAGAGAGGAAACTAATATTTGTTAAACACTTACTATAGTTAGCTGCTAGACATTCTCAGTTAATCCTCACAAGATGCTTCTGAGGTAGTGTTAAGGTCCTCATTTTGGAAGAAAGGGTACTGAAACGGTACTGAGAGGTTAGGGAAGTTGTCCATGACCTTACCAGTAAAAGCAGCAAAGATTGACGCTCCATAGTTTGTGCTCTTTCTATTATATGACTGTATTTCCCCCTTAAAGGAACATGTAGGAATCCAGTTTCCTTTAGGGAAATTAAGGAAATAGAATTCGCCTGAACTAATATAAAACTTGACTTGCATCTTTCTAACTTAACCTTCCTCAGGCCCATTTGTGAGTTGGTTTATATCCTTTCCAGAGATTCTTGGGCACATAGGACTACAATGTCTGGTTGATTTGACTTTTAAGTATACTGTTCTGTTCATTAAACCTAAGACAATTTAAAGGTTTAATGCATTCCAGCCATGGAAGAGAATGACATTAGGTCTTTCTTGGTAAAGAAAGTGGGAATGGTAGGGTAAAGAGAGTAAGAAACATTATCTAGCTTGATTCTGACCATATGGATGATTGGCTACACCTGCTTCTTAGTCTAGGCATGTACTATTTGCTCTGTCTGGAGCTTTACGCACACTACCTATGTTTACCTGTTTTTCAAGGAAGTTTTAGGGACACTTCCCTCTATAATCTTTCTCCTATTTCTCCCAGGCTGAGTCAGAGTCCTACTTTCATTGTCATAACACTCTGCACACTCTATTAAAACATTTAATATATGTGTCATAATTGTTGAATTACTCATTCTTTGCCACAGTTTCATCTTATTGTAGGCAAGGCCCTTCTTTGAAGATTGATGAAATCCATTTTCAAGAGTAGAAGGTAGACAAAGGCACTAAGACAATTCAATGGGAGAAAGAAAAATCTTTTCAACAAATGGCTGGGACAATTAGATATGCAAAAAATGAAGTTGGATCACTACTTCACACCACATACAAAAGTTAATTAAATGGATCATAGACATAAATGTAAGAGATAAAACTGTAAAAATCCTAGAATAAAACATAGGATTGAATCTTCATGGTCTTGAGTTAAGCAATGGCTTCTTAGATATGACACCAAAGCACAAACCACAAAAGAAAAAAATATAAACTGACTTAATCAAAATCAAAAGTTTCTGTGATCCAAAGGACACAATAGAGAAAGTAAAAAGACAACCCCTAAAAAGAGAGAAAATATTTTCAAATCATATATCTGATACAAGACTTGTATCTATAATATATAAAGAGATATTACAACTCAACAATTTAAAAATTTTTTAAATGGGCAATGAATTTGAATAGGCATTTCTCCAAAGAAGATATACAAATGCCCTGCTCCTCTCCCTCACGAAATCAAGGTATTCAGCTTTCCAAGTAGCATAAGTAAATTTAGAAACAGTTTCTACAGACATGCTGTGGGCCCTACCATCCACTGAGGTGCATCTTAAACCAGGTAAAAGGGAAGGGTGGGGTTTGACAAGTGGTATGCACTACAGAAAGACAGACAAGGACTCCGCCTTTATTTAGGGTACCGCTCCTCAGGAAAAAAAATGAGAAGGGACAGGAAGGATTTGCAAAGCTGGTTTTTCTGCACTTCTGGCTAGGAAGACAAGGGAGTATAACAGGCTTGATCTTGAGAGGGACCTCAGTTAAACATGAAAAGAAAATGGAGGTTTTTAAAAAAATATATTGATCAGTGGGGCACCTGGGTGGCTCAGTCAGTTAAGCATCCAGCTCCGGCTTAGGTCATGATCTCACAGTTCATGAGTGCAAACCCTGCATCAGGCCCTGTGCTGACAGCTTGGAGCCTGGAACCTGCTTTGGATTCTGTGTCTCCCTCTCTTTCTGCCCCTTCCCACTTGCACTCTGTCTCTCTCTCTCAAAAATAAATAAACGTTAGAATTTAAAAAAAAATATTGATCAATATAGGGTCTTAAAAAAATGAAAAAAAAGAAGGGGAAGAAGGCCTTCTAGTTAAGGCAGAATGAATAGGTAGGCAGTTTCTTTCTGCAAAAAAACTGAAAACAAGCCAAAAAATTGTATAAAGCTAGACAAAATTGTCAAAACCAGCCATTTCTGGGAACTGGTAATGAACAAAAGTCAGACAACAAATTGAGAAGCTGTTGTGACTTTGTTAAATTAACATTTGCTAAGAAGGGTGCCCAGGTGTCTGATGGTGAGTCTCTGTTCAACAAGATACTACTGAAATAGAGAATTTTATTACTCCCAGGTGGTGGAGAAGGTACAAGTCCTGCCTCAAGGGGCCATACGGGGAGGTCAAGGCAGAGTACACATGGAGACTGTGGCAGGACCTGGTGCACATACCTTTACTGGGACCCACAAATAGAGCCCTTAGGATTCCCAGGCTAAGTCTGGGTTGGTCAATTCAAACAAGAAAGAACAGGGTTTTGGTGAGCCTCACAGGGGTCTTATTCAAGGGCTGCATAAGGGGAAGGCCCTGAGAGGAGGGAAACTGTTTATCACAAGGGCCATTGGGGAACTCATATCTTGAACTTACGTTTACTTGTGACCCTGCAGCTGTTATCTAGGGCATGTTCGCCCCTGCAGGCCACCTGGGTACACAAAATGGAGGAGACAGCAATATGGAGTACTTCAGCTAAGCTCTCAACAGAAGCTTTTATTTTTGAAAAGCTACTAGATCTTCAGGTAACAACAGTTGGAGACTATGGCCTTGTTGCCTGGGGCTGCTGCCATTAATTCCCTTCACTCAAAGACTTTTAAGTAACTTGGTGCTAACCATGAAAACAAATAGTTTTGCTGCCAGGGGAAACAGACACGGTTCAGGGTAGTGATTGGGAGGTTGAAAATCCTTGGCTCAATGGGTTAAACATGGGAATGAACAGGGAAAGGGAGTCAGAAAAAATAATTGAAGAATTAATGGCTGGAAACTCCCCAAGTTTGATGACAAACATTAAACTATAGACCCAAGAAGCTCAGCCAAGATAAAAACAACAACAAAAACAAAACAAAAAACCTACAAAATTAATAACACAAAGATATGTCAGAGTCAAATGGCTGAAAGCCAAAGATATCAAGAAACAAAATTTTTTTTTAATTTTTTTAACGTTTATTTATTTTGGGGAGATAAAATAAATATCTGTGCTCTGTCAGCACAGAGCCGGATGCGGGGCTCAAACCCAGGAACTGTGAGATCATGACCTGAGCTGAGGTTGGAGGCTTAACCAACTGGGCCACCCAGGTGCCCCAACAAGAAAATTTTGAAAGCAAGAAAAAAAGTGACTCACTGGGAAATAACAGTATGAGTAATAACTGATTTCTCATCAGTACCATGGGAGGTCAGAAGCCCATGGAATGATATAATCAAAGTGTTGAAAGAAAAAACTGCCAACTAAGAAGTCTATATCCAACCTAACTAGTCTTCAAAAATGAAGATGAAATAAAGATATTTCCAGAAAAGCAAAACTGAAAGAATTCATTGGTAACAGAACTGCTCTATAAGAAATATTAAAGGATATCCTTCATGCTGGAACTAAATGAGATTAGAGGGTTATTCAAATGCACAGGAAGGAATGAAGAGCACTAGAAATGGTAAATATGTAATTAAATATAAAAGACTATCTGTCTCTATTTCCTGAAAAATGTAAGACTATTTAGTGCTCACTTCAGCAGCACACATACTAAAATTAGAATAATACAGCAAAGATTAATGTGGCCCCTCCCTGCACAAGATTGACACACAAATTCATGAAGTGTTCCATATTTTTTTGTTGCATTACTATATTGTACACCTAAAACTAATATGTCTGTTAACTATACTGGAATTAAAACTCAAAATTTAATAAAAAAAAGTAAAAAATAAAAGGCCTATTTGAAGCACTAATTGCAATACTGTTGGTTTATAATATATATCACATACTTATATTTAATATATTTATTGACTGTTGATATGTATACCAACAATGGCATGATGAAGGCGGTTGGAAATGAAACTATAAATTAACAAAGCTGCTATATTTTACCAGAATTAAGTTAATATTAACCTAAAATAGACAGTGATGCATACTGTAATTCCTAGAGCAAGCACTAAAAAAGAAAAATAAGGTTTCAAAAACATAGCTTAAAAAAATGAAAAGAAGAATTAGAATAGTACATTAGGGGTACCTGGGTGGCTCATTCGGTTGACAGTTTGACTTCAGCTCAGGTCACGATCTCGCGGTCTATGAGTTCAAGCCCTGCGTCAGGCTCTGTGCTGACAGCTCAGAGCCTGGAGCCTGCTTCGGATTCTGTGTCTCCCTCTCTTTCTCTGTCTCTCTCCTACTCGTGCTGTGTCTCCCAACCAAAAATAAATAAACATTAAAAAAAAATGTACACAAAAGACAGCAGTAAACAAGGAACAGAGGAACAAAAAAGGTCTGAGAGAACAAGTGGAATTTGAAATTAAAAACACAACATTTACATTAGCACCCCGCAAAAAAGAAATACTTGGGGTACCTGGGGTACCTGAGCCACCTGGGTGGCTCAGTTTGTTAAGCATCCGACTTAGGCTCAGGTCATGATCTTGCAGTTTGTGAGTTCAAGCCTGTGTCGGGCTCTGTACTGACAGGTCAGAGCCTGGAGCCTACTTTGATTCTGTGTCTCCCTCTCTCTCTGCCCCTCCCTACTCATGCTCTGTCTCTCTCTTTCAAAAATAAATAAACATTTAAAAAAATTTTTTTAAAGAAATAAGTATGAAGCTAACAAAATAAGGAGAGGAAAACCATAAAACTCTGATGAATGGAACCAAAGAACTAAATAAATGGAAAGATATTCCATGTTCATGGACAGGAAGACACTATTGTCAAGATGTCAGTTCTTCCCCACTAGATCTATAGATTAAATGCAATTTCAATCAAGATCCCAGAAAGTTATTTCGTGGATGTTGACAAATTGATTCTAAAGTTTATATGGAAAGGCCAAAGATGCAGAATAGCCAACAAAATACTGAAGAACAAAGTCAAAGGACTCATGTTACCCAATTTCAAGACTTATGTTAAAGCTATAGTAACCAAGAGAATGTGGTATTGGCAAAAAAATAGATAAATTGATCAATGAAATATAGGGCCCAGAAATATACCTTGATCAACTGACCTTTGACAAAAGAATAAAGGCAACACAATGGAGCAGAGATAGTCTGTTCAATAAATGGTGCTAGAACAACTGGATATCCACATGCAAAAAATTAATCTAGACACAGACCTTACACCATCACAAAACTTGAAACTTTTGTTTCAACCACATGTACCATAAATCTAAATGTAAAATGCACAGCTGCAAAATTCCTAGAAGATAATATAAAAGAATACCTAGATGACCTTGCATATGGTGATACCTTGTTAGGTTAACAACACCAAAGACATTATCCATGAAAGAAGTAACTGATAAGGGTGGACTTCATTAAAATTAAAAACTACTGCTCTGCAAAAGACAAAAATCAAGAAAATTAGAAGACAAGCCACAGACTGGGAGAAAATATTTGCAAAAGGACACATCTGATAAAGGACTGATATCCAAAATAACTTAAAACTTAAGAAAAAAAAATTTAATGGGCCAAACCACCTTGACAGACACTTCACCTAAGACATACAAGTAAGCATATGAAAAAATGCTCCACATCGTAGTATATCATCAGGGAAATGAAAATGAAAATGATGAGGCAGCATAACATACCTCCTGGAATGGCCAGAATCCAGAACACTGACACCAGATGCCGGGAAGGGTGTAAAGTAACAGGAACTCTCATACGTTGCTGGTGAAAATGCAGAATGGTACAGCTGCTTTGGAAGATAGTTTGGCAGTTCCTGCAAAACTATCCATACAATCCAGCAATTTTGCTCTTTGGTGTTTACCCAAAGGAGATAAAAACTTATGTCCACACAAAACCTACACACAGATGTTTCTAACAGCTTCATTCATAATTCCAGAATCTTGGAAGCAACCAAGATGTCCTTCAGTAGTTGAGTGTATAAATAAACTGCAGTATATCCAGACAATGGAATATTGTTCAGTGCCAGAAAGAAATGAACCATCAAGCCGTGAAAAGACCCGGAGGAAACTAAAGTGCTTATTAGCAAGTGAGAGAAGCCAATCTGAAGAGGCTACATACTGTATGATTCCAACATTTGACATTCTGGAAAAAGCAAAACTATGGAGATAATAAAAAGGGGTGGTGTCAGAGGTAGGGGAGGGGGAGAAATGAACAGGCAGGGCACAGGGAATTTTCAGGGCAGTAAAAATACTCTGTGTGTTATTTATAATGATGGATACATGTCATTATAATTTTGTCCAAAGCCATAGAATGCACAACATCAGGAATGAACCCTCCGGCAAACTATGGACTTTGGGTAATTATGATGTGTCAATGTAGACTCATCCTTGGTTTAAAAAAAAAAAAAAAGCACCATTCTGATGAGTGGTATCAAAAATAGGGGAGACTATGCACGTGTGCAGGCAAAAGGTGTAGGGAAAATCTCTGTACATTACTCTCAATTTTGTTGTTGTTTAGAGCTCTAAAAAAATAGTCTTTTTGAAAAAACATAAAAGAGACATAGAAAACAAGTAGCAAAATGTAACCACGTTAATAATTACAATGAATATGAATAGATTAAGGAAGCCTGTTTTGATTATTTAAAAATGCAGAGATTGTCAGCCATACAAATTCTCAAAGAATCTACCTTTTGTTCATATTTTGGGGAATAACTAGAGGCATATTAATGGAAATAAACCAGGACAGAAGAATAAATGGCATCCAAGAAACAGGGGGGTCAAAAACAGGAAAAGGCAAAGGGAATTTAAAAGATAGTGCCAAATGCTCCAGGATGATAGAAAACCAGTCCAGTTTTGGGGACAGAGGATAAAAGGTCCTGGAAGAAAGGTCTCTAGGAATAAAATGGAACTGACAAGTTTTCTGATGTTTGAATATCTAGACATTAATTTGGAGGACATTTGGCAGATCTGTTAGCTCTTTTGGGGAAAAACACAGTGATTAGGTATATGGGAAAGTAAACAAATGAAAAACAAGGCAAATATTAATTCCAGAATAAAATAACAATGGTGAAAATACAACCCATAATATGCTACTTGGATGAGCATGTATTCGTTCCACAAATATTTGAGTGCTTACCAAGTCAGGGCCTGCTGTAAGCACTGGGCTAACGGCAACAACAAAACAGATCAAATCCCTCCTTTCAGGGAGTGTACATTCTAGTGGATAGAGCTGGATGCTAAAAAGAAAATCAATATGCAATATCAGATAGTGATCCATGCCTTAAAGAAAATTTAGACGTACACCAGATAGCATTTGTTAGGTAATGATTGGCTGTAAATAATAAACATACAATGAATTCTTAAAAAAAAAAAAAAAAAAGAGGGAAGAGGAGGAGGAAGAGGACCAGGATGAGGAGGAAGCGGAGGAGAAGAAGAAGGAGGAGAGGGAGAAGGAAAAGTAGGAGGAGAAGCAGTAGTATACCTGGATTGGAAAGTGGGACATGCCTGCTACTTTTCACAAAGTAGTCAGGGAATAAAGTAACATTTGAACAGATACCTGAAGAAAATGAAGGAAAGACCTGTTGGCTCTCTGTGGGGAACCACTAGAAAGAACAGACAGCCCAGGCCCAGAAGCAGGAGGGGGTCTGTGCTTGGAAATGGAAGGCAATGGAAGGGACCCTGTGTTGCACGGCTGAAGGGGTAGGAGAGAGGTCAAAGAGATAGCTCAGGATCATGTAGGATTTATCAGCTCTGGTAAGGACTTTGGATCTACAGAGCCATAATAATGAAACTAATGATTTAAGCAAATGAACATAATGTAACTACTGTGAACATGACCGGTTGAAGAGGAGGGAGAGGTTATAAGAGAGCTCCAGGAAGTTGGTGGATAATGCCTGACAACGATATAATAACAAATGGCAGCATGCACAAATGAATGAGAATTGTGGAAGTAAGTACCAGAAGAAACAATGGGAAGGGTTTAAAGTGGTTTCACTAGTGGGTGAGGAGGGATGGGACATGGGGCTGCTGCTTTTCATTTTAAGAATTTTAAATGCAATTTGATTTTTTTTTTTTAACTATAAAGTTTTTTTAAAACTTGTGAAAGTTCTTGGTGAAGGGTGGAGACCTCAGCTGTAAATGTATCAGATGTGAAACAGCCCTGACCATGTACCACTGATAGAGGGGTAGATGTCCCTGATGGCCAGGGCTGGAATAGCATGTGCAGACCATCTTTATGTTCCTAGCAGATATGTTCTAATCACCATCACCTGCTGTTTTTCTCCCACTTTACACATTCTTTAGGTCACCACCCAGGTCCCCCAGGATTAGAATCATTTTTCTTCTGAATCAGTTCTAGCTAACACTTATCTTTTGTTGTTGTTGTTGTTTTTTATTATTATTTTCTTTATTTTCAAGTTGTTAACAGACAGTGTACTCTTGGCTTCAGGAGTAGAACCCAGTGATTCATCTCTTACATGCAACACCCAGTGCTCAACCTGAAAAGTTCCCTCCTTAATGCTAATAACCCATTTAACCCACCCCCAGCACTCCCCCCATCAACCCTCAGTTTGTTCTCTGTGTTAAAGTCCTTTATGGTTTGCCTCCCTCTCTGTTTTTATCTTATTTTCCTTCCCTTCCCCTATGTTCATCTGTTAAGTTTCTTAAATTCCACATATGAGTGAAATCATATGATATTTGTCTTCCTCTGATTGACTTATTTCACTTAGCATAATACCCTCCAGCTCCATCCACATTGTTGCAAATGGCAAGATTTCATTCTTTTTCATCAGTGAGTAGTATTCCATTGTATATATGTATATTTACATAACATCTTCTTAAGCCATTCATCAGTTGATGGACAGTGGGCTCTTTCCATAATTTGGCTATTGTTGATAGCATTGCTATAAACATTGGGGTGCATGTGCCCCTTTGAATCAGCATTTTTGTATCCTTTGGGTAAATTCCTAGTAGTGCAATTGCTGGGCCATAGGGTAGTTTTACTGTTAATTTTTTGAGGAATCTCCACACTGGTGGCTGCACCAGTTTACATTCTCACCAACAGAGCAATAGGGTTCCCCTTTCTCAACATCCTCGCCAACATTTGTTGTTTCCTGAGTTGTTAATTTTAGCCATTCTGACCGGTGTGAGAGGTATTTCATTTGTGGTTTTGATTTGCATTTCCCTGATGATGAACAATGAGCATATTTTCATGTGTCTGTTTGCCATCTGGATGCCTTCTTTGAAAAGTGTCTATTCATGTCTTCTGCCCATTTTTTCACTGGATTATTTGTTTCTTGGATGTTGAGTTTGGTAAGTTCTTAAATAAATGTTTATTTATTTTGAGACACAGATATAGATAGAGAGAGTGAGCAGGGGAGGGGCAGAGAGAGGGAGAGAGAGAATCCCAAACAGGCTCCAAGCTGTCAGTGCAGAGACCAATGCAGGGCTCAACCCCATGAACCATGAGACGATAACCTGAGCCAAAATCAAAAGTCATACGCTTAACTGACTGAGCTGCCCGGGCGCCCCAAATTTGTGAAGTCCATTATAGATTTGGGATACTAACCTTTTATCTAATATGGCATTTGCAAATATCTTCTCCCATTCCATTGGTTGCCTTTTAGTTTCACTGATATTCTTTGCTGTGCAGAAGCTTTTTTTTAATTTTTTTAATGTTTATTTATTTTTGAGAGACATAGCATGAGTTGGGGAGGGACAGAGAGAGAGGGAGACCCAGAACCCGAAGCAGGCTTCAGGCTCCCAGCTGTCAGCACAGAGCCTGATGCAGGGCTCAAACCCACAAACCATGAGATCATGACCTGAGCCAAAGTTGGACACTTAACCAACTAAGCCACCCAGATGCCCCCAGAAGCTTTTTATCTTGATGAGGTCCCAATAGTTCATTTTTGCTTTTATTTTCCTTGTCTCTGGAGACATGTCAAGTAAGAAGTTGCTACGGCCAAGGTTAAAGAGGTTGCTACCTGTTTTCTTCTCTAGGGTTTTGATGGTTTCCTATCTCACATTTATGTCTTTCATCCATGTTGAATTTATTTTTGTGTATGGTGTAAGAAAGTGGTCCAGTTTCATTCTTCTGCATGTTACTGTCCAGTTCTCCTAGCACCATTTGCTGAAGAGACTGTCTTTTATCCATTGGATACTTTCTCCTGCTTTGTCGAAATTAGTTGACCATATATTGTGGGTCCATTTCTGGGTTCTCTATTCTATTCCATTGATTTATGTGTCTGTTTTTGTGCCAATACCATAACTGTCTTGATGATTACAGGTTTGTAATACAGGTTATAGTCTGGGATTGTGATGCCTCCAGCTTTGGTTTTCTTTTTTAATATTACTTCAGATATTTGGGATCTTTTCTGGTTCCATACAAATTTTAGAATTGTTCTAGTTCTGTGGAGAATGCTGGTGCTATTTTGATAGGGATTGCATTGCATGTATAGATTGCTTTGGGTAATATCGACATTTTGACAATATTTGTTCTTGAAATCCATGAGCATGGAATGTTTATCCATTTCTTTGTGTCTTCTTCAATTTCTTTCATAAGCTTTCTATAGTTTTCAGTGTACAGATCTTTTACCTCTTTGGTTAGGTTTATTCCTAGATGTCTTATGGGTTTGGGTGCAATTGTAAATGGGATCTATTCCTTGATATCTCTTTCTGTTGCTTCATTGTTGGTGTGTAAAAATGCAACTGATTTCTGTACATTGACTTTATATCCTGTGACTTTGCTGAATTCATGCATCAGCTCTAGCAGTTTTTTAGTGGAGTCTTTCAGGTTTTCCATGTAGAGTATCATGTCATCTATGAAGAGTGAAAGTTTGACTTCTTCTTTGCCAATTTGGCTGCCTTTTTTAATTTCGTTTTGTTGTCTGGTTGTTGAAGCTGGGACCTCCAACACAATGTTGAACAACAGTGGGGAGAGTGGACATCCCTGTCGTGTTCCTGATCTCAGGGGGAAAGCTCTAAGTTTTTCTTAATTGAGTATGATATTAGCTGTGGGCCTTTCAAATAAGGCTTTTATGATGTAAGGGTATGTTCCTTCTATCCTGACTCGCTTGAGGGCTTTTATTAAGGATGCTGTATTTTGTCAAAAGCTTTTTCTGTATCTATTGATAGGATCATATGGTTCTTATTTTTTAAATATTTTAATGTTTATTTTTGAGAGAGAGAGAGAGAGAGAGAAACAGAAAGAGAAGCAGGGGAAGGCTAGAAATAGGGAGACAGAATATCTGAAGATCAGAAACAGACTCCATGCAGTGAGTGCAGAGCCCAACATGGACCTCAAACTCATGAACCATGAAATCATGACCTGAGCTGAAATCAAGAGTCAGACACTTAACTGAGCCACCCAGGCACCCCCAGGATCATATGGTTCTTATCCTTTCTTCTATTAATGTTGCATATCATGTTGATTGATTTGCAAATATTGAACCAGCCCTACATCCCAGAAATGAATCTCACTTGATCATGGTGAATAATTCTTTTATTGTACTGTTGAATTTGGTTTGCTAGTGTTTTTTGTTGAGAATTTTCGCCTCCAGATTCATCAGGGATATTGGCCTCCAATTCTCCTTTTTAGTAGGGTCTTTATCTGGTTTTGGAATCAAGGTAATACTGGCTTCATAGAATGAGTCTGGAAGCTTTCCTTCCATTTCTATTTTTTGGAACAGTTTGAGCAGAATAGGTATTAACTCTGCTTTGAATGTCTGGTAGAACTCCTCTGGGAAGCCATCTGGCCCAGGACTCTTATTTATTGGGAGATTTTTGATAACTGATTCAATTTCTTCCCTGGTTATGGGTCTGTTCAAATTTTCATTTCTTTCCACTTGAGTTTTGGTAGTGTGTATCTAGGAATTTGTCCATTTCTTCCTGATTGTCCAGTTTGGCATAAAATTTTTCATAGTATTCTCTAATAATTGTATTTCTGTGGTGTTGTGATCTCTCCTCTTCCTTTCATGATTTTTATCTATTTGGGTCCTCTCTCTTTAGTTTTTGAGAAATCTGGGTATAGGTTTATCAATTTTGTTTATTCTTTCAAAAAACCAGCTCTTAGATTCATTGATCTGTTCTACTCTGTTTTGGATTCTATGTCATTTATTTATGATGTAATCTTTACAGTTTCCCTTCTACTGGTTTTGGGTTTATTTGCTGCTGAATTTTGGGGTCCTTTAGGTGTGAGGTTAGATTGTGTATTTGGGATCTTTCTTGTTTCTTGAGATAGGCCTGAGCTGCAATGTATTTTCCTCTTAGGACTGCCTTTGCTGCATTTCAAAGGGTTTGGACTGTCGTGTTTTCACTTTCATTTGCATCCATGTATTTTTTAATTTCTTCTTTAATTTCCTGATTAACCCATTTATTCTTTAGTAGAATGTTCTTTAACCTCCATGTATTTGGGATCTTTCCAAATTTTTCCTTGTGGTTGATTTCAAGTTACATAGCGTTGTGATCTGAAAATATGCATGGTATGATCTCAGTCTTTGTGTACTTGGGCTGTTTTGTGACCAGTATGTGATCTATTTGGAGAATGTTCCATGTCCACTCAAGAATATGTATTCTGCTGCTTTAGGATGAAAAGTTTTGAATATATCTGTTAAGTCCATCTGGTCCAATGTGTTATTCAGAACCATTGCTTCCTTATTGATTTTCTACCTAGATAATCTGTCCATTGTTGTAAGTATAATTACATTATCAGTAAGTTTGCTTATGTTTGTGATTAATTGATTTATATATTTGGGTGCT
The DNA here is from genome assembly GCF_023721935.1 of Panthera uncia. Classification (NCBI taxonomy): domain Eukaryota; kingdom Metazoa; phylum Chordata; class Mammalia; order Carnivora; family Felidae; genus Panthera; species Panthera uncia. Next base: position 85,412,622 of record NC_064808.1, on the reverse strand, counting down.
TTCATGTTGGGGCATATTTATGATTGTTAGCTCTTCATGATGGATAGATGCTTTAATGATATAATGCCCTTCTTTATCTCTTGTTATTGTCTTGGTTTTAAAATCTAGTTTGTCTGATGTAAGTATGGCTACTATGGCTTTCTTTTGACGTCCATTAGCATGATAGGTGGTTCTCCATCCCCTCACTTTCAACCTGCAGGTGTCCTGAGGTCTAAAATGAGTCTCTTGTAGGCAGCATATAGATGGATCTTGTTTTTTTATCCATTCTGATACCCTGTGTCTTTTGATTGAGGCATTTAGTCCATTTACTTTCAGAGTGATTATTGAAAGATATGAATTTAGTGCCATTGTGTTATCTGTAGGTTTTGTTTGTGGTGATGTTTCTGATCTTTTGTAGTCTTTGCTGCTTTCCATTCAGAGAGTCCCCTTACGATCTCTTGCAGGGCTGGTTTAGTGGTCATGAATTGCTTTAGTTTTTGTCTTAATCTCTCCTTCTATTCTGAATGACAGCCTTGCTGGATAAAGGATTCTTGGCTGCATATTTTTCCTATTCAGCATATTGAATATTTCCTGCCACTCCTTTCTGGCCTGCCAAGTTTCAGTGGAAAGATATGCTATTACCCTTACAGGTTAAGGACCATTTGTCCCTAGCTGCTTTCAGAATTCTCTATCTTTGTATTTTGCCAGTTTCACTATGATACGTTGTGGTGTTGATCTGTTTTTGTTGATTTTGAAGGGAGTACTCTGTGTCTCTTGGACTTGAATGCCTGCTTCCTTTCCCAGATTAGGGAAGTTCTCAGCTATAATTTGTTCAAATAAACCTTCTGCCCCTTTCTCTTGCTCTTCCTCTTCTGGAACTTCTATGATACAGATACGGTTTCATTTCATGTAATCACTTAGTTCTCTAATTTCCCCCCTTTTGATCCAGTAATTTCCTTTCCCTCTTTTTTTCACTTCATCATTTCCCATAATTTTATCTTCTATTTCACCTATTCTCTGTTCTGCTTCTTCCATCCTTGCTGTCACTGTGTCTAGTTTATTTTGCACCTCAATTATAGTACTTTCATCATGACTGTTCTCAGGTCTTTGATCTCTGCAGAGTTTCTCTGCTGTCTCCTATACTTTTTCAAGGCCAGCTATTAGTCTTATGACTTTTAATCTAAATTCTTTTTCAGATATATTGTTTATATCTGTCTTGAGAGCAATTCTCTGTGATTTTTTTCCAGAATTTTCTTTTGGGGAGGATTCTTCCATTTTGTCATCTTGGCTAAGTTTCTGGCTTTTGTGTATTTTAAAAGCTTGTTATGTGACTTGCACCTGAGAGTACTATTTTAAAAAGGGATCATACCCTATCCAGGACCTGACACTTCAGGAAGTGTTTTTGGTGCATGCACTCTGTTGTCGTGTATTTGACGGCTCTATTCCACTGGACAGTCCTCTGCAGAGTTCCTCCCTGCTTGTAGTGGTGGAGTGTTTGGACCTTCAGCCAGATGTGCTTTGTCTGTTTAACCCTGGAAAAAGAAAACGAGGCGGGGGGGGGGGGGCCTGATCCCACAGAAAGAGAAAATTGAGAGAAAAGACCAGAGAAAACTACAAAGCTAAGTTCAGAGAAAGAGAAAGGAAAAAAAGCAGGTCCCCCCTCCACTGGGGGCTCTGCTGCTCTCTGAAGCCCCACTGTGTTGGTGACGGGGAAAAAATGGCAACACCCCAATTTCTCCTCCCCAGATCGAGTGTCTCAAACCACACTGTTCATGCAGCCCTCCGAGAGTAGCTGGGGGGTCAGCTTGCCCTGCTCCAGTCTCTCGTGCCTCCTAGGCACTCAGCTGGGATTCAAAACCCCATGTCTTAAGGGGCCCTGCACTTTGTAGACCCTGTTCTGGTGTAGTGCCACCCTGCCCTGCTGATAAAAGGTCTTTGGCTGGTACCTACAGGAACTCTTGTCCTTCGAGAGGCAATAAACCCTCTTCCCACAATACTCAAGGAAGGGGGCTGTCCTCTTCCAGTGTACCCCTGAGATCGTTACACTGCGCTATGCATTCTGGGCTGGCTCCCTCCTCCCCAGGAGCACAGCCATGTTTCCAGCTCCATTTGGAGACAGGAGAAAGTCATGCATTTTTGTAACTTTGAGTTTCAGCTCAAGGCTAGATCCTGCCAAGCTGTCTCCCTCCACCTGAGGAGATCTTTCTGCCACTCTGCAGATCGAATTCCTGGGTGTTTCAAGTGATCCGACCTCAATACTGCTGTGTTTGAGGGTTGAGGAAAATCCTGGTCCCCCTACTTATCTGCCATCTTAAACCAATACTTACCATTTTAATCGTATAGTCTGCATGACTGTAAATGGGATAAATATAAATCATGACTGCTATCTTTTTTGGAATAAGGTGGTGTTTTTATATATATATTTTTACTAAAGTGTATTTATTTTTGAGAGAGAGAGAGAGAGAATGAGAATATATGGGTGGGGGAGGGGCAGAGAGAGAGGAGACAAGAGAATCCTAAGCAGGCTCTTAGTTCTCAGCACAGAGCCTGACTTGGGGCTCAAACTCACAAACCATGAGAACATAACCTGAGCCAAAGTCAAGAGTTGGGGCACTTAGTCAACTGAATGTCCCTATATAATCATTTTTACTTTTGCCAAATTTGAATCATATAGACCATATTCCTTTATATTAGAAGGCTGCATCAAATCTCTAGATTTTTGTTTTTGTCTTACATTTATTTATTTTTGAGAGACACAGCAGGAGCAGGAGAGGGGCAGAGAGGGAGGGAGACACAGAACCTGAAGCAGTCTCCAGGCTCTGAGCTGTGAGATCATGAGAACATGATCTGAGCCAAAGTTGGGCGCTTAACCAACTGAGCCACCCAGGTGCCCCTCAAATCTCTAAATCTTCAAATTATTTTCAAATTAGGTGGAAAATGATATTATACCTTCATTTGTCATCTGGAATTACAGTATTTATCAATTTGTATCATTTTGTGAATTGCATATTCATGTCTTTTGCCCATTTTCTTATTTGCAAAAGACTAACACAATAGCCATTTACCATAACTATTACAAATGTCTTCCTGATTTAATGTTTTTGATATGCAAAAAATACTTACATAGATGAATTTTCTTTAATTCTCTCCACATTTAGGTAAGCTTTTGCACCCTGCGATCAGTAAATATTTGCCTACCCTCCTCCCCATCCCCAGCCCCCTTTTATTTTACCCATGTTTTTAAAAAAGGCTTTGAGCCAGGAGTATTCTCTTGGGCACTCACTCAGCAGACAGGACTTTGATGACATAACATGAAGGCTTATTTTATGAGAATGAGTGGATCCTTCTTAACATGGCTTATGATCTGGAATCCTCAATCACACACTGTGTTTCCTGCCAAAATATACATTTATGTTTTCTTCATTCAGTCACCTAACAGCTGTCCCCTATTTTCTTAGGTGTCCAAGAACACTGATGGCAAACTTTAAGGGCCATGCTCTCCCAGGGAGTTTTTTCTTGATAGTTGGACTGTGGTGGTCAGTGAAGTATCCACTGATATACTTCCACCAAAAGGGGAAAAGCAGCCAACTGACTCATTACCATCAGCGCCTTGAGATCATTGAAGCCGCAATCCGAACTTTGTTTTCAGTCATTGGTAAGAAGGGGCTTATCTGGTCCAGGGGTCTCCCCATCACATGCAGAACTTGAACCCATTTTCTGGTCCCTGTGAAATGGATGTTTCCACCAGCAGATAATAAACAGGGATATTCAGTCGGACAGTAAATATTTTATAGTATCTGTTGTGCACTGAGCTTTGTAATGTTAACAGTTAATAGCACCTTACATCGTAGTGCACCATGAAACACTGCCAAATAAACTACATTCTTTGCCCTAGAAGGACACAGGTATAAGATGTAGGAACAGAAGATACACTTTATGAAAAAGGTAAAATACAAATAAAAAAATAGAACAAATTAGAGTCAGCTCATGTACATGAGTTATAAGAAAGTACTAAATGGAGTTTAGTTTTAGAAAAAAACCATCTTTTTTCCAGTTGTCCACTAGAATCTCAAGAGTAGTTACCACCCACTTCCTTGGCATATCCTCCAACCCCAAATCTCAAGCAATTACAAAGACGGGAACTTGATGTTGGACGGCTAAGAGAGGCAGTGGAAGAGACCCCCAAAAAAAGCCAACAGAGGGCTGTCTGAAAGGGATTTTCCCTTACTGTGTCCCATTCCAACAAAATTTCACGTCCTTCCACCGTGACTGGTCATCCATTCCACTCCACTAATGGCCACATGAAAAAGGGCCAGCCGTGCCAATAGTAGAAAGTGTTCTTCCTCAGGATCCGCTCTGAGTAACGTGAGTAATGAGGGATCTTATTCTGCACTTGCATTTTGCCACGAATCACTTTGGCTGTCTCTCAGAAGGAACGGAAGCAACACCAGCAGCTTCTCTTGGAGGGAGCAAAGGTGCTTAGCTTGGTTTGCCTGGTCTAGCTGAATTTTCCCATTCACCATCCAGGCATCTCATCTTTCTGGAGTTGAGAAGTGACAGGAACTATATGGCTTAAATGCTAAGGACAGCATCAACTTTGCCTAGAAAATAGAGCCAGAAAAATATTTGGCCTCTTTGCTGGGTGAAAATTAATAGTCACTCAACGTCTCCTGAGCTCCTACCATGTGCAGGAACTCACTGCTCCAGGTTTTAAGGCTACAAGGGGGAACCAAACAGTCCCTGCTGCCACAGGACTTCCATTCTAGTGTCAGTGGACCTCCCTTCTCCCAGCTTGTTTACACCAATTCCTTGCTCCTTCATGCATAAATTCAGGAAGGGGCTGGGTTTAAAACAAAACAAAGTTTGGAGAACAGGGTTCAGAATGTCGCCGTGGAGGATTATTCGAGGCCCCAAGAACGTTATGGGCACCAGGAATAAAGGCCAATCTTTTGCTTTCCTAAACAAAAGACAGAGAAGGGACAAGAACTGAGAGCTACCCCATCTCAAAGGCTTACGTCTCCTGACACCGCAGTGAAGGGGCCCTCACCTGCTTCTCCCAGTGTTTAGGGCACAGACACTGAAAGCTAGGGGAAGGTGCTCACTCTGTGCTCAGGAAAACCATGCACTTAAGTCAGCCCTCACAGACACACCTGGCAGCTGCTTCTCCCCCTTAGGCGTGCACAGGTACCTTTATCACCAGCGTGTCTCTGCTCAGATTCCATTATTTGCCACCTACTTGTTCCTTTCCGCGACTTCTTTCATTGCTCACTGAGCCCCGAGATGAACATACCAGCCACATTCCCACGTAAGTGATGATGCCTTGCCTTCATCTCAGCCACTGGACAAATATCCTGGGGACCTGTGTGGCTGTTTCTATTGCTTCCTTGCTCTGCACCCCCACCCCCAAAGAAACAACAAAGGCAAGAGGTCTACACAGGCTCCTCAGCAAATGCCTTCTTTTATACTCAAGTAGCTGCATCTGAGAGAGCAAAGTAGGCTTTCACCCGCATCTCGCATCTCGACTTCATTCATGACTTGGGGGCATTTGTTTCCCATCTGCCCCGGAGCTACACTTCCCTCCTTAATTTCCACTCTCACTTCCCTGCAGGGATCCTGGCAGAGCAGTTTGTTCCAGATGGGCCCTACTTCCACCTGTACCATGAAAACCAGTGGGTGAAGTTGATGAACTGGCAGCACAGCACCATGTATCTGTTCTTTGCAGTCTCGGGAATCGTGGACATGCTCACCTATCTCATCGCCCACGTTCCCCTGGGGGTAGACAGATTGGTTATGGCTATGGCAGTATTCACTGAAGGTAACTTAGGGGTAGGGATGGAAAAAAATAACAAAGTAAGAGACAGACAAATTGCATTTGTAACAGACCAGAATATAAAGACCAGAAGTACTGCAAAGATAATAACCTTCCCCAGAAAATCCAAATCTCTGAATTTCAAAAACCTGCATGGGACTTGGCCTCTCCCTGCTCCCTCCCCCATCACACTCATGTACCTGAGTGCACATGCACACTGAAACACACAAGAACTCTCCAAAACGTGGATGGATGCTACCCATGCCAGAGAACTCCCTCTGTCCGGCGGAGGAGACACTGCACTCCACCCCCCACCCAGGAGTGTTCTTGCCTGGACTCCATTGCAAACCTCAGGAGACCCACCCAGCAGCTAGGACAGATCTCCCAATATAACTCATATTAACCAGAGTAATGAGAAGCCACTTTGTAATCCAACAACCTCACTTCTGAACCCCAGGAAGAGACGAAGAAAGGTTGAATCAGGGCAAAACTGAATTTCAAGTACACATACACACACGATTTGTCACGAATCAGCAACGTGTTTCACCTACACATCCTGTATTGAAGCTACCACAGATTAAGAGATTTTAAGACACATCCTTTGCAACTTATATCCACTTCATACACAAAATAAATCTAATCTGCGTCTGTTGCCCCACGTCACATAAACTGACTTTGTAACTGCTGAAAAATCTCGCTTTGAGACAGGTGTAAGAGGGCATTCTAGCAATGGAGTAGAAACCAGCAAATCTCTGATGGCTGAAATGGCTTTGTGCAGGTTTTCTCTTCTACTACCATGTCCATAACCGACCACCCTTGGACCAGCACATCCACTCACTCCTGCTGTGTGCACTGTTTGGAGGGACTTTCAGCATCTTCTTAGAGGTGATCCTCCGGGACAACATTGTGCTGCAACTTTTCCGAACCACTCTTGTTATTCTTCAGGGCACCTGGTTCTGGCAGGTAATTTTTCAAAACAGTGCGCTTCACATTGTGTGGATTCAGGGAGCCCCACTGAGTTTGTCAAGAGAAGTCATGTAGGGGCAGCACTGACATGCCATGTGAATGGGTTGAGATGGCCACTGGTCTCCCCATGTCCGCCCCATGATTTAATTTTACCCATTAATATCTTGCTCACGGATTGACAAGCAGAATCCACGGAGCATAAAGAGCATATTAAGAAATTCCCCATCTGCCCTCCCCAGTGGAGGTGCTGACCCCATTCACAGGGCTCCACATGCAGTACTTTCAGGGGTCATTTCTATAGTTTGTTACAAGCTCCACTTGCTAAACTGCTGACTTGCAATGTGGGCCCTGATATTTCGTTTTAATAAGCCCATACTAAAACCAGAATTGACTCAGGTCATTTCTCCTGTGCAAAAAGGCCTTTTCTATGCTAATGGAGGTATGAGAAATAGGAGGTAATGGGAATGCATGGAAACTTGGGTAGCACGGGAAGGACGTAAGCTTGTGCCTCTCAGAACCAACTAAGGCCGACTTCTCTGTACTACCCACCAGATTGGGTTTGTGCTGTTCCCACCGTTTGGAGCACCCGAATGGGACCAGAAAGATGAAGCAAACATCATGTTCATCACCATGTGTTTCTGCTGGCACTACATGGCTGCCCTCTGCATTGTGGCCATCAACTACTCTCTCGTTTACTGGTAAGTCCAAAGGAAGACAACTTTTGTCTAGCTTTTTTCTCCTAACCCCTTGTCCCCAAAATCTACTGCACTGCATTTTTATTTCCAGTGGCCCACATTTCATAACTAACCAGTGCTAACTTCCACCGCTTCATGAGTGCCAAATACTTGCCAAGTTCTGTGCAAGGTAGTCTACACCTGCAAATGGGCGAGATATTGAAAGGCTGAAGGGCTGTCTGGTCGTAGTAACCTCACAGACTCAGGTTTCAAAGGCAGTTCTGACAGACTGGAAGGCTGTCGGGTGAAAGGAAAACCTCTGAATTAGGCATTGGTACTGGACTGCAGACCCTTGTTCCTGGATCTGCCCCACCTCCTCCCCAGAGATGTGACAATCAGACACGATGCCATGACAGCAAGTACCCTTTTGAGGGCTGTTCAGAGGTTACTGGGATAGCTGATCATTCCTGTGCACTCACTCTCCCAGGCACTGTGGGAAGCACAAGTCTATTACGCCACTGCATCCTCATTATTTTATGAAGTATACACGGTAACATTTTACAGATGGGGAAACCAAGGCTTGAAAGACTGAGTAACTTGATCGAGGTCACCCTATGAGTCAATGGCAGACCGTCCTGAACTGCAGAGCAAGCGACTTTTAGGATATGCTATTATTAGTTCTGTCATTGTAGCTGCCCCTCTAGTTTCTGATTTACCTACCCAAAGCAGATATACATCACATACACAGTTCCACGCAGACCAAACTGAAGAGAAGGTCACAGTTTCCTTTAGTTCTACTGCCTGGTCGGTGAAACATACACTGGGAGGCAGGAGACCTAGGTTTAGACTGTTATGACATTAACTATTAAATATTATTAATCATGAGTCCCTTTATCTACCAGTGAACACTGCCTAAGAAGTAAGATATGCAGACAACCACAGCATCTGGTGGACTTACAAAGAAAATGCGCTAAGAACCAGTAGATAACTTTAACATCCTTGGTTGAGAGAATAAGGGAATTCGGGGGGCTAATTTCATGGTTTCTTATTGTTGCTCTATTATAGCCATTTGACTCGGTTAAAGAGGTGCGGAGGAGAAATCATTGGGATTCAGAAGCTGAAGTCAGATCACACTTACCAGACGGCCCTCCTGACTGGCTCAGATGAAGAGTGAGGAGGCTACCCGTGATCAGTGCGGGGTGGACATGTCCCTTTGAGCACAAACAGCTAGAGTGTGCAAAGGTGTAGCTTGTCTCCTCCATTTCAATGCTTCCTTTGGTCTGCTCTTACGGTTCTATGTATTTGCACTTTCTCATTTAATTGGCTAAAGTTTGTGCTGCTGTGGTATCCTTCATAAAGAAAAATGACACAAGCCTTTATTTTTGTCTCAGTATGAAGAGAAATAAAAGACTCTGAAAGTTTGAGAACAGTAAGTGGCCACGGGATGAGTCTGGGATAGGAATCCAGCAGAACATCCTGCTTTTGATAACTTCTCTCTTTTTCAAATTTCAAGAAAACAGGTACTTTCTTATCAGAAAGTAAATACACGAGACTGACTTTATTTTAAAGATACAATTCTACCACATACTTCTTAAAGTAAAATAGTTCACAAACTTTGGTACTTTAAATGTTATTAAACATTTCCTAATTTACCATTAATATTCCAGAGTACTGTAATATCACTGATAAGTCACGACGTTGGGCCAAAGGTGTTTTTTTGTTTTGTTTTGTTTTTTTAATCAGAAAGCTAGTCAGTGGCCCAGCTGAGAGCTGGAACGCAAATGTTCTGGCTCCTCAAAAGAACTCTAATAAGAAGACACTAACAGGAAGTCTGTATAATGAGGTAGAAAAATGGCAGGTTGCCGAAGACCTTGAATTTCAATACAGCTGAAAGCAAAGGGTAAGAATCGTGCAAAAGATGTGACTCTTGAACTAGTAATATAAAGTCCTGACAGTCTAATCTTGGTTCTGGATCTGGTTTTTTTTTTTTAAAAAACCTCCTTCAACAAATATTTATTAAACATCTACTTTGCGCCAGCACTGAAATGGTTGAAAGGATTAAGGAGATCCCTGTCCAGCAAGGAATTCAGTCTAATGGCGAAGATATGAAAGCGTTTACATACAGGGTGACTGGTGCCCTAAGGGGTAAGTACAACTACAAGGGAGGGGAGAAGATGGGGAGTTTGCCCTGTAGAAAAAAAAAAAAAAAAAAAAAAAGCACATTCCAGGCACAGAGAATAGGATGCACAAAGGCGACAAAATCACAAAGGAACATGGAGAGTTGGTAAAGTTCTACAAACGGATAAAAGTGGCCTAGGCCAACTCTGAAAGGTCTTCTAGACCAAGTACCATTGGTTTGCACAACACTTTCCACACTCTGAAATGCACTGTATCCCACCTGATTCACACAACCATCTATAATGGAAGCCACGTTAGGTTCTTCAGAGAAGTTGATTAGCCAAAGGTCACACAGCTACCAAGTTGGGAAGCCAGCCTTCAGGACTCAAAAGCCGGCTTCCTTCCTGCTACTTCCCACAAATGCGGTAGAGATCTTTTACACAAAGCACCGGGTGCTCTCTGGAAGAAATGCTGTACTTAAGTGAAAGCTGACCTCCCACGGTTAGCCAGCCTTTCAATGCTGAAGTCACACGTCAGAGGTTAAGAATGAGCTACTTGAAAATACAGTTATGAGAAGAGAACCTGTGGTCCCCTTTCAGGGTCTACTTTCATTGGCCTGCTAACAGGAAACCAAACTTTCATTCAACAAGTACTGAAGGATCTATTATGAGCAATTAATTTAGTATATGTGCTGCCGAAGCGAGCACTATGAGCAATTAATTTAAAACATATTCTTTCTTTAGAGACTGGAGGTGGGTATAAGGAACCTATTCCCAGTTTTACTTTCATAGTAAAGATCTCCATTTTAGGTTTGAAGGGTGGGGGAAGTGCACCACACTCTAAGGAAATGTAGTATTTTCTCCAGAGCAAGCAGTTGAGGTGTGAAGACCAGATATACAATATTGAAACTTACTGTAAAATCCCTTTCACAGCAGCAGTTTGGGGTACCTTCATGGAATTGGTCAACCCTGGAGAAAAACATTCTTAGATGGGTTTACAATACAAACCCATCACAAACAACGCTATTCACCGAATCTGGTCTTAGACATGTGGTCTGACCACTTTTACCAACCTCTGAACCTCAGCGTCAGAGGCTCAGTGGCTGCCATGAGTTCTTCTGGACTTACTCCCCCCCAAAACAGCCACCATCGCTACCACATCTCTACAAGACCCCTGAGGTCTGTATGCACAGAACCACATTGCACAGCATGCAAATGCTGGTGACGTCACTTCAACAACTCCAGCTGGGGCTTGCCATTCCTCAGTACTCCACTGACAGGCTGGGCAGTACCAAATCGTACTTACCAGGGAGTCAGTCCTACACTAACATCCTGAAACATCCCTGTTCCCCAAGCATGCAGACAAATGTCTGCAGGCACTCAGAGACAGTCACAGCCAGGTGACTTCAGTAAAGAAAAGTCAGTGAAGGGCTGGGGCTGAATGCCAGGACTATCTTCATGAAATCATTTGTTAAGTAAATTCGGAAGGGGTTTGTTTTAACCAACAATAAATACCTGAGACAGGATCCCTCAAATTTCTACCGTTTTCTCATTCAGACACTGTCACGTGGACTCTTCATGTGAAATGTGCCTCTAGGAAGCAATGATGTGCAAATATCAAAGTACTGGAGAACACAGACGTGCTCTTCTCCACTCAGCTAAAAGGCCATTTTTCTCCTTCACAGCAGTCCCTACCTCTCCCCGCTTCCCAGTGGGACATCTGTGCCGGCCCCCCACTACTAGCAAAAGCTCAAGTCACCTCTCCGCCAATTCGCCTCAGCTCTCTGTACCTTGGGCTTACCACCCTAGCTCCAACTGTCCCCACAGCTCAGCATGACATACAGCCATCCTCCCCTAGGAAGGCAAAAGAAAGGATACTTAAAATCAGAAGACTGGATTTATGTCTTTTTCTCTTTAACCTCAACTCAGACTCACCACTTCTCCCAGGGATGAGAAGTTAGAAGACGGTTGATGATGTCTATTTACAGAACTGCTTTAAAAATCAAATGCAATGTCTCAAAAGCCACAAGCCACCCTGACCTTCTCTGCAATCTTCCTGATCACTCAGCTTCCACCTTGCAACCCCTCTAAACTACACCATTGGGACCTTCTGCCCCTCAACTCCACTTCCTCACCAGACCCCATAAAAGATCATCACTGAACTTCCAGATTAAAGACACATCTTTAATAATCTGGAAACGAGAGAGAGAGGCCCTGACACTGCAGAACAGCCTTGCCATCCAAACCCTGCTCCCATACAAAAGAGGCATATACTGTTAACAACCAGTGCTTTACTTACTTACTACATTTAAAAATACTGTTCTGAGCTCTGCCACAGCTTGACGGAGGCTGAGAAATGAGAGGCAGCCAGGATTAAAGGACTTGTAAACCCTGACCGACCTCTCCTGTGACTGTGCTGCCTCGTCCGCCCAGTGGGCACACCCACTCACTCTCTCCTCTTGCCGCCTCTACTCTGGAGCAGAAGCCTGCAAAGTTTTACTTAATGGGCCTGAGGACATAAGAGACATTTTAGGCCTGAGGAGCATCTGGACTCTGGCAACTACTCAGTTCTGCCTCCTGACTGCAAGCAGCCAAGGATAATACATAAGCAAATGGCCATGGGCTGTGTTCCAATAAGTCTTTATTTACAAAAACGGGTAGCCAACCCCAGGGCTGTGGTTTGCAGACTCTTGCCCTGGAGCAAAGCAAAACATGTAACCTCTGAACTGCAATAAAGTCTATGCCGCAAGAACAGCATGTCTGCTGGCACTTGCCTATCCTGTCCACAGGCTCTGAACTTCTGTGTGAACAGGCCTGACAAGGAGGACAAAGTCAGCAGATGAAGATACGGACCACAGTCAAGATCCTGATACCTCATCTTTATGAGGTAGTGCCAAACTAATCCCATTTCAGGGAACCCACGCTATCTCACTTATCTCACTCCCTTGGTTTCTTACCCAGCTGACAGCCTCCCCATTGCCATGCAGCTCTCAAGTCAGCCACCAACTCACTGAGAATCCTGCTATTCTCCCATTCTGGTCAAGAGAATAATCAGTTCGGGGCAGTGGGGAGTGGGGGCTTTATAAAGCCCAGGTTTCCACTGGATAAAGATATACAACAGGTTCTTTAAAAAAATAAGTTACGTAAAAATTTCTGGACATAAAATTCCTATCCAGACCACTAGTCACAGAGAAGACCAGAAGCTAAAAAAAAAATACAATCCACATCAAGAACGAGGCTTACTGATGGTCTGCACGATCTGCAGCTGTAAGCCTTCCCCCGGTGTCTGGCTCTCAGGAGAGAACCATGGCTCGTGTGGCACAACTATGACTTCATCCCCAGAGGAGCTTCTCCTGGATCGGAGCGGAACAGCCCTTGGAGCCTGGAGGGGACTTTTCTCAGCATGCTCCACTGTGGAGTGTGGTGGCAGAATCCACGCCACTGTTGCCATCATCCCACTGCTGGCCTTCCCTTCAACAGACAAGCTGAGAAGGACGACACAACCTCCCTGCTCCCCTCCTTTAAGCCAGAAGGGCAGCCTGGGTGTGTGCTTTCACGGACGTCATCTTTCTCTCTCTGAATCACTGCTGTTCAGGTGCCTGTTTAGGAGATGGAGCTGTGGTCACAACAACAGTGGAGACTGCTTTGGAGGAACCAGAAGCTGTTCCCTGTTGAAGATGGGATGCAGGGACAGTCTGGATGCGCACCTGTTTGCAAAGAGAGACGGTCTGGTCAACAGGCTGCAAACGAGCTCCTCAGCTGAGCGCAAACAGCAAGAGAAAAAGAGGCCTGGTAGAGCCCACCGTTTGCCTGGAACCTTACCTGTGTGGCCTGGCCTTGCTGCTGAAGCTGCTGCAACTGCTGGGCAGTGAGGAAACTAACGGGCTTGTTGCCGGCAATGAGCTTAGTCCCCGCTGGCATGGTGGTCAGGATGATATTGCGGCCCAACCCGCCGAGGCTGTGAATGGAAAGCACCAGTGAAGCATAATGACAGGCAGGGTGCTCTCTCTGGCCCAGAATGAGGCCGCATGTTTAAGGAAAACAGGAAGGTCAGCAGCACAGTGAAAATTCCTGCATTCTAGACTGAAATGGAAACCAGCTGGTGAGACCACCTTTCTCCTAGCTTCTATGCTTCCCATGAAAAAAGAGCAAGCCCAAAGGCCCCCAGGGCTCTGGATACAATGACCCCAACATCCATACCTCGATCAGCAGAAATAATGGACAGAACCCCAGGAAGGTGTGTGTTTCAGACAAGAAACTCTCCCCCAAAACAGCCACCTTCCAACCATCAGACTGATTTCATCATGCCCCTTATCCTGGTTTAAGTCAAGACCAAAGGAAGGCCAGCTTCCCAAGTAGGACCTCCTGCTCAGAACACCACAGCACAGGGCTCAAATGTGAAAGCGAGGCCTTCCCCAACACCCACACTGGAAACTGCCATCTGAGCCATGTCACCAGCCCTCCCCATTACAGAATGTTCCATCATCCCCTTCCTTGCTTTTCCTCCACAGTACACACCACCACCCCATAGGGTATTTTACTCTATAATTTCTCTCCTCACCCTACAAGGTAAGCTTGAAGATAGCACAGCTTTTTGTCTATTTTAATCGCTTCTCTGTGTCCCTGGCACCTGATACTAGGTGTTCAATAAATACTGTTGGTGAGCACAACAAAGGAGAAATACTCAAGAAGAGCCCCAGAAAAACTAGCTGCCTCTCCACTGTGTGGCAAGGAGCCACCTGGAAGCCCCACCCGCCCATCACTACAGCACTTACTTGGCTCCAAGGTTGCCTTTGATGATGGGGGCCGTGACCACACTTTTGCCCTTCATAGGCTGGCTAATAACAGAGAGAGGAACTGTGATCCGCGTAGGCAGCTTCCCCTAAAGAGAAAATGAAATCAGGTTTACAGGCTAGATAAGGAAACCCCCAAGTGTCACGTACAGGGCCATAGAACTGAGGAGTGAGCACTCAGATACTCTCTTTTCCTGTACACTGCAGGGTCCCGATATTTCTGAGGTGTGGGCCCAGGCTGCTCTCATAAAACTGCCAATAGGCTGTGGTTAAGAGCTCACGTACTGTATTTAGGTAGTCTCTGATCTGTGTAGCAGCTCCTCGTTCACACTACCTACAAGAGCAACAACCATATAAAACTGCTGCCAGCAGGATAAATAGGTGCACTAAATCACTAAGGAAAGCGTGTGTTCACTTGAGCACAGTAAGAGTCTGAGCTCCTTCGAGGCCAGGCACCTCATCATCCACGTGCCTCCCGGTACCTGGCACACAGTACTGAAGGAAGTGTGATGAAGGACACAGGCACTCAGAAGTTAACAGAGTGCATAACTACTGCTTCACTGGGGCGCAGGCTCACTGGTAGGGAGCAGACAGCAGGGCACGCTAGATTAGCAACAGGTCACATTTTCCAGGTGCTTTCCGTCTCTCCCAGAGATAAGAGGTTAGTTAAGGGACATTAATAATAAACTCAACCAAGTGAAAAGTCCAACCCCAAAGCCAATAAGGTCTAAAAGGAACAAAACAGAAGGTGACCACGCCTAGTCTTTGGGATTTCAGGATGGCAAAGATGAGCTCACTGCATCACCTGTTTTTAGGCCACCTGCTTTTTAACTCCTGGTTGGTAATAAAATTTACATACAGTAAAATCTTTTGTGAATCTGATTTTAAAAACGGATTCAAGAGAAGTAGTTGCTAGGATACTAAGAAAAAGCATCGACATTTCCCTTGAGCAAGCTATTGCTAAAGAAGCCGGGCCCTCAGGTGCAAAACTGTGTCACAGCTCCCCATACCAATCTCCACAGTTTACTCACAATTTGTAGTGCATCAGAAAGCACTGAAAGATGCCAACAGAAAACAGAATACCTTGAGATGGTGCCTCCAGGT
Organism: Panthera uncia; assembly: GCF_023721935.1. NCBI lineage: Eukaryota > Metazoa > Chordata > Mammalia > Carnivora > Felidae > Panthera > Panthera uncia. The sequence continues at coordinate 85,397,180 of NC_064808.1, read as the reverse complement.
GGATTTCCTGGTGGTTTTCTTAAGAATGCCTCAGTTGTGTCAAAAGTTTCAGACCACCACAACACCAACTGGAATCACCCCTTGGTGAACTAGCCTAACTAGCCTAACTAGCTGACTAGATGGAGAAAAGAATCACTGCTCACTACTTCCCACCCCCTCACATGCTTTTCAGGTTCAGGTGCCCCTGGTTACTACCTTTCTGTGTGAGGAGTCAAGAGCAAAGTGGACCAAGTAAGCACTGTTTCCTTGCTTCCTTAATTTTTGTGATATGAGAACCTAAATAAATACTTCCTTTTAAGCCGCACTGTATTTCAGAGTTTGTTGGCTGGTTGGTTTTACTAATGTTCTTCCTCCACCGCTCTGGCTTTTATCCAAATTGCTGAGGTTTTATTATACAGCCTGCTTAGGAAACGTAAAACTGTGTTTTATGCTGTCCGTATTCACCCCACTGTACAGAACAGGGCTCCTTATCCAGAAACTAAAGAGTAGAAATACACATGCACCCAGAAACACACCTATGTTGATATGGGAATTTGCTTTATGATAAATGTAGTATTTCAAGTTAGCAGGTAAGGAATAAACCAGTCAATGATGTTGGAACAAAGTAAGAAATACAAAATGAGATATCTACGACATGCCATTCACAAAATATATTTCAAATGGATTATCGATGACACCTTTTCTAAAACCCTGAAAATGTTGTGAAAATGAAGGCTGGTATCTTTATAACCCTGGAGTAAGAATGGCACAAGATGCAAAACCTAAGAGCCATAGCAGAAAATGTTGATAGATCTAATCAGATAAAATACCTGTAGAGCAGGCTCCACATGCAAGGTTAAAAAATAACAGGCTGGAAGAAAACATTTTCTATATGTGACAAGAATTAACATCCAGAAGATATACAGAACCACCCAAACATGAAAAGCTGAATACCCCAGAAGAAAAGTGGCAAAGATTTATTCTGCACTGAGAGCACATGCCAATCTCCATATGAATGGATGCCCAACTCCACTAAAGATCAGGAAAACGAAACAGAAAAAGAACTCTTTTCACCAGTAAGATGGGTACTTAAGTTAAAAAAACAAAAAAGAAAGAAAAAAACAAGATATCCAGCATTTGTTAGGATATGGGGGAAACAGGAGAGCTGCTGATGGAAGTGGAAGGTGGTAGGGCCTTTTTGGTTGCACAACTAGAGTTATCACAACCTTCAGTATGTATACCTGAGCCATTCTACCTCCGCTCCAGAAATACTTTCATGTGTTTCTTCATGGCAGCACTGCTCTTAAACAGTAAAAAAGTATTCTTTAACAGATGAAAGGGTAAAGCACATGCCTTCTGTGGATTATCAGGTATCATTAAAAAGAATGCCATCAATATCCGTGTAGGATCTAGAACAATCCCCAAAACATATTTTTAAATAAATAAGGCAATCCACAGGACAGTATACAGATGAAGCTCTCTCACAGGAATTTTTGTTTAAACTGAATGTGTACACACTGTACGAAAATGCTCGGGAAAAGGACCAGAAGGATAAATGCCAAAATACTAGTAATTAGTCCTCATGAAGGAAGAAGTAGAGAGCGGTGAAAGAAATTTTATTTTTTACTCTATGTACTTCTGTACTATTTTAATCACTTATGTACACACTACTTCAGAAATTTGTTTCAAAATCAAACAAAAGAGCCTAGTAGGAAATAAGCCTGTGTGGGTCAAATGAAGTGACAGAGACAGGGTCTACTTTCCATTCCTCAAAAGACAAGTTCCCCAAGCAGAAGGGCTATTCTTCCCCACTATGTTACTCACAGCCTGGGACGTGGAAACAACTGTGGTGCTGACAGGGACCTGCCGCACAGCAGAGGCTCCTGCCCCGATGCTGATGGGGGTGCTTGCAGCCCCAGAGGCCACGGCCACAGTCTTGGACACGGCAGCATTCATACTGGGCAAGGACACCGCCGAAGTATGGACAGTTCCAGACCCACTGGCCACTGAGGACCCTTGCTTGGCATGGGTCGCAACTGTGATGGTCTGGCCTGCTTTGGGGGGCATCACGCCCAGGCCCTGCACGATGCGGATCGTGGCAGCTGGTTTTGCTTCTGAAGAAGCCACTGTGTTTTTCCCCTTCTGGTCTGCCACACTCACACCAAGTGCCGGCATCAAGCGAAAAGCTGAACTGGAGGCTTCTGTTGGCTTGAGGTCAGGAGTCACTTTAACCACGGTGGTACCTGTTGGAGTGGACGAAGGGGCACTGGCCGAACTGGCCTTGGCAGGGCTATCCGTCGCGTGGACTGGATTTGAAGTGACGTGTAAGGTGGCAGAAATGCCTTTGCCCGCAGTGCCGCTTCCCGTCCCAAAGAGGTCCTGGGTCAGTTTCACTGTGGTAACCTGGGACTTGGCCAACGTGGCCATCATGTCCGGAGTGATTCGCAGAACCGTCTGGCCTTTGGCATCTGTGGTGATGGAAGAGGGTGGCAGACGCAATACGTCCTTACCCTGGATACGGAAGTTAGTGGCTGTGAGTGGAATGCTGCTGCCTGCCTGGGGCTTCACACCAAGCTGCCCAGTGATTGCCACCTGGATAGGGAAGAGACAGCACTGACAAGGAGATTCCCAGCGCTCAAATGGTTATGAGTATGATCACACAAACCTCCATTTCGTGGGTACGTGTCTTTCACGTTTTTCTAATCTTTTGTTTTGAAAACTGGTAAACATTCACAAAAGTAGAAAACAGTGTAACAAATCCATGTACTACCACCCAGCTTCAAAGTTATCACTTTGCCAATCTTGTTTTATCTATCCTTCCCCACTTTTGGGGGAGGGGGGGTGGGGAGGTGCTGGACAGAGGAGTTGGAATATTTTAAAGTAGGCCAATATATAGCATTTTGCCGATCAATACTTCTTTACATATTTCCAACACAGAAAAGAACTTTTTAAATTAAAAAAATAATAGTAATCACCTACACATTGGACCAGATGGACTTAACAGAGATCATGGAATATTCCATCCAAAAACAGAAGAATACACATCTTTTTTTAAGTGCACGTGAAACATTTTCCAAGACAGATCACACGTCAGGCCACACTCACACAAAAAAGTCCCACACTCACACAAAAAAGTCCCACCTATTATTACCCAATAATGACCTACAAGTATTATCTAATAATATACATTTGTATATCCCCAACTGTTTCAAAAATGTCTTTTATTTATAGTTGTGCCGATCTTCAATTTTGAGAGGAGTATGGCACAGTGATCAAGCATGGGCTTTGGAGCTGCACCAATGCCTGTGGAAGGCCATGTGTAACACATGTACTCTTCTAGCCTCAGGGACTGCCTGCTGCATGAGCAATTTCCTCCTCTCTACTGACTGCTGCCATCAGAATGCAAATGTGCTTTAACATTTCCCAACGTACACAGAAGCAGATCCTCATTTACTCCACATTCCCACCAGCCCCCATTCTCTGCTCTCTTTGAAAGTGCAATTGCTTAAAAACTGCGTCCATTCCCTGTCTCTACTTCCTCATCTTACATTCTCTTTTGAATCCATTCCCAAACCACCACCAATCCGCTGGGCCCAGTCAAGTGCACTCATTACCCATAACCAATGAGTGATCAATTTTTAGTTTCATGTCATTCACACCTTCGTATACCCGATATAGGTGCTGACTTCAACACTTTTCTCTCAGTCTGTATTCCAGTCTCTGCACCCCAGTGTTTTCTTCTATCTCAGTAAATGATATCACAATCTACCCAATCACTCAAGCCCAAAGCTGTGGGGCACACTCAACTCCCTTCTTTCAACAGACCCCATAATCTGCCCACTGGAGAAGAATCACACTGGCTCTACCGTCAACCCCATATCCGGAATCCCACTGCCTCTCCTACCTCCAAAGACAATGCACACAAGCCAGCACCAGTTGAGGATCTGGACCTGCTGCGACCACCTCCACCCTGGTTTCCCTGCTTCTGCTCCTGTCCCTTGAATTCCGTCCTACGCGGCAGCCAAGGGGTTCTGTAAATGTACACTAGATCAAGTCGCTCTGGCTCACAATCTTTCAATGGCTCCCCATCACATTTAAGAGAAAATCAAAGTCCAACATGACTTAACCACAGCTAACCTCTCAAGCAGCCCCCCCTTCTAACACTTTGACACTTGCCCACTAAGCTACACGCTTGATGGCTTTCCTGTTGTTCTTCAAGCATATTACTAACTCGTGGCACTTTCACTTACTACTCCTATGCCTAGAATGCTTTGTCCCCAGATAATCAAAATACAGCACACTAATATCATTCTTCCCCTCAGACCTTCATAGATCACCTTAGCTCAAATGGCACCCCTGTCACTCTGTAGTCCTACCCCTGGCTACTGATGTTCATAGCTCTTCTATACCTGTCCCTGAAGTGGTTTTTGTCCCCTAGCCCCAGGAGAAGATAAGCCCACAAAGCAGGGATTCAGTCTATGTCATACACCACCACATCCACAACACTCTGGACAGAGCCTGGCACAAAAGAGCACTCAGTAAGTATTTAATGAAAAAAATGACAATACTTTACCATTATATGGTTCTGTTTCTTCATCTATAAAACTAGAATAACAAAAGCACCTACCCCATGGCGTTATGAGGATTAAATTATTTAATATCTATAAAATATTCAGCACAGTACAGGCACATGATAAGCACACCTATCATTGCTATTTTACCTAAAAATTCTGTGTCGTTGTTTTTACAGATTTTATTTTTAAGTAATCTCTGTACCCAATGTGGGGCTCAAACTCACATGCCTGAAATCAAGCCGCCCACTGCCTAACCATTCTTTGAAGTTCAATTATCATCTGTGCATGTTCATAGCCAGGAAAATAGAAATGTATCCTACTATTATTAAAGGTAAACAGAAAGGCCAACAAAGTGTATAATGTCACACCACAAGATATTCGCTAAGTAAATTCGTGGGAAGTCTACTCCAAATCAAGAAGCTCAACTACTACATGCTGAATTTTTTGGAAAGAAACAGGGGAAATCTTCAGCATCTATGAAGCCTGTACTGCCGTTGGTGGGAACTCACCACTGAAATACCCATGAACTAAAGATCAAAGGCTACAAATCATTAAGATCTCTGACTATCCTCTGCTTTGGGAAAAAGGATTTGGATCCACCCAGAGAGATTTCCACTGACCTGCTTGATAATGTTCTGTCCTGTGACATTCTGAATGACAGCAGCTGTGGAAGCACTCGGAGCGGAGCTCCCGGGAGAACTGGTGGCTGGCTTGCTCACGGGGCTGGCTGTGGCAGGGAGACTTGTCATCGTGAGCCCTGTCCCAGGTCCAGGCCGCTGCACAGTGGCCGCCGCAGTCTGAGCTTTGACTGGCACGGTGGCCATTACTGTCTGGTTCAAGCGTGAGGTAGAGAGCTCAATTAGATACTGAGACGCAGCCTGGCACAGCGAGCCACTTCTGGCATGTGCCACTGCCCAGGAAGTGCTCCCCCGAGACTACTTCTGCTCTATCGGTGCTTAAGGCTCACTATACTCTAAAATGCACATTGTAAAGTTCTTGTATCTGTGTGGAGCACCTTAATTTTCAGAAAGCTTTCACATTTAACATCCTGTTGTATTCCTACATACGGAGAACAAATATTATACTCTTTTATAGCAAAGGAAACTGAGGCAGGAAGTAAGACTCTTCTCTAAAATTACCCAACTATTAGCGGTATGGCTAAGATGAGAGGCACAATGGAAAGGGCCTGAGATTTAGAGTCACATTCCACCTCCATCCACCAGGATTCTGATGTTACAATCCTGGGTAAATCACTAAACTTCTCAAAAGTTCTGATTCCCAACATGTAAAATACAATGACTTAAAAATGCTTAGCCAGCTTTGAACAACAAATGAGTCGCTGTGTTAAACAGCAGCAGCAGCAATAATCTAACGCTCCTTGGTCCTTACCCACTCTGCCAACTGGACCCATCAGACCACCTTGAGGTCCAGCTCTGCCATCCCCGTTTACCTGTGGCACAACTTTGGTCTGAGTAGCAGTGGCTGGAACGCGCATCTGTGGTCCTGCTGGCATCTGTGGCAGTGTCTGAGTCGGCCCTGCTGACTGCTGAGTAGCAGTAGGAAGGCCAGGCTGGGCCACCACCCGCACCTGGGGCAGTCCAGCCGAGCCAGAGTGGCTCACCACACGGGCGGCTGCCTGAGAATTTGGTGGAGTCTGGCTGGAAGCCGGGGAGAGCATTGTTCCTAGCTGTGGCATTGTGGGTGAAGACACCAGAAGAACACTACGAGAAAATGGGGGCAAGGGGGATGATTAAAAAATAAAGCAAGTTAAGCCATACACACAAAAGATCTCTGGAGGGAGAAAGCTGGAGAAAACAGTGAAAGAGCTTACCCTGAGCTAGATTTCGCTGGCTCTGAGACAGAAGTAGGGCCACTTTTGTTCACCGAGGACACAGGAGGAGGGGAGATCGGAGTGGCAGGCAGAGCCGGAGTGGTGGGGGTCACAGGTGTGACTGGAGTGGGAGGCATGCTGGAGTCACTGAGGCTCATCTGGCTCTGCTCAGAAGGGCCACTGCTGAGGACTTTCAATGAACTCTCCTTGCTACCGGACTTCTACAAGCAGAAGGCAGATAGTTTAGCCAAAGTCACCAAAGGATGGCATGGTTCCTGATGCAGGGAATTCAGGGAAGGCCTGGCTGCCACCATCCCTGACACCGCTAAGGCAGCTGCTCTCAGGAGGTCACTTACCACCTTGGATGGAGGCTTGGGTTTTTGCTGAAGGGCTTTTCTGGCTTTAGCTGCAGCTGCTTGTGCTTGGTGAATCCGCTCTGCAAACAAAGGTGGTTAAGTTTCAGCAACAGTTTAACCTCAGCACAGTAAGGAGCGTGGTTTCATTAAGAGCCAAGGCCTCACTGGTGGCCTCGCCAATGGGCTAAGTCTTGACTCTATATTCCTATCCTGCCTGAACGTCATCGCAAAGCAGAATGGAATTGGGGCAATAACTCAGAAGCATCCCTCATCTAGTCAGAGCCTCACACACCAAATTCCTCCTCGCTCCGGTCCCGATGGAGGTAGATCCACAGCTTTCGCCCAATGTCGTATTTCACACATGGGTCTTTTTCATAATGCAGCCGATCCAGGGCTCCACTCACTACTGTGTTCACCTGAGAAGCAGAACAAAGTGGAAAAGGGACCAGTCAGACTCAGACACCAGGGAAAAACCACCAGGTGTGAGTCGCAGATCCTATCTCAGTCTGGTGGCAATACTACCAATGGCAAGATTCCTGGGAGACTGCGCTGTCCCCTGAAGGAGACAGTGACCTAAGAAGCTGCAGTAGAAGCAGAAGTAAAGGGTAGAGGGAAATCTGTGCTCCACAGACTGCAAGGGTCATAGGTCATCACTGTTCACATTTCTCAGGATCTCCTCCTTTCCTCTTTTTCATTCAGTTTTAAGAAATCATTATGTTGTATATTGTAGGTTTTCTTAAATCCATTTTGGAACAAAACATTGTCTCTTTTCCATCCTACCTGAGTGCTGGTGACATCTGGTGCCAGAAACTGGGAGTCCTTGAGCAGCTCACAAATCTCGGCCCTGGTACCTTCCCCATTAGGCAGCCGGGCCGCAGCATCTCGAACTGAGGACATCAGAAAATGGAAAGTCGAAGAGTCAAGCAGGGCTGCCACTGAGGAGCATTGTCCCTCTACCTGCTCTTGTATGGAGAAGCTCACTGAGGTGTCTCTGCCTTAGTCAGACTCAGCACTAGGTGGACACTGCCCTCTGGAGATAGTTTCCTACACTTCAGACACCCTGAGCCAAAACTGAGGCCTGTGAACTCGGGTGAGGAAAAAAGTTATATATCTGACTAAAATTTAGCATTTCCTTCAATTATGAGCAACAGTAACAAACTTTATATTGGCGGTAGTGTGATATTGCGACAGAAATCAGGTATTTTCGTATCACACACGTCACAGCTACTATAGACAACTCACGATACCATTTCCACTCATCGCTATTCGGAAATTATAGGAGCTAAGTGACCTGCTACTAAAGGCTGTCATTTAATAACATAAAAAACACATATATTTCTGCACCATAAATTTAAGATTTTGATAAATATTTTAACAGGGCTGGTTTCTTTTAGAACTCTTAAGTATTTTATTCATTTAAAGACAAAATCCTGGGGGCACCTGAGTGGCTCAGTCGGTTGAACGTCCAACTTCAGCTCCGGTCATGATCTCACAGCTCATGAGTTCAAGCCCTGCATGAGGCTTTGTGTTGACAGCTCAGGGCCTGGAGCCTGCTTCGGATTCTGTGTCTCCCTCTCTCTCTGCCCCTTCCCCACCTGCACTCACTCTCTCAAAAATAAACAAAAAAAAAAAAAAAAAAAAAAAGACAAAATCCTGGGGTACCTGGCTGGCTCAGTCAGTAGAACATGCAACTGTTGATCTTGGGGTTGTGAGTTTGAGTCCCATGTTGGGTATACAGATTAAAAATAAAATCTTTAAAAAAAAATAAAAAATATAAATAAATAACAATAAATAAGGACAAAATCCTGAGACAGAGTCTGCAGGATTCACCAGACTGCCAAAGAGCTTCATGGCACAAAAAAAGGTTAAACGTCTTATCTTTAAAAGAATCCGTCTAGGGGCGCCTGGGTGGCTCAGTCAGTTGAGCATCCGACTTCGGCTCAGGTCATGATCTCGTGGTCTGTGAGTTAGAGCCCCGCATCAGGCTCTGTGCTGACAGCTCAGAGCCTGGAGCCGTTTCAGATTTTGTGTCTCCCTCTCTCTCTACCCCTCCCCCGCTCATGCTCTGTCTCTCTCTCTCTGTGTCAAAAATAAATAAACATAAAAAAAAAATTTTTAAAGAATCCGTCTAGGGGCACCTGGGTGGCTCAGTCGGTTAAGTGTCTGACTCTTGATCTTGCTTCAGATCATGATCTCACGGTTAGTGAGATCAAGCCCCAAGTCGGACTCTAAGCTGACAATGCGGAGCCTGCTTAGGATTCTCTTTCCCTCTCTCTGCCCCTTCCCCACGCATGTGCTCTCTCAAAGAATTAATAAACTTAATATATATATATATATATATATATATATATATATATATGGAAAAATAAATCTCCTCTGCTAAATATCCATTCAAAAACAATAAAAAATAAAATGAAAGAATCAGCCTGGAGGTAGCAAATTCCACATTTACGCTAGTTGGCTGGTCTGTAAAAAATTCCTGAATGAAAGTAAACGTGAGCCCAAGACATCAGGGAAGAAACTGATTCCTGGCATTAATCTCTGGGGGTAGAATCCCCCTTCATGTCCCAAACTCCAAGGCCTCGTAAAACTACATTTGACCCTCAAAGCCCTTCCAGGGATTGGGAGAGACAGCTGATGACAGAAAGAAATAGATGGCACATACCAAGAGACAGGATGGTAACGTAGGCAGGACGGTCAGAGCGCAGCAGGGAGTGCTCCCGAGCCTTGTTGAGCGAGGTCTCCTTGTCAAAAACACCTTTCACAGGCCCCACTACAGACTCAAAGCCATGCATGCGAAAGGTGAATGCCTTATGGGGCTGGCTGTATCTGTAACGCTCCTAACAAGAGAAAAGGAACAAGGCACCTAAGTCAGAATTAGTGGGGTTCTTTCTAACACTCTCAAACAGTAGGAGATCAACCTGGAGAGACTAACGGGAACAGGCTATTCCACTAGGAATACTGAGCCAACCAGAGTGGAATTAGGTGGTCTCCAAAGCCACAGTCATTACCAAAGGGACTGAGAGATAAATGTAAATTTATTTTGCTATCTGGAAGAAAAACCCATCAAAACATTTCTTACTCCCTTTCCTCACACCACTTCCACCCCCCAGCAAACAATCTCAACCAACAGAATGTCTAAGGTTAAGGGTATGAATTCCCTCTAAGAATTTGGACTCCAAGAAGATCGGGCTCAGAGCTTTCTCAGCATGGCCACACAGATGCAGAGATTTTCACTGGGTTCTGGGTATTTCTTACCTGTTCCTGAAAAACTCGTTTCTCCTCCCCCGTGCTGGGCCGCACCACATAGTCAGTTCTTCTGGAACATAAAGAATTTTGTATCCATCACCCCTTCTCCAGCACCCAGAACCATTCCTTTGCACCATGAAAAAAATGTCCCTTCATTAGTACTCTGTTCCCACAAAGGTCAAAAGTTGACTTTCCAGATCCTACCAAGTAACTCCTGTATTTCCAAAAATTACTTGAGTTTTAGAAATCCAGAAAAGTACTAGGTAGTGAGACTGACATTTTTACCTGTTTTCAGTACTGTTGCTAAGCCCCATGTAATGACAACAAAAAAATTCAGCCTTAGAGGAACAAAAGACTTCAAATTTGTAATATGACATGGTGGTTTTTCTGCTTCCAAGAGACAGTGAGTTCTATACCCCTGTTACATAAACAGTTCTGTCACATTCAGGCTGGCCCTCCATGCTGGCATTCAGGAATCTAAAGAACCGAACCACAGCATCAAAGCAATATAATACTTAGAAATAAATTCAACCAAGGAGGTGAAAGATGTGTACACTAAAAACTGTAAGACTCTGATTAAAGAAACTGAAGAAAACACAAATAAATGAAAAGATAGTCTATGTTCACGGACTGGAAATATAATGTTAAAATGTCCATACAACCCAAAATCACCTATAGATTCAACGTAATCAAAATACCAATGCCATTTTTCACAGAAACAGAAAAAAAATCCTAAAATTTATATGCAACCACAAAGAACCTCGAATAGTCAATGCAATCCTGAGAAAGAACAACAAAGTGGGAAGCATCACATATGAAGACTTCAAGCTTTATTACAAAGTTATAATAGTCAAAATAGTACACTGTTGGCATAAAAACAGACACATAAGCCAATGGAACAGAATCAAAAGACCAGAAATAAACCATTTTGTGTATGGTCAAACCACTGGCTCCATATTTGACAATGGAGCCAAGAACACTCAATGGGGAAAAGACAGTCTCTTCAATAAATAGTATTGGGAAAACTGGATATCCACATGGGAAAGAATGAATTTGGATCCCATCTTATACCACTCACAAAAATCAACTCAAAATGGATTAAAGACTTAAGTATAACACCTGAAATTGTACAACTCCTAGATGAAAACATATGAAAGAGGTTCTTGGATACTGATCTTGGCAATACTTTTCTGGACATGACATCAAAATCATAAGCAACAAAAGCAAAAATCAACAAGTGATACTACATCACATAAAATCTTCTGCACAGCAAAGAAAACAAAATGAAAAAGCAAATGGGAGGAAATATTTGCAAATCTACATGTATCAAAACCACAATGAGAGATCAAGTCACACATGTTAGAATAGTTATTACCAAAAAGATAAAAAAACAACAAATGTTAGCAAGAATATAGAGAAAAGAGAACTGCTGTGTACTGCTGGTAGGAATGTTAAACTGCTTCAGCTGCTACAGAAAGCATATGGAGATTCCTTAAAAAATTAGAACTATCATATGATCCAACAACCCCACTTCTGGGTGCACTTCCAAAGGAAATGAAATCTTGAAAAGATATGTGCACCCTTATTTACAGCATTATGTACAAGAGCCACAACACAGAAACAACCGAACTGCCTACCAGTCAATGAACATATATATTCCTTAAGACACCATATGATTCAACCATAAAAAAGGAAATCTTGCCGTTTGCAACAATATGGATGGCCCTTGAGGGCATTATGCTAAGTGAAATAAGTCAGTCAGAGAAGACAAATACTGTACAATCTCACATATGTGGAATCTAAAAAAAGCCGCACGTACAAAAATAGAGAGTAGAATGGTAGTTATCAAGGGCTGGAGGATGGGGGAAATGAGTAGAGGCAGGTCAAAGGGTACAAACTTCCAGTTAGAAAACGAGTAAGTTCTGGGGATCGAATGCACAGCATGATGACTACAGTTACCAATACTGGTTCACATACTAAGAAGAGAGATCTTACATGTTCTCACCACAAAAAAAAAGAATGGATAATTATGTGAGATAATAAATGCAACTATTATGGTAATCATTTCATAATACATGCATGCATCAAATCAATTATGTTGTACATCTCAAACTTAAACAATATTATATGTCAACTGTATCTCAATGAGGCTGGGGGTAACAAAAGGGACCACACCAGATTGGAAACAGTCACATGACATGATGTAATATAAAGAGCTCAGGATTAGAGGTCAAGAGGCTTAAATTCTAGTCCTGTCACTAACCTTCAGGAAGTCACTTAAACTCATGACTCAATTTCTTCATAGGTAAAATGAGAAAGACAGATTAGATGAATCCTTCTCAAATGGGAACTGAAGGAGAATTTGGGGAAAAGAGTAAGCCCTCCTACAAGATAGATTACATCCACCTCGAAGACTCCACTATGCAGTCCTCCCCCAATTCAGAATCCTCTGCTCAGAAAGCCACTCTTACTGATGGGAATGTGCTGCCCTTCTCAGGTATGTTAAGGCAGGTAAGAATCAGTGGACTCCTAGGATCTTTAAAGTCCACTATGGCTCTAACATGCTAAGAAATGTCAGCAAAACCACGGCAGTACCTTAAACTATAATTTCATGGAAAACCACCCACCATTAAAGTATTATACTCACACCCGAGGAACAGGTGTTGTGGCATCTGAGCTGTCTTCATTTTCTTGCTGGAGAAAAGGAAAACATGAACAGGTAAATGGACTAAAGAATTCTGGCTAATTTAAGGGCTCTGGAAACCCAGTAAGAAAGATCTGGTATTCCTTTTTTAATTTTTTATTTATTTTGAGAGACAGTGAGAACACATGCGTGCACTAGTAGGGAAGGGGTAGAGAGAGGGAGAGAGAGAATATCCCAAGCAGGCTCCTGCTTGAGATGGGGCTTGCTCCCACAAACTGTGAGATCATGACCTGAGCTGAAATCAATAGCCAGTTGCTTAAATGACTGAGCCACCAAGGCGCCCCAGATCTGGTATTTCTTTAATACCTTACCTTACAGAAAGCCTGGTCTTTGGTTTCTAGCCATAGTTGAAAGAGTGCAGCTAATTCCTTTTCATTATCTTGGGACTGGCCTATCAGAAAAACAAAAAGGCAAAATAATAATAAAACAATCTAAAGTGTTACTCAGAATCCCACTTTTTCCTATGCCAGAGAGAAAACCCATCAGGACCTGTGCACATACTATTGCCTGGACCACCACTTCCGGATGTTCCCTAAGTAAATCACTCATTCCCTAGGGATTTGCTGAGTAACCACTGTGTGCCAGGCACTGCATGGGCTAGGGTTATTCCATGAACTCAGTCTCTGTTCTCATGGAGTTTACAGTCAAGTGACACAAGAATACATATTAATAAAACCTCAAAGTGGTAGGTGTCACAAAGGATATTATGGAAGCTTACCCTAGAAAAGTTACCTTATCATGGTGGGGGGCAGGGGTCAGAAAAGGCTTCTTCTCATTAGTGGGTCACCAGAGACATTTTGGCAACCGGCACAGCAGCAAGAAGGCCCCCAGGCAAGAGAAAAGCTTAAACCCCTTGACCTTCCTTAGAGAGACGAGCACTCAAGACAGCTTGTGGGAAGAATACAGCCCCCAGGGCCCTACCCTTCTGAGAGGCAGCTGAGATGACACTTCTGAGGACTCTTACATGCTTTCACTAGACAATGTGCGGTACCGCCATCCCCAGAATGTGCTGAACTTCCTTATCCTGGGAAGATTCCTCGTACTCTGCTCTGTCCTCTAGAAATGCTTCTTCATAATCAGTTTCCCTATAGCCTTAATCCTGTTCCCACATCGCTCCCTCCACATCCTTGCCTGGTGTGAAGTCGGCCTCTCCCGAGTCCTTCAACCTTCGGGTGTGCCAGCTGCCTATCCTCTCACAGCCACGCCCTTCAGAGTGGAGCTCCTCCTTCCATCCCATCACTGATGCCAAACTATTTCCCCCCAGCTCTTCTGGAAAATCAAAATAAAACAAACGCCTGGTACCTAAGGATCTTAGCATCCACCTGTTCCACCCTGTCCCCTGCTCCTCTCAGCTGCTTACCTAGTCATTCCTCACGGGGAGCTCTGGCTCACCTGGCTCACCAGTCTACTCCCTGCCACACTGTGCAACTGGCACATCCATACAGATGGTACAGCCAATATCCAAACCCCTTGGTTCTGTCCTCATGACCTCCTCCCTCCACTCCACCCCAGCCACTCACTCCCACAATCACAACTGGATGTAGTCATTAGCTAAAACTGCCACATCCTCAACATGACTAATCCAGTGCCCCTCAACCCTGGCTACATACACACAGGAATCACCTGGGAACTTTTAAAAATACTAAGGCTCAGGTCCCACACAAGTCTATGGGTAAGACCTAGGGCATCAGTGTTTTTAAAAAGTTCCAAGCGCTTGCCGGACATAGCCAGAGCTGACAGCCTTTACGCTAATTCACACCTTCTGCTCCCAGACCACAGTCATCCAGAACCCTTGCTTACTTCCCTTCTCCCACCAAAACAGCACTGTGACTCAACAGGGCTTCCAGTCCATTGACACCTGCACTTCTCCAAGCCCCCTTCTGTCACATTTCCCTCCCTACTGGGTTCCATCCGTGTCCATCACTTCAGTGGCAATCTTACCAATACAGTAATACCTGCTAACCACTGCTCCTGTATCTACATCATTCCAATCCCACAAAACTCACAATCTCAACTGTCCACATTCTCCATGCTTCATCTCAGAGAGCTGAGGGCTGCCAAAGAAAAAACACACAAAAGGGCAAAAAATACCACTAAAAATGCCCAATGAGTAGCCTCAACGGACCCTCAATGCTGTCTGGCAATCTAACATAACCTCTGATCAAGCTAGCTTCCCATAACCACAGCAACTATGTCCCCATTCTCTCAACCTCCCCTTCTTACTCATGACAACCTCACCTCTCTCACCTCCTACTTTACACAGAAAAGCCATCAAATCCAACTCCCTCAACGTTCCCACAATACAACCGTCAGCCTACTGCTGGGTGTCCACTGTTTCTGCCTACAATAAGAAATGTGCTGCCATTTCTGCCATCCAAGGCCAATCCCTCCCCATCTTCACAGGGATTTTTATGGTGAATTCTCCCTTCTCTCCTGTATTTTCAGCTTCTTTCTCTCCACTGTACTCTTCCTATCAACACCTGGACTCTCTTAGACTTTCTCTCCTTTAAAAAAAAAAAAAAATGCCTCCTTTGGCCACAAGTCTCCCTAACTTTTGTCCCCTCCACTGCTAAAACTCTAGAAAGAGATGTTTAGATTCACGGTCTCTTTAACCAGACATGCACAGGTAAAGGTTTAACTGGCTACAGGAAAGGAGGCCCTGACTGGTAGCACCTGCAGATCTACAAGAGTGCATTATGGTCAGCAAACTGGCCGCCGGTTTTATCTGGTCCATGAACTTAAAATCCTTATTATCTGGTCCTAGACAGTCTGCCACCCTAGGCATAAGTACCCCTCCAGGCTGACTTCAAGCCACCAGCCCTACGGAGCCAGACATAGCTGCAGTCAACTATCATAGGTCACCTTCAGCTCCCCACTGTCCTTGACACCCATCATCCTGACAAAGAATCATTTTTACAAGAAATTCACCATTTCTTCTATGTCCACAGATCCGTGGGCTTTATCTTAGTGAAACTTTTAGGACCAATCAAAACTAATTACCACTTCCCACTTCCTGACTCTGTCCTCCTCTCGTTTCCAAGATTCAACTATCTCATGGTTTCCCCCCAAGTCTATAGTCACTTCTCCATAGGCACTTCTGCTCAGCCTGCTCTGCCTTGGAACTTCTCAATGCTTAGTCCAAGGCCCTCTTTTCTCCTCACTTCACACTTCCTCCCTATGCCTTGGCTTCAATTCCTGCAGACATGCCAACAACTCTCTGCCTTAACTCTCCCATCTGGATTCTAAATCCACACACCCCACTGCTTACTCAACATCAATACTTAAAATACCTCAAAGGCAGCTCACACTCAGCATGTCCAAAACTAAACTCAAGATCTTCACCCTCACCTGAGGCAAGACGTCCTCCACGGCTGCCTACCTCAGTGAATGACATCTTCACCACTAGGCACAAATCTAGCAGGAAATGATGCCTGACGGCACTCTCCATTCACTCCCCACAGCCAGTCATAACCAAGTCCTGTGGCTTTTACCACCTAGAACTTTCTCAAATTGGTCCATTCTCCCTCTTCAGGTCCAGACTATCATGCTCTCTATATGGGCTCGTGCAATCTTTTCGAATTGAATCTTCCCTAGCGCCACAAAACCATACTGCTTCCTCCATATGGAATGTTCTTCCCCTCAGCCTGCCTAGCTCCTTCTTAGTCATCATTACTGTCTCTGCTGAAATGTTCTTTCCTCAGGAAGGTCCTCCCAACTCTGCAGAATATACCAACACCTCAACATAAACTTCCATCCTTTCTGGTACTTTCCCCTTCCAGAATGTATATATTTATTATTTCATCTGAATGAACATTCATTATATACTCCAGCACCTAACCTAATACCTGACACCTAAAAGCTAAATACACATTGTAAGAAATAAATGGATCTACTGAGTTCACAACCTTCTCTCCATCTCTTTCTTCACAGACCACTCAAGAGGGTAAAGAGAAAGGTCTGTGAATTTCAGCAGAAAATCAACACAGAATTTTCCTCTTACCAGGGTCATAACTGTCACCAAGTTACTTCAGGTGCATGATACTACAACTTAGTAAGGGGGACTTTGTAGATTTAAAACAAAAATAAGAATCCCAATCCTTGGAAATAGTTTATTCAGGGCTAACCAACATCTTTTTTTGTTTTTCAATGTTTATTTTTGACAGAGACAGACAGAATACGAGCAGGGGAGAGGCAGACAGAGAGGGAGACACAAAAACTGAAACAGGCTCCAGGCTCTGAGCTGTCAGCACAGAGCCTGACACGGATCTTGAACCCACGAACCGTGAGGTCATGACCTGAGCCGAAGTCAGACACTTAACCGACTGTGCCACCCAGGCGCCCCAACAGTTGTCCAACATCTTACTGCACATTATCCTCAACAGCAAAGCCCATTGTTAGGAAAGAAAAACAGTATACTATTACACATTAATCTAAAACCATAGGTACAATTAATTCAATTGTGGATGCTACTGTAAATACCCCTGCAGATTTAAATTCACAAGTATCAGGATGCATTGTAATAGAAGGGCTGTCCCACCCCACCTGGGGTAAGACAAAATCCAATACAGCAGTAAAACTTAGTGTGAGATACTAAAGAGGTCATGAAGGATTTTTTTACTGAGCAAAACAGGCTTAATATTGCTGTTTTCAAGATTCTACTAGACTGTATTGACTGGAAGACAAAAGAGGCTGAGCAGAGGAAGTGAGAGAATGAAAACCTACTGCTATGGATAGGCAGTATGAATTACTTACCAAGCAATTTCCACTGCTGGGTTTTCTCTTTGAATTCAACAAACGGAGAGAAACTGGAAGGTACAGCTGCAAGAAATGAATCACATGAACAAGAACACAGGTCAGACAGAGCACTAAACTCAGAATAATTACCATCCCTGACCTCTGAGATAACTTTTGAATGTATGATAGTGTATCAGGACAGCAGAGACCCCCCAAGGTACAGCATTATGCAAAGCCATAATGGATTGAACCAGGAAGCCTACAGTTTACCAGGAGAATGAAATAAACAAAGAGGGAAAAAAATATTTGACTCTAAAGAAAGAAGTACCTTACCACGACTTTCTCCAGCAAGATACTGCAGGGCTGGTAACACCAACTCTGCCCAGTTGGGGGCCGCAGAGAACCAGCTATTGAGGGAGCTGGCTGGAGAGGACTGCCAATCCAAAACCCGTTCCTCCAGCTAAGGGAAAGTAAAGGCAGAACTCAGTTACAGTTCTACTCTACACCAGCAATTCCAGAGATGTGCCAGAACAAGCCAGAGTATGTTTGCAAGTCACAAAGCAAGTTAACTGCAGAGCTTTGGGAGGAACCCAGAATTATTCTTCTCTAGCTTGAGACCATTAAAGTTTTCCACAATTCAAAAACTCTGACGTACACCTGATTTTTCCAAAACTCTTACCATAGGAAGGCTAGCCTGCCCCTCCAGCAACAAGATCTCTAATAGCAAAGAGAAGAAACTGGAAGATATTTCATTGATTCCAAGGCAAGGCTTGAGATCTTCAAGAGGCCTAACAAAGGAAAAAATATGTAAGAACAACCAAAAAGATGAAGACAACATCCCCAGATGGCTTAGGCCCTCTAAACCTAACAGTCATAGAAAAGTTCAGTAAGGGACCACACTATACAAATTCCCTAGCAGGTCCCCTGGGACTCAGGTCTTTTGTGGGGTGGGTGTGTGTGGGTGTGTGTGGGTGTGTGTGTGTGTGTGTGTGTGTGTTTACACAGATTCAACATATACCAGCTCATTCCACATGAGCACTAGGTACACTCCCCAGGTTAACCTTTCACCCTTGAGCAGGTTATGTGTTGTTCACTTACTCCTCCTTGATAGCAGGTATAGCCAGCGGAGAAGGGGCCTGTGAGAGAGGTGGGATCCCGTCAGCACTGCTTAAGGGTTCAGCCAAATCCTCTGCCTCTGATTTGATCAGTTTTATTTTCTTCTTCTTCTTCTCCTCTTTTTCCTTAACCTTTTTTTTAAGGACAGCCAAGTCATATAGGGCTGGGAAGAAAAGGCAACAAAAATCAGAGAACTGCATTTTGTACATCAGGAAGGGAGGGGTGTTATCTGCATGTTATTTTCCCAACACCCACCAGTAGAAGAAAGAAAAGTCTTAGTACTAAGACATTTAGTTGTTTTTGTTTTGTTTTTTAACCAAACCTAGTGAGAGATTTTACAGGTTATGAAGGTTTACAGGTTAATTTTAGCACCTATTAAAGAGACAAAGATCTACTGTACTGATTTTATATTCATTTCCACCTATAAATCCACAAGATGCAATGATAAAAACAAAGGTTATCAGCAAGAAGGAAAGCTGTAGTTTCATTTATTTTTGCCACATGTAAGTAGTCTACATAACGTAACACCACAGTCAGATAATGACTACCTACAGAGGATATCAATTACCTGCTAGAGAGCCCTTCCTGCCAGCATTTACTCGAGTCATGATGTCATTGAGAGTCAGGTCCCCTGTCAAAAGGTCCGGATGATCCTGGATGTGATATTCAGAGATTTGTTATAGAGGCCCAAATAAGGAGCTAAAACTGCCAATGATTTTGCCAATTTACCTAACAGATACAATCAGATGTTGGGCGCACTTGAGGAAATCATGCTGAATCAAAAAATGTATGGAGAT
The DNA here is from genome assembly GCF_023721935.1 of Panthera uncia. Taxonomy (NCBI): domain Eukaryota; kingdom Metazoa; phylum Chordata; class Mammalia; order Carnivora; family Felidae; genus Panthera; species Panthera uncia. The sequence continues at coordinate 85,377,840 of NC_064808.1, read as the reverse complement.
TAAAACTACTGCCCTGCGTAAGGGGCACAGGAGAACTCAGTTCCAACCTTTCTACTACATAGCATCTAGTTTATAAAGCTCTTTTGCATTCCTTATGTTATGTGCTCTTCAAACAGTCGTGTTAAGTATCACTGTACTTTACAGTCTGAGAATGGGGTTCAGAGAAGTTAAGGGATTTGCTGACTTCCAGGGTGTGACACTTCCCATCTCACCTTAGATGGTCTGCCTTTTCTTCCTCCCCTCAAGCCAGATGGACTGGCTTGATTGCCCTGGCATTACCCTGATTCGGTCAAAGTGAAGGAACAGAAAGAGTAAAAAGTGAGAAGAGCACAGGATTTGACCCCTGACTTCCTAGCCAAAGGGGCAACGACAAGCTCCTTAACCTCTCTGAACACAGGTAAAACGGACATAACAATCCATGTACCAGTCTTGCTGTAAAGATGAAATCAGACGCTATGTTAGGCATCTGTCTTCCTCCTATCTTTGCTGTTAACTAGCCTCTACTGTTGCTCCTGTCCCCCAACAGTGACAGAAAAGGAAGCATAAATAATGATATTGTCACTACCTTCATCTTTCAATAGCCAATCCAAAAACATTAGACTGAAAACCTCTAACAACCACCCCACCCAATCTTACTGGTTGATGTTTCCGCTTCTCATGGTGCTTCTTTAACATTATCTTCAGGTCACTGTCCCCCAGTTCTATTTTATCTGAGAGAAAACGAACCAAACCACATGGACTAGGTCATTCACTAACATGATGCTCAAATTCAAATCTTTCTGGCCACTTGTGATACTCAAATATAACATGTTTCTCCGTGTTTCCCTCCTGAGTCCTGTGTACTACAAGCCCAAACAATCTTAAAACAGTCACAGGATCAACTCTTCAGCTTTTCACTACCTCAATCAAAAACAACGACCTCAGTTACTTAGCTGCTCCAAAACACACCAAAAATTAACATTCTTCTTTGATTCCTACCCCAATTAAAAATTCCTCTCTCATTTCACAGACATTCTAAGAAACTGCTATAGCTCTGGTTACCCCTCTTGTTCTATTACTGAACTGCTCCTAAGTACTATTTTAAGAATCTACTTTCTTTAGCCGAAAATACCAGCTGATCAGAAACTAAGGAGAAGTTTCCAAACAAAGGAAGAAAGGAAGGCCTACCTAACTTGTAAAAAAGTGGAACTGTACAAAAACTTCTCTCAATCTCCTACTTCTAAAGAGCACTGCTTCAATTCCCTGGCAGGTAAGAATCTAGTGCCCACCTCTATCTAAGGGAGTTCTCAGATCTACATCCTGATCTCCCAAAACATCCACGGCATCACTCAGTTCTCACCTGCAGTTTTCATATCCGTGGTTGAAAGCGTGGGCACCACCCTCAGGGGCACCGCAGGGCTAGGAGAACGCGCTGGAGAGCTCGGAAGCCATGAGCTGAGATCTTCAAAAGAAAATTTTTCTTGTAAATCCAACGTGGCTGTGGACTCCAATAGGGGAGATTGGGTAAGTGGCCATTTGGGTTCAACAAGGCTAAGCCAACAACATGGAGGCCAGGGTTCCACCATTCCTTTCTGACCCTTCTCCAGACGAACTGGAGCACACTTAGGTCATTTAAACGGCTCTTCCAGGAAGAGAGACTTCAACAGAGTGATGGGGTCGCATTGCAGCAGGCCAACAGTCACTACTACTCTCCTGTAAGGGGAAAAGCAGTTCTCTCAAGTGGCACAATAGGACCAGACAGGCCTATTGTGGAGAGCCCTGCTGTGCAGGGATTCATCTCATCTAAGCTCAAATGCCACTTAAGTATCAATGCTAAAAAAGGTATGCACTCACACCCCATCTACCAGGAACATCTCGGTGCCCAAAGACTAAGCGGTTCTGAGCCCCATTTTCCACCCCACCAAAGACAGACAACTGAGATGGCTTCCTTGCTGGGGAGATAAATGGCTACCACTGGCTCCAACTGAACAAGTTGCTGGTGTAGATCCACCACCCCAGGTACTCCAAATGCCCCCAGACACTCACCCTCTTCATCAGAGGACAGGTCTGTGTCACCACACTCCTCCTTCACTTCCCTCAAGACCTTCAAGTAGCGCTGCTGGGTCCGCCACTCCCGCTCCTCAGGAGTGCGGGATGGTGAAGGGCGCTTCTGGCGGAAGGGAAGGGCCGGGCCACTCCGTCGGGCCATCTCCAGCAGGTCCTAGGAAGCAATCAGATGGGGATACATGTCATCATCGAAAGCTTGTTCTGGTGCATTCCCTGGAGACTACATCTTCTTCAAGAGAAGACACTGTTTAACAAGCTCAAGTCCCTCCCTTCAGATCACAGAGATGCACATAAGAGAGTATGTCCAAATAAAAAGGGCCTCTACTGATTACTATGTTGCAAAGTATCTTAAATCTGAGGGGTGAACTGCTCCTTCAAGAATGAACACTTTTATACCAGTCACCCAACTATTTCCATATCGAATCTTAAGGACCACTTAGAACCGTAACAACTTTGCCTCAAAGATTACCAGACTTACCAGATCCCAAGGCCATGAGGCCTGATGCACTATTAATCCATCAGGATATCTGGAGGCCTGTGTGCTCTCATATAGCAACTGCAGAGCAACCTGCTTCTTTTTAATAATCCAAGATGGATCTCAAAGTCATTTGTTTACCTTGGTAAATACTGAAGCTCTGATATTTCATCAATTTTAAGAGGTACTTTCCCATATTTTCACATCTCTGAAATCAGGCTACATCTTAAAATTAGTTAGAAAGAATGATATAGCCTAACTGTTTCATGGCTTAACTGGCAGCATTTTCCTCTTAGTGCTTGCTACCTTTTATATTTGGTACCTGAACCAACCGTTGAAGTAATGAAATCTGTGCGTTCACTGTCCACATCTGGTATCTAGTTCCCAGCATTACTTACATTCCGGGAAGCCAGGATCTGCTTCAGCAGCCTATGGAAATACTGCTGCTGGGAGGTGAGGTATCGCTTGTACTGGGACTTGAAGCACAGCTGCCGGTACTTAACCACCTCAGGGTTAAAGTGTCCATCTTAAAAGAACAGAAGTACAACTACATATATCTAGATATATACCTAGATATCTATACCTATACACACACACACACACACACACACATATATATATACACATACATATACATGTATACCTAGATGTACTGACAGGTCAACAAATATTTAATGCATGCTTAAAGTGTGGTAAACTCTGTACCAAACTAGAATATAGTACAGGGGGAAAGAAAACAATCTATGTCAATGTGGGGTCTACAGTCCAGTAAGAGACAGAAAATAAACAGGGGTGCCTGGGTGGCTCAGTCAGTTGAGTGTCTGACTCTGATTTCCGCTCAGGTCAGGATCCCAGGGTTGTAGGATCAAGCCCCGCATCCAGCTCCATGCTGAGCGTGGAGCCTGCTTAAGATTCTTTCTCTCTCCCTCTGCCCCCTCCACCACTTGCATGCTCTCTAAAAAAAAAAAAAAAAAAAAAAAAAAAGAAGAAGAATAAAAAAGAAAAAAAGAAATAGTCAACTCTTGTAAGTACTATCGGAAATTAACGTGAAAAAATTGTAGAGAGTAAGGAGTTGTTTCAGGAAAGGGATCTCTAAAGAATGAGACATAAAATGAAGTCTGATTAAAGCAACTGTGGCAAAATGTTAACTGACTGGTAAAAGTTATACAAACGTTTTAAAAAGTTTCATTAAGAGGAAAATAAATTGGAATTTACAAATGAGAAGTAAAAATGGTGAATAGGCGAAAGGAACAGCCTGTGCTAAGGGAGGACCTGAAGCAAGAACTTGGCATGTCCCCAAACCTAAGGAAATGTCTGCATGACTAACACAGAGTGGGCTGTAGCTGGGGGGGCGGCGTGCGATGCCTGAGGAAGCTGGGTGGAGATCCAACCACACTGAAACTTGCAGGTCACAGGTGGAGCTGGATTTTATCCTAAGTGGAACACAAATAATTTGAAGAGGTTAAAGCAGAATGACATGGAGGGAGGAAGAAGGAAAACTACTGCAAGGGTCCAGGTGAGATGATGGCGGCTTCCCTCCACACTTAGAATAAAAGCCAAGGTCCAAAGATGGCCTGGCAGGCCTTCACGATCTATCCTGGGCTACTTCTGGCCTCATCTTCACCAGTCTCCCATTTCCTCCCTCTACCCCAGCCCCAATGGCCTCCATGCTGTTTCTTGAACAGGCCACGTATCTTTCTCAAGGCCTTTGTACTTGAAGTTCCCTCTACCTGCAATGCTTCCTACTAACACCTAATATTTTCACGGCTTGCTCCTCCTACCCTCGCTAAGCCTGTTCTGCTGTCATCTCATCAGAGAAGGCCTGGCCAGCCACCAGTTCTAACACAGCTCCTTCCCATCACTCTAGTCCCATTACCCTCCTCTTTCTTTGAAGTACTTAATGCCAGTAAGTATTTGCTTGTTCACCATCTATTTTTCCTTCTCAGAATGTAAGGCCATTACACCTCCACAGCATTGAACAATGTCTGGCACGTACGGAAGTAGAGAGACTTGAGATATATATCTGAGAGAGGGATTAGACCTGCTGATAGTTCTGATGCTGGGGCAGGACCAGGGCAATGGGAAGGTCAACTGAATATGGTACCCTGTCATTGAACCTGAGCATCTGAAATCACTGCCTGAAATAAACAGGTCAAGGAGAGGTCCACTGTGGACGTATTAGACTTGAGCAGATGGGCCATGATGAGAACTGAGAGGGCAAGATTCAGAAGCTAAATCTTAGAAAAGATAAAATGAGGGATCAAATTACACAGTGTTTTTCTCTTTTTCCCCCCAACCACCCTAATACTATCAAAGGTAAGTAATAATAACAAATGCTGAGAGCAGACCTGACAACCACCACTACGTAAGGACCTTGCATATATTAACTCACTCGATCCTCATAATAACCCCATAAAAAAGGCACTACTAAATCCTCATTTTACAGATGAAGAAACTGAGGCACAGAGAAGTTAAATAATTTGCCCAAGTTCACACAGCCAATAAAAGGGGAATCAGGTTTCAACCCAGGTAGCCTAGCTCCAGAGCCCAGGCTCTTACCCACCTTGCTATGCTGCCTGCTGTAGGGAAACAGGAAGTGTGACCTTCAAGAAACAAGCCCAGAGTTCAATGCTATTGATGCTATTTGATATATAAAAATTAGACTAATATCTTTTTTGCCTCTGTATTTCTTTAAAATTCTATTCCTTCAGTTTTTAGTTTCCCCCACTTTTTGAAAGCTTGGGTGGCTCAGTTGGTTAAGCATCTGAATCTTTTTTGGCTCAAGTCATGATCAAGTCTGTGATATCAAGCCCCATGTTGGGCTCCGCACTGACAGCACAGAGCCAATTTGGAATTCTCTCTCTCCCTCTCTCAATGCCCCTCCCCTGCTCGTGCACTCGCTCTAAGAACAAATAAACTTAAAAAAAATACTATACGTCTGTTAAAAATATTTTGTATGAAGTAAATACAACTGAAATTATTAATAATTATGGTAAATTAAAATCTTATTAAAATTAACTTAACTACCTTTATAATTCTTAATATGTCTACTAGAAATTTTTAATTTGAACACACGGCCCATGTAATATTTCCATTGACCAGCGCTGGTCTAGATAACAGGGAGAAAAGGAGTAGTACCAGATGAAGTTGGATAAGTGGGCCGAGGCCAGGTCACAAAAAGCCTTGAAGGCACTGAATTTTACTTCAAGTGAAGGCAACTGCTAAATATTCTGCAAAGCGAGTTTTAAGAAGCTCACTCTGGGAGCTGTGTGGAGACAGCTGCTAAAGCAGCCCAGACAACAGTCATCAGTGAAGAGATGGTGAGTGGAAGAAGGCAAGTAAGGAGATAAGAAAGGAGCCTCAACAGCAGGAACAGACAAGAACAATGAGTGGATGAGCGGTTGGCAAAGAAAGTGGGGTAGGGGATAGGGTGTCAAAGACACAGGAAGAGATCCAGGCCAGGGAAGAGCCACTGATACAAAGTGGGGGAAAGTCTCAAGATGGAGGAAGTGGTCAAGACAACAGATGCTGTGCTCTACCGGGGTGCCTGGCTGGCTCAGTTAAGTGGCTGACTTTAGGTTATGATCTCATGTTCATGAATTCAAGCCCCACATCCAGCTCTGCACTGACAGTGTGGAGTCTGCTTGGGATTCTCTTTCTCTCTGCCCCTCTCCCACTCACACACACATGCACGTGCGCTCTCTCTCAAAAAAAAATTTAATTTAAAAAAATAAAAGAGACATGGAGCAGGAAAAAATGCTCACTGGAACAACTGGTGAGATATCAGCATGGACTATATAACAGTATGTCAACGTTATGTTTTATATTAATATACAAAATCTAAATACAGAAAAATTGTGTTACAGTATTTCTGAATCTGATCATTTGTGGTTATGTAAGACAATGTTCTTATTCCTCAGAGATTAATGCTGAAAAATTCAGAGATGGAATGTCTGCAATACTTTCAAATGGTTCAGCAAAACAATGATGGTAATCATATATGCAGTAATGATGAGAGTAAATGTGGTAAAATGTTAACATTAATAGCTGGTGAACCTGGTGAAGAACAGAGCTGACCCTTGAACGTGGATTTTATTTATTTATTTTTTTTAGTGTTTGTTTATTTCTGAGACAGAGAGAGAGTGTGAGTGGAGATGGGGCAGAGAGAGGGAGACACAGAAACTGAAACAGGCTCCAGGCTCTGAGCCCTCAGCACAGAGTCCGACATGGGGCTTGAACTCACGAACCATGAGATCATGACCTGAGCTGAAGTCGGACGCTCAACTGACTGAGCCACCCAGGCGCCCCTGAACATGGGTTTAAACTGTGCGGGTCAACTTATACGTGGATTTTTTACAGTACATGCTATAACTGTATTTTCCTTATGGTTTTCTTAATAGTGTTTTCTTTTCTCTAGCTGACTTTATTGTAAAAACAATTTATGTAACACACACAATATACAAAGTGTTAACAGATTATTGTAAGTAAGGCTTCTGGTCAACAATATAGGCTTTTAGTTAAGTTCTCGGAGAATCGAGCTATACACGGATTTGTGAGTGAGTGGGAAGCAGGCACCCCTCTGTCTGTGTTAAGGGTCAACTGTATATGAGTGTCTGTTATAAAATCTTGGGACTTTGTCTATTATGAAGTCTTCTGTAGCTCTGAAATTTAAAAGTAAAAAAACATTGAAGGGAAAGAAAAAAAGCAGTCACTGGTGGCATTAGTAAGAGCACCCTCTGTGAGGTCATAAGGTAAGAGCCATGAGGGAACAGGAAGAATGACTGAAAGAGACAGCTATCTATGGATACCTTTCAACAAGTTTAGAGATTAAAAGGCAAATGACAGAAGACAACAGAGGGGACAGATGGTTAAGGACTTTTTTTAGTCTGAGACCCCTGGTCGCATCCATAGGCTGAAGAAGAGCATGTGGAGTGAATAGCGAAATAATGTGAATCCACAGGACAGAAGGGATGGTTAACTGAGGAAAAAAGGTCCCAGAGGATGTAAAAGATGAAAGGATCACGAGCACAGGTTAATCTTAAACAGAAGAAAAAACTCCTCCTTCCTCTGAGACAAGTAAAGTGGGTCAGAATGGAAATGAACACAGGGAGCTGGGGTGGAGGTTGGAAGTGGGAAGTGAGGAGTTTATGACACAAGATCCTTTATGAAACAGGAGGATATTTAAAACAGAATCAGGAAAGATAGCCCAAGGTAAAAGAATATGGGAACACAATGACAGCTCAGAAAGAACTAACAACCGTGGAACTGCAAACATCTGCAGCAACACTAGACCTGAAATATGACAGTGGTCAGGGTGAAACACACAGGAACTCCTGTCTTGACATTCCTTGTCTGTATCCTCACCAGACAGTCCTATTGTTTTGTGTTTGTGTAGTGCAAACACTACACAAGTCCCTGACAGAACCCCTCTAAAACCAGGCAAGCTCTCCTGGAGGAGATGGTTTACTCCCACCTAAGGCCGCTGGCTGCAGGAAACCTTTGCCAACTACAGAGGAGAATTCGTCTTTAAACCAATAACCCACCAAATGAGGGAATGCTAGTTTTAAAATAGCTGAGGTAATGAAAGATCTGCAATGATAAGCCTGTTCCCTCCAGGCTTTTGTAGCTATCACGTTGCCCAGTTTAACAAAACTCAAGAAGATGCACTGTACTTTCAGGACTGCCTGCCAAAGCAAAGTCACCCCAAAGAGGGGAGAAGAGGCTTCCCTCTGCTTCTCTCCATTGGAGAGGAAATGGTGGCTTAACAGTGGCCCCAAAACATTCTGCAATCCCCAGTGTAATAACAGATTCAAGCAAGGATCATCAACGGATGTTAAACCACTGAGTAAACCAAAGGCTTTGGGGTAAGAATAATATCACATGGTCCCAAAGTATTAATCCTACATTTTCCTTCTTAATTAGGAAGGAAAAAATATACCGTTACAATCAGTATGTCTGGCAGATACCACTTAACCAAGAGATCAAACGCATCATTACCAACACTGAAAAGCTGACATCATGTGCCTCCTGAAGTGATTGGGGCGGGGGTAAAATTTCCCATTTAATATTCGTGGCAAAATGTTTAACCCAAATCTAATCATGAGAAAACAAGACAATTCCCCAGAAAGCAGGACATTTTACAATTCAAGTGCCCTGGACTCTTCAAAACTATCAGTGTGTTTTGTATGGAACCACCCAAATAGCCAAAGCAATCTTGAGAAAGAAAAAAAAAGCACGAAATATCACGTTCCTTTGTTTCAAACTACACAGTGAAACTACAGTAATCCAAACACTATGGGACTGGCACAAAGGACACACAGATCAATGGAACAGAACAGAGTCCAGAAATAAACCTTCAAATTATATAGTCAATTGATTTACAACAAAGAAAACAAAAATATACAATGGCAAAAAGACAGTCTCTTCAACAAATGGTGATGGGAAAACTGGACAGCTACATGCAAAAGAATGAAACTGGACCACTTTCTTACATCATATACAAAAATAAACTCAAAGGAGATTAAAAATTTAAATGTAAACATCAACACTCCTAGAAAAAAAACACAGGCAGTAAACTCTTGGGACATCAGTCTGAGCAATATTTTTTTGGTTCTCTCTCAAGCAAGAGGAACAAAAGCAAAACATAAACAAATGAGACTACATCAAACTAAAAAGCAAAGGAAAGCAAAGGAAACCATCAACAAAACAAAAAGGCAACCTGCTGAATGGAGAATATATCCGCAAATGATTTATCCAATAAGGGGTTAATATCTGCATCATATAAAGAACTCCTACAACTCAACACCAAAAAAAACAATCCAGTTAAAAATGGGCAGAGAACCTGAATAAATATTTATACAAAGAAGACATTCAGATGGCCAACAGATAAGTGAAAAAGATGTTCAACATCACTAATCACCAGGAAAATGCAAATCACAACCACAAGATACCTACACCTGTCAGAATGGCTATTATTGGGGCACCTGGGTGGCGCAGTCGGTTAAGCATCTGACTCTGGATCTCTGATCAGATCAAGGTCATGATCTCACAGTTCCTGAGATCAAGCCACGTTGGACTCTGCACTGACATCACAGAGCCTGCTTGGGATTCTCTCACTCTGCCCGTTCCGGCTCGTCCTCACTCGCTCTCTCTCTCAAAATAAACATTTAGGTGGCTCAGTCAGTTGAGCATCCGACTTTGGCTCAGGTCATGGTCTCATGGTGAGTTCAAGTCCTGCATCGGGCTCTGTGCTGACAGCTCAGAGCCTGGAGCTTGCTTTGGATTCTGTCTCCCTTTCTCTCTGCTCCTCCCCTGCTCACTCTCTCTCTCTCCTTCAAAAATAAATAAACATTAAAAAATTTTTTTTAAACATTTAAAATTTTAAAAAGAATGGCTATTATCAAAAAGAAATAACAAGTGTAGATGAGGATGTGGAGAAAATGAAACCTTTGTGCACTAATGGTGGGAACGAAAGATGGTGCCGCCAATGTGGAAAATAGTATGGAGTTCCTCAAAATGAAGAAAAGAACTACCATCCAGCAATTCCACTTTTGGGTATTTATATGAAGGGACTGAAAACACTAACTCGAAAGTGTATATGTATCCCTATGTGCACCGAGTCAAGCCATGGAAGCAACTTAAGTGTCCATCAGCAGATGAATAAAGATAAATATATGGATAAACATTTTACATACACAAAATGGAAATTATTACTCAGCTTAAAAAACAAATGAAATCTTGCCATTTGAGACCACGTGGATGGACCCAGAGGATATTATGCTTCCTAAAATAAGTCAGAGGAAGGCAAATACCATATGATTTTACTTTTATGTAAAATCTGAAAAACAAATGAGCAACTAAAAAAACAGACTCCTAGATATGGACAATGCGGTGACTGCCTTGTAGGGGGGCAAGGGTTAGGCTGTGCAAAACAGGGAAGGGGATTAAAAGCTACAAACTTCCAGTTATAAAATAAGACAAAAGGATACAATGTATATATAACACAAGAAATACAGCTAATAATATGTAATAACTTATATGGTGACAGATGGTACCTACATGTATTATGGGGATTACTTCAGAATATACATACAGAATCACAATGTTGTACACCTGAAACTAACATTATATGTCAACTAAACTTAAATTGAAAAAAAACAAGTCATGCTTTTGAAAGACAAAGAAAAAAAGCCAGAGGGCCCCAGATTCAGGGAGCCAAGAGACATGAAATCCAACACAATACATGAACCTTGACGAGATCCTGAATTGAAAGACCCACTATAAGGCACCTGGGTGGCTCAGTCACTAAGGATCTGACTTCGGCTCAGGTCATTATCTCACAGTTCATGAATTCAAGTCCCACATCTGGTGAGCATGAGCCCTGCTTCAGGTAAAACACAAGCTCCACTTCAGGTGAGCCCCACTTTCTTTTTCTCTGTCTCTCCCTCCCTCCTTCCCTCCCTCTCTCCTTCCCTCCCTCCCTCTGGGGATTCTTTCTCTCTCTGCCCCTCTCACATGTGCCCTCTCTCTCAAAATATAAATAAATAAATAAGTGACCACTATAAAGAATATTTAGGGAACAATTGAGAACACCTGAATGTGAGACAGTCTGTGATCTTATTTGCTCAGTGCAAAATTTCTTGGGTGCAGTAATGGGGCTGTGATTACATAGAATGTCCTTGTTAAAGGATACATACATGCTGAAGTGCCTAGCAGGAAAGTATCATGTTTTCTGCAGGAGAAAAAGGTGTATGTATGTGTGACGCACAAATACATATATCCACATATGTACATGTGGTCAAGTAAATGGTAAACTATTTCTAAGTTTTCTTAAAGCCTAGTCATAAAGGGTGCTGTAAGACACTAGTAATGTTTTATTTCTTGATCTGGGTTGTGGTTACACAGTTCTTACTACAATCAATCACTTATGATTTATGTTTCCTATGTAAGTTAAAAATTTTTACTGAAAAGAATGGCCTAGACAAAGTATTGCACACAACGAGTCTCTGAGCCAGTATGTGTTCACAAAAATAAGTTCAATAAGTGAAGAAGGAGTATTCGTGTAAGTGAATGTGTTCCTACTTCTCCCACTCCTCTCAACAATAGAATGACAAGCAGCATACCTCGGAAAAGCTTCTGGGCAATGTGCAGAGGGTTCCCAAAGCGGAAGTTCTCCCCGCTGAACAGGGCTAGGACGAGCTGATTCTGCTGCTCGAGACTGTCTTCAGGAAAGTGAGGCAGAAACTGCTGGAGGTGTTCACGCTGAGACTCACTCAATACTTCCTGCCATGTTGAGAGGCTGACTACATCAAAGAATATTTCGGGCTAGGAGAATTCAGAAAACCAGGAGAAAAACAAGCTTTTAACTTTTCCTATGAGCGGTAAAATATACAGAACAGAAAATTTACCATTTTATCCATTTTTAAGTGTACACCTCAGTAATATTAAGTACATTCACAGTGCTGTGTAACCATCACTGCATCCAAGTTCTTAAGTTTGTTTGAACCAAAATGTCAATTATCTTCATTTAATGCTCAAATCTTAGAGAATAATAAAGACTACATATAAACCACTATCTTATACCCAACAGTAAATCATAATCCAGAGGAGGGGTGCCTGGGTGGCTCAGTCGGTTAAGTATCTGACTCTTAATTTCAGCTCAAATCACAATCACACAGTTGATGAGATCAAGCCCCAGGTCAGGCTTTGCACTGAGTGTGGAGCCTGCTTAGGATTTTCTCTCTCCCCCTCTCTGTCTCCCCTTCTCTCTGTCTGTCTCCCCCGACTCAAAATAAACAAACATTTTTTTAATGTTAAAAATAATCCAAAGGAAAAACAATCTCAGTAAAGAGAATTTCATTTCTGCCAACAAGGGGTATGATGGACAACTGAATTCAGCTTAAAATGAGGGGCAGCAAACAGTTAACATGGGAGAGAACTTGAGGAGTTGAGGTCACCTCACAAGAGAGACCAGCAGCAGGATGGTATACACATTGCCTGGAGGGGAAAACAAACAATTACAATGTTGCTTAAGACGTGCTAATGTGCATATAAGCACATAGGAGAAGCACACCTCCCAGACTCAAGATGTCAGGGAACATATACCAGAGGAAGTGACATTTAAGATAGTTAATTAGGGGATAAGGAAAGGGGAAAAAAAAAGATGAGGCAGGAGAGTTAAAAGTCCACAGAGCAGGGGTGTCTGGCTGGCTCAGTCAGTAGAGCACGCGACTCTTGATTTCAGGGTCAGGAGTTCAAGCCCCACATCAGGCACAGAAATTACTTAAAAATACATAAATAAAAATTTTTTAAATCCACAGAGCAAAACCATAAAAACGTAAGAGTTAATATGAAAGAAAGGACAGCAGTTACCTGCGGGGAGAATGAAGAGGGATGAGATGGGCGCTTGAATGATACTGCTTGAATGGGCCCATTCTACTTCTTAACCCAAGTAGTAGCTAGTTGGGTGTTTTATTACTGCTTCAATTGTATACATACTGTAGAAACATGGATTTTATATGCTCTTCTTATGATACATCTCACTTTTTTTCTTAAGTAGGTTCCATGCCCAAGGTGGGGCTTAAACTCACGACCCTGAGATCAAGAGCCACACTCTCCACCAACTGAGCCAGCCAGGTGCCCCACATTTTACTTTTTTTATAATTAAAAGAGTTGAGGCAATGTATGGCTAGGACAAGAACACAAATGAGGGGGGGCAGCAGACAGAAGAAAAGAGGAGCAAGGGACCTATAAACGTGTTAAATACTTGTGACATTATCCTAAGGACAACAGACGTAAGCAGGAGACAACCCAGAAATCCAACCACCTGGTAGACATTTCTGCATTCATGTACCAATGCACCTCAGTATCCAAGATCTTCCCCTGTAAATCTATTTTTGCACACCACTTTAAGCCTAGTATCTCAGTGTCGGGCATAGAGTAGGTACTTCATAAAGTGTTTGCTGACTAAACGAATAACATGAAGAAATTTATTTGAAAAAGTAGGTACAGAAAGCATGGATGAGAAGGATATATATGTCAACTTCAGTAATTGTTACTTCAGGTGGCAAAGAGAATAAATGGTGGCTTTAATTCTATCTACAATGTTTGACGTATTACGAAAGAAAAATCTGAACCAATTATAACTAAATGAAATTATCTCCTAAGATTGTATAATGTACAAATAAATGTTTGCTAAATGACACTCTACACCTGTCTCTATAAGTAAAACATGGCAAAATAAGCAAGATAGTTAAATACATGTTTTGGCATACGTAGTGCCTTGCGTGTTAATAAGCACTTAACAAGTAGCAGCCACCTTAATAATGATGGTGTTTACACAGCCTACCCGTGAAAGAGGCCAGAAGCACACAAATCTCCATGCACTATTAACTGACTACAGGGTTACTTTATTAACAGAGATAGTATGTTTGGGTTTTGTTTCATGATCCACAACGTGGGTAACCAATTTAATGTAAACATAACCATAATTTTGTCCTTAAAATATACAATTTCTTGTTAATTGGTCAAAATTGGTTAAAAATAGGGCTTCTATAATACTATCATATTGACATATTATTAAACATGCAGGATGTAGCTTATAGTTTCTTCTTTAATCAGAATGTTAAAAATTTTACGTTAAAAAGAGAGAGAGGGGGAGGGAGCCAAGATGGCAGAACAGCATGGAAAAAAGAGAGAGAGATCACTCTGAATGCAATATATAAAATGAAACCAAAGAGAGCATGAAAGACTGAAAACTTGTAGGGTGTGGAAAAGGTTTAGCATAGCAGTTATACACAAGGCGACAGAAAAAGGTGGTGGCGGTGCTACTACTTACATCCTCCAGAAGGTCCTCAGGCAGACTAACCCTGGTGCCCCCCAGGAGGCAGTCCTCCATAATACGTGTGCCATGGCCATCTCCACATGGACCCAGTTCCAGGGGATCCGTCAGCATATGGTCCAAGGAATCCATTGTTTATGTTCCACAGATAATCTAGACAAATATATGCAGTCATACCTCTAGGTATACCGAAAGGCAGGAATCCAAGGGATCTGGCTGATATTAACACTCCTTCAGAAAATATTCTGGCCCAGAAAATAGTCAATCTCAAGTCTAGTTTTATACCTTATCCTCATACCCTAAGTGCAACTACACACCTCTGCACTCTTGTACCACTGCATTCTTATCTCAATCTTCAAACCTTTTCTAGTAGGTCTCTTACTGCTCAGAATGCTTCCAAATCTACACAATTTCTTACACCTTCATTTTATATTTGAGCAAAATGAGACTTAGAGATTAAAGGATAAACAGATCAGAGTTCATAATTTAGACTTCTCAGGCCAATAATCTCTCCGCTATAAAATAATCTAACGGTTATTGTTTCGTTTTTTTAGTAATTCTTTGTTGTACTTTCACAAAGAAAAATCTCTGACAACCCATATAGACTAGTAAAGCTCAGACGCTAACAGTAAGTCATTTAATGAGGACCTATTAAGTCCAAGGCCTTTCATGTTTCTCATTTAATTCCTACAACTGTGTGAGACAGGGTTATCATATCTATTCTAGAAATATTAAAATTGAGGATCAAAGCAGCCAAATAACTTGCCCAACCCCAGGGGTAGTACTGAAACTCAGGTTTGCCTGACTACAAACAGATATTCACTATACCTCCTGTATAAACTCTCAATTGAAATTGTGAAAAGGGAGCATGGTAATATGACTTTAGTCCACATAAACTCCGGGGTTTCCAAGCACTTGATCATGACAGCCAATAAATTTAGTAGTCAATCTGACAACTAAAGGTCCATCTGATATTTATAACCATGTAAATGTAATGTTGTTTCTCCTTCCTATAATAACTGAACGCCACTAGTCACCTTTAGAAATGTACATATTAACACATTTTCAGAGAGCATCTCCTTAGGCTAATGGCTAGAAATCAGCTGTAAAACTGCCATAGGATTGAACAAAACTAACAGGACCACAGGGAGTTTGAAAGGAATCACTCTACAAACATTTGCTAAACCCATTCTCTCTCCTATACCTACCTAACAAGCGCAGTAAAATGGAATCTAAAAACAGACTTAACAGTCAAAATGCCAAACTTCTAGCTTAATCTCGGTGACGTTAGGCAAATCTTACCTTGCCGAGTGTCAATTTCCTTATCTGGAAGACAAAGGGGGGTTGTACCAGGTCCTGTGTACTATTTCCAATCTTGGAATCCTACAATAAATAATCTCCAGATGGATAACAGTTTATATGACTTAATGCAGTCATGTAAACACGGTATTGTAATGAATTGATTCCAAAATCCTTAAATGATAAAAACAGAACTGTAATACTACTAAAGTAAGCATCTTCCCACAAATTATTTCAAGTTATCTTTTAGAGATTTCAGATTATGTAAAGATACAGCAGGAAGATAAGTGTTGAACAAAGCAGATGGTCTCAAAGCAATTGTACTCCATCACCTTTCAGTACATGGAGAATTACAACATCCTGAACATTCTTGGTGCCTAAATAACCCAAGCAGGTGAGAAAGCACATGACACATGAGTTTAACAAAACTTTAAAACAGAAAAAAAAATTTCTGCAGCAGCAACCGATGTTCAGAGTAGGGTCCTCTTTACAGAATTGACATAGAACAGGGTAATAACTGCAAAGCCAATGTTCTACCGGACTCTTAGGAGGATCGCCCGTTTCACAACTTTGTTCACAGTTTCTTCAACTACCATGGAGGTGTAGCTAAATTTAATCTATCTGAGCGGCAACCTTTGTCCTGCTACTATTCTGAACAGGATCCCGAAATACAAAAAGCAGGTAGCTGCCAGAGGATTTGAACCCCGGAAGCCAAGGATTTCTAAATCCTGTGGCGTCCTAGCCCCCTTAACTAGACCAGGAAGGCGTCTACCAAGGGCCTTTTCTCTGCACCTGGGCTAGCCTGGCCTCCTGGACCCTCCCGAACGCAGAAGCTAAACCCGTGGCTGTTTCCGGAGCAAAAGCTCTCTCCAAATCCGCCGCCCCAGCAAGTCCCTCCCTAGCCAACCCCGCCCTGCCCAAGGCCCGGGTCCCGCCCCTCTAAGCAGCACCTCAGCGCCCACGGCCCCTCCCCCACACCGTGCCTAACCCTAACCCCCACCCACCCGGCCGCCCGGCTCCCGACACGCTCGTTCCCCGGTCCCTGGCCCACAGGAGCAGAGAGCCTCAGAGGCCCAGCCGCTCCCTCCCCCGGCTCCCCGGCTCCACTTTGACCCTTTCACCGCCCCGGGCCCGCCCTCACCTGAGCCGCAGGCGCGGGTCTCCCTACCCGCAGCGCTTCTCGGCCCGCGGGCTCCCAGACGCGCTCGCTCCCGCAAGGCGTCTCGGTGCGCGCACGCTCCGGACTCGGGCGGCGGAAGGGGCGGGGTTTTGCGGGGCGGGGCCTGTAGAGTGCCGGGGGCGGGGCCGCGCGGGGCGGGGTCTGGGGCAACGCAAGCCAGCGCTGCTCTATATTGGGTTGCAGTCACCTGGCTTGGAAGCTGCCAGTGTCCGTCTGTAGTCTACCTGGCCGTGAACTGAGGCCCATGAATGAGTGAATGCAATTTTATTAGCCAACTTTTGCAGAGAGCCCTTGCTCCGGACACTGTGCTAAGCACTTTCTATCCCCTATCTTTGTACTACAGCTGTGTGCTCTTACGCACTATTCTCATTTTACAGCTGGGAAAATCAGTTTCTTGAGTTTCAGTGAGGAGAACGCAGACTCGGAGCCTGTGCCCCTGC
Source organism: Panthera uncia (assembly GCF_023721935.1). Taxonomy (NCBI): domain Eukaryota; kingdom Metazoa; phylum Chordata; class Mammalia; order Carnivora; family Felidae; genus Panthera; species Panthera uncia. The sequence continues at coordinate 85,360,561 of NC_064808.1, read as the reverse complement.
GTGTCCTCATATCTTCCTCCTGTCCCTGGACCGCTGACTTTCGGAAAGAAAGTACACACGTCGAAGAAATACATTTAAATTTAAACTAGATAACGTTCTTGTTAAGAATGTAGGTCCCTTTCGTATTCACCAGGTCTTATTTAGAACAGCTTCAGACTACTTAATCCACAGCTACTCCCACCAATGTTGTAGAAACCATACTCAGCTCTCTCTACTGGATGCAAATGTCAGGAAAGCTGGCAGGCCAAACTAATGTTCCTCCCTTGATGGAAAACAGCGGTTTCCAAACAAAGCCCAGTGTTTGCTCCCCTGCTACCCTTAGTCCCTGCCACTTAGACCATGGGAAAGTTCTTGAATTAGGAACCACCAAGTAAAAGGGCAGGGGAACACCGTTCCATAGTTGTCATCCCTAAGTTCCCTTATGTTGGGTCTCTGACCAGACCCTGACCTGAGTAAACCAGAGTCAAAACACCGTAATAATATTAAAAAAAAAAAAAAAAAAAAAAAATTAACCATCTCAGTAGCTTCACACATACAAACAAGGAAGATGTTTATTAAAAAATATATTTATTAATTTTTACACCTGCTGAGTAGCACAAGACTATTAACACTATAACTCACTGAATGTACAATAAATGTTCACATTTAAATAACAGGATAGGGTCAACATTTTCAACCTGTGGGTCCTTTAGCATCTCATGAAGTGCTTTTTAGCCCTAGATATCTTGAGAGTTTTTTGAAAGGATAATTCCAAATCAGAAAACAATTCAAGATCAAAACAATAGGTTTTTCCAGAATAATAGGAATTTTACATGATGAAATGTCTATTTATGTGGGCACAAATCAAACAATAAAAATGTAAAATCTATACGTAACCTACTCTGAAATTTTCACACTGCACTGATTGAAGTTTAGAGTGCCAATGCGTCTGAAGAGAGGCCACAATATAAACATTGGCTACACACATTTTCCCCCCATATATTGGTCTTCAGATGGCTTTAATCTACCATCTCTTCAAATCCAAGTCCTTTTGAAAATCTCTCAACTTGGAATGAACGTGCAGAATACCTGATCTTAAAGAAGTGTTGTTTGGCTTTACTGCCACCTGCATCTCTGGTTGATACAAAATAGTTTCAGATCCTTTACTTACTCCACATAAGGACAAAAAAAAGTAAAAAAAAAAATTAAAATTAAAATTAAAAAAAAAAACTTAGATGGGAAAGAAACAAAGAGGTCCTTCCAAAGTATTTTCTTCTGTGTATTTTACAACTTGAAATAACTGGCATAAAATGAACATTCCGTTCAGTGACAGATTTCTATTTTAATCAATAAGTTATTCCTGAGGGAAGGGGAGGTACCTTGCTGGTTCAAATTAAAAAGGACCCAACAGGGCCAAATTTAAGGTGTAAAAATTAAACTGGACCTTTGGCAAAGTCTAATATTCCTCACCTAGTCTTTCTAGATCGGACACTAGGATATTTACAATCATTACACTGTGGGACTTTGGGACCCAGAGTCTCTGTTTTGTGACTCAGGGTCAATATTTTCTATTGAAAACATCGACATTACCTCTTTGTTACCAAAGATAGAGTCCATCCCTAGTTCCTACACATTTATCAAGTAACTTTCTCATATTAGTGCCCAAATTTTCAGGGATAACTGAATGAATGAGGTCTCAAAAACAAAGTGCAAAATCTACATATTAGTAAAGTTATTTCAACAGAATTGTTTCCTTTCCAGGAAGGTATCTTTACTGTGATGAAGCCTATACTTTTAATTTACAGAATGAGTTTTTACCCAGAAATGTAAATAAAATAGATTAGCTAACTTCATTTGAAATTGAAGTTAGGTCTTTCTATTCCGGAGTGGTAAGTTCTATCACACAATAAGTACTCTAAAAATGCGTTAGTATGTCACAAAAAGTTGTTAAAATACATTCTGATTTCTGCGATGTTTTATGTGTACAATTGGAATGTACAGTAAAAAGAAGGGAAATACTTTCTCCCCATTGAATTCATAGTTAACAAGACTGCAAACAGGAACACATGTAAAAAAAAAAAACAAAACTGTCAGTGAGCAGATTTTTTCCCTCTCCCAAATGACAGTGTAAGATACATAAAGATTAGATTTCTTCCATATCCCTTATAATTGCCTTGACATATAAATGGTCCCAATATTTCTATTTTTCCCCTAAGTGTGAAGGTGGTCATCTTATCAAAAGGTCCAGATGAGTTATAATATGCAGAAGTTAAAAGTGTTAAGAAATAAGGAGGGCCACTTTTCCATCCAACCTTAACAAATGTTCATTTTAAGACAGCACGAGAAGTATTAAAATACACTGAATGATGTGAGTTGAATGTACACCTGGTAAGATCAAGGAATTCATCCTTCACCAGTGAATGGTAAATGGATCTGCAAGGCAGGACAAGGCTTCAGTGCTTTCCACTTTATCTATACATAATTATCTTAGTAATTTTTCTTGGTACCGATATCTTGAATACCTCCTTCTTAATACACCACAACCAGAGAACGGGAGGCAAAGCTTTAATGTAGGAGTTCAAATTCTGCTGACATCAAACAAACCTTTTCTCTTACAGGGAGTCTACCATTGTAGACTAAGAAAGTAACTTCTATCAGAACAGGAGGTTCTGGCCTAAGCTGCTAAAGGCCAGCATCTGTGCAAAGCACTTCCAGTAATGGCCTGCCAACAGTTTTCCCAAAGAGGCAAGTCATTTTGTTTTGTTTTGTTTTGTTTTGTTTTGTTTTAATCAGCAATAAGAAAAATCTAGATAAAAATTTTTCCTTCAGAACATCACTGTCAAACCTATTCATCATTTTTATTTTCATATTCAATAGGCTCCCTTTGTTAAGTTACTGAAAATGCAAACTCAAAAGATGAAGCAGTTCTGACCTAATGAAATGCCCCTCTCCTATGGTGCCACAGCGCGGAATTAAGAAGTCCAGTGGCCATGAACTTGGCACATCCTTTCTCCACCTTTGGTACAAACGTGATACACCACTTAATATTTCCACAAAGGAAAAGTAAGGCCCACCAATGTATTAAAAAAAAAACAACCCAAGAGCAAGGCAAAGTCTCTCCACCTTGAAATCCACTTTCCACTTAAAGGTCTCCATTCCATGGCAGAAGTTCCTAGGGTTTGAAGAGTCATTTTGGTAAAGATGACCTTGATAAAAGAAGCCCTGGGGTGTGTACAGTGTCAAAACTGTGGTTGCCAAATTCTTGAGTGAATGATAAATCTTAAAAAAGAGTTCCAACTGTTGGAAGCTTTCAGACTTCTGAATGAGAAAAGACATGGTGTGACTGTTGGATTCTAGCTCCAGGGTGGAAGTTAAGGTTTAGTGATATGCACTTCACTGCTCCCATTCCCGTTGGTGGTGGCTGTAATGATGTACTGTGTGGGCTGCTGTTGGCTGGTGGTCTGGGGGTCCAAGTCACCATGTGTGGCTGGCTGAACCTGGACTCCCGCAGAGAGAGCAGAAGCTTGTTTTTCCTCCAATTCTGGTTGACCTTCTGATAACACATAATGACCCTAGAACAGAAAACAAACACACCAACAAAAGATCTTTAGAAATCTGAGGTCTAAAACTGGTGGGGAGGTTCTTGGTGGAAAGAGAAAGAAGGAATAGGAAAGGAGATGTTACAAAGTAACACCAACATAGACACCTATGTTAGATGTTTTATGTAAGTGCTTTAGAGGGGATGGATCAGAGTAAGAGACTACAAAGGTAATTTAAAGGAGCGCTTTGATTGTTCTACCAAATGAGATAGTGAAGAGCTTCAGGTACAGAAATTTGCATCATGACAGTAATCTATGTGGCAAAGGAAAACACGTGCTATTGTACTACTCCTAAGAATTTTGAAATTCGTAAGATTGCTGTCTGTAGATTAATTTTTTTGTTTGTTTTTTGTGAGTTTCTTTGCTAGAGTAATACAAAATACATCACAGAAGAGAGAAAGTTTCCTTAAAGAGGCAGAATGGCTCCCAAGACCAGTAGTCAGGGTCAGAGGTTCCTAGACTTCAGAATTTCATAGATGAGCAAATTAAAAGTAATAATAAGTATTCCCAAATTTTATTTTACCAAGTAAAGTCATTTTTAAGACACTAACTGTCAAATGAGAGAAATTTTAACACTCAAAAGCATAGGAAGAATACAATCGCAGAATGAAGTCCCTTACATTGAATAAATTTAGCTTTATGAAAATATGCATTGTCATTATTCTTTCTCTGATCATGAAACCTTCACAGACCTGGAGCTAGCTAGTCCCTTAAGTTAACATTTTTAAAGAAAGAATGTGTCCATTGGTAGGGTGATTGGTCTGCTATATAGGCTAGAAAAAAGAAGTCACAGAAGAAAGCCCAGACAGTAGCCTTTCCAAGCACTGTCCAGAACAAAAGCCATAGCCAAATAACCATTTGTTATATCTAGGGCCATGTGCTATGAGTGCACACTCATCAATCTCTGATAATGATCTGGTTTCCCATGTGGGTCTTTCTCTAACAGGAAGGGGGCTGTTTCTCCACTTAGGGTCAATGAACTACTAGGTGGTCCACAGGTAGGCTTTAGAAATTCTACGAACCCTGGAAAATGTACCTTAAATGTATGTGTGTGTGTGTGTGTGTGTGTGTGTGTGTGTGTGTGTATTGTGGCAGGGAAAGGGGAACATCCTTGGCTATAATCAGGTTCTCAAACGAGTTCCTGGCCAAAGAAAGGTAAAGAGTCAGTGGGTCCCATAGGCAGTAAAAATTTCACTGATTATGCCAGCGAGACTATTCCATTTTATATTAGTTATGGTCTTCACTGACAATAGTGTTACTCTGGATTTATACATCTCTCCTAAGACTAGGGAATGTGAGTTTGTGTGCTGAGAAATGGGTAAGCTCTGAGCATGCTCTGGGAAAAACAATCAGGTTTTTGAGGCCACTAGACTACCCTGCTGCTCTCTGAGACTTCTTGGGAAACAGTCTTCCCTGGAAGACTTCCCAATATCCCTAGCCACATACAAGTATAATTCTTAATTTAAATTTATACACTCTGTTTTCTAATTACTTAGAGGCAAGCCGGAACAAACCAGTGAAGACAAAAACAGAGATAGCAGATACAATCAACATTGACCTGCCTAATCTAAATATAACAAGATAATTCATGGCAATGTTTTTCACCAGGAAGGGGGTTGAATGTTTAAAATAGTTCAGGGGCACCTGGATGGCTTAGTCGGTCAAGTGTCTGACCTCGGCTCAGGTCATGATCTCGTGGTTCGTGCATTCAAGCCCTGTGTCGAGCTCTGTGCTGGCAGCTCAGAGCCTGGAGTCTTCTTTGGATTCTGTGTCTCCCTCTCTCTCTGCCCGTGCACCACTCGCACTCTGTCTGTCTCTCTCAAAAGTAAATAAACATTTTTTTTTAATTTTTAAAAACAACAAAATAAAATGAAGTATTTTAAAAGTGGGACCCCTGGGTAGTTCAGGCCCTGCATTCAGTCAGTTAAACGTCCAATTCTTGATTTTGGCTCAGGTCATGATCTCACAGTTTGAGGGATGAAGCCCCACATTGGGCTCTGCGCTGTCAACACAGAGCCTGCTTGGGATTCTCTCTCCCCCTCTCTCTCTGCCCCTCCCCATCTCGTGTGCATGCTCTCTCTCTCTCTCAAAATAAATAAATAAGCTTAAAAATAAATTTAAAAAATAAAAATAAAATAAAATAGTTTAAAAGAGCTCCATAACATTAATTTTATTATTTTCTCCCAACCCAGTTGAGGACCAATAGTCATGAATACTCTCCACAAAGCACATAAAAAGGCAATCAATTGTGAATCTGTATGTATATGGACCTGGGAGGTTCATTATAGTTATTAATTGCATAGGTATTTATTGAGCATTTGCTATAATCCAGTCTCCTGTGCAAGGCACTGAGAATAAAGAGATAAACACCAGGACACAGCTTTCAAGGAATTCATTGTCTGCTAGGAAAAGATATACAGTAAATCAATAATTTAAACAAATTAAAACAAGGGTTATAATATAGCATAAGGGGTTATGGGAATACAGAGGAGGTATTTCTAACTCAGATATGGGAAGCTGAGGAATAGGAAATAGAGGGAGGGGAGAGTGGTGCAGTACGATGGACAGGAAAGCCCTCATGAGCAGATGACTTACCGGCGTAACTGCCTTCACTTGGCCAGTGGTGACAGGAGTGGCCACACTGCTGTCTGTAATCACAAACTGACCTGGGGGAAGCGTCATCATTTGAATCTCTGATGCTGAAAAACAGGAAATATCCATATTTCAGTGGTCTCAGATTTTAATACAAGCTGTAGAAACAAATACTTAACCAGTGGCCACATTCCCCATTGAGACATTTTCATGTATTTGCTTGCTGTGAGAATTTTATAATGATATGATTTCTTGATATTCTGATAAGAATGATCATAGGAGGTTAGCAAAGAATTATCAAATATCAGAAACAATCAATGCATCACTCCCAAATGAGCCTTTGAATATCCATAAAACAAAATATTCAATGATTTTTTAAAACCTTGAAATAAGTTGCAAAGGTTTACCTCTTAGCTCCATATTTTTATCTTTTATATTCGGATTTGAATCACTGGCAAATGTATCCACTATTGCCTAGTAATCACAATGTAATCTAACTAGAATTCTATTTCACCGCAGTGTTATTAAAGCAAATTAAAAACAAAGTTCACCCTAGCATACAGTTGATGGTCTTTATATAATATTTTCCTTTAAAAGGACCCAAAGCTTCTGGCTTCTGGCTAATTCCCGAGCTGGTGCAGGAAACCTTCTAAGATGAGCCCAGAACATGAGATCATACCAGCATGCAAGATGTTATAAAAGACTACGAAGGGGGCACCTGAGTGGCTCAGTCAGTTAAGCAACTGACTCCAGCTCAGGTCATGATCTCACAGACCATGAGTTCAGGCCCTGCATTGGGCTCTGCCCTGACAGTTTGGAGCTCAGGGTCTGGAGCCTGCTTCAGATTCTGTGTCTCCCTCTCTCTCTCTCTCTCTGCCCCTCCCCCACTCATGCACGTGTGCTCTCTCTCTCACACACTCAAAAATAAATAAAAAATAAAAAATGTTTTAAAAAGACGACGGAGTCATATAGAAAAGACACAGAGGCCAATTTGAAGATGCTCCCATTGGCCAAGGATGGCATAATCTTAGCACCAATAAGGGTAACAATGGTTTGAAACATATCCAATGTGTTGAAATTCATGAGTACACAATGATACTAAGATACACACACATACCCCTCATTAGTCACCTTGGATAATACTAGGAAATAACTTATTATTTTTAAAATCGGTAAATGAAGGAGATGAACTGGATATTTAAGTGTAAAACTATACTTTCCTGTGCAAACTGTACCTCAGAATCATCTGTTAAGACAAAAACTTTTTCTTTACAGAAGTTTCCTAGCTGATAAGTGAGTGAAGAATGATAGAATCAGAATATGACAACTTTATGATTCCTAATGAAATAGTGGAACCAAAGAAAAAGACAGACAACCAAACATTATGTGCCTCCTGATGAAAGTACACACCACCAGCCATAAATATCTTATGGGAAAAAACTGAACCTGAATTTGATTGAGCCTCCAGTCAACAGGAAATAAAAGGGACAGAAGAAAGCACCTTAAATGATAATTTAGGAATGCCAACAGCAAAATCCAGAATGTGAGAAATTCTACCAAACAAATGACTCAGTTTCTTCAACACAGAAGTTGCAACTTAAAAGAGAGAGAACACAAACATTAAAAAAAAACAAAAAACAAAAAACAAAACTCAAGGGCTGGCTGGCTCAGTCAGTGGAACAGGTGACTCTTGATCTCGGGGTTGTAGGTTTGAGCCCCACATTGGGTATAAAGAATACTTAAAAATTAAAATCCTAAAAAAGACTCAAAAGAAATAACAAATTGCAATGCTTGAGACTTATTTGGTACCCAATTTGAACAAACAAATTATTAAAAGAAAAATTACGAGACAGTAACAGAAACATGAACACTGGGTATTTGATGGTTATTAAAGAATTGCTGTCATTTATTTCTAGCTTTGAGAACAGTACTGGAGTTGTGTTTTAGAAAATATTTATGGGGGCGCCTGGGTGGCTCAGTCGGTTGAGCGTCCTACTTCAGCTCAGGTCACAATCTCATGGTTCATGAGTTCGAGCCCCACGTCGGGCTCTGGGCTGACAGCTCAGAGCCTGGAGCCTGCTTCAGATTCTGTGTCTCCATCTATCTCTGCCCCTCCCCTGCTCATGCTCTGTCTCTCTCTCTCTCTCTCTCTCTCTCTCTCTCTCTCTCTCTGTCAAAAATAAATAAAACATTAAAAAAAATTTTTTTTAAAAAAAGAAAATATTTATGGAATAATATGGATTATTATATAGTTGGAGGTCTAGGAAAGAATGATGGGAGGTACAGAGGAGACAAGATTGACTCTGAGTTGATAACTGAAGTTGGATAATGGCTACAAAAGTATTCATTATGCTATTTTATTTTTGCATATTTTAAATGTTTTCCCTAATAAAAAAAAAAAAAAAAAAAACTTCAATTCCAAGGGCATCTGGCTGGCTTAGTCAATAGAATGTGTGACTCTTAATCTCAGGGTCATGAGTTCAAGCCCCACAATGGGTATGGAACCTACTTAAAAATTTTTTTTTTAATTAAAAAAAAATTGTTTTTAATTAAAAAAAAAAAAAAAAACCCTTAAATTCCACAATCTTTTCTTCAGGTTGGAATACTAGCTCATACTATTATTACCATGGCAATCTTCATGATTCCACATTTCTTTAATAGGAATTGAACTTAGTGTAAATATCAGTGTACTCACCAGCATTCTGGTATTTCATGAGTAGGAATCTTTCCCTGACTAGAAACAAGACTAAACCCTCATTGTGACCACCAATATTTAAGAGAGTAGATTGTAAATACAACTAAAAGGTAGAGTTTGAGCCTGATTCCATACCAAATGTATATAACATGGCCAAAGATCAATGACAGTGGAGGCGGACTCAAAGAAGGAAATCAATAGTAGAAGAATGATCAGCACCGGTCTCCCTTTCTTCTCCACTTCTGCTGCTCATAGTCCCTGCTCCTGAGGTCGAACTGTTCCTCTATTCCAGATCTTTGACCATAAAGATCTCACACTTTGCAGCTCATATCCAAGACTACTGTCCCCACCAAATCTGTTACCTTGAGCAGTCAGTCTTTTACTGCTTCTGTAACACTAATTGCAGAGCTGTGAAAGCAACTACTCATATCTCTTTCTCTCTACTAGATAATGATTTCTTTGAGCCAAAGACCATCTTATAAGGAGAGGCCACCCACAGTGGGGTGGTTTGGAGTATAAACTCTGAAGCCAGACTGCCTGGGTTCCAATCCTCTAAATACTTGAGAAACTAGGTACTATGTTCCTTGGGCAAATCACTCTGTGTCTGAATTTCCCTATTTGTAAAGCACAAATAACAACTGTACTTATAGGGGTTCCTAAGTGGCTCAGTCGTAAGTGTCCAACTCTCGATTTCGGCTCAGGTCATGATCTCACGGATCATATGTTGGAGCCCTTCATCAGGCTCTGTGCTGACAGTGCAGAGCCTGCTTGGGATTCTTTCTCTCCCTCTCTCTCTCTCTCTCTCTCTCTCTGCCCCTCCCCTGCTAGCTCTCTCTCTCTCAAAATAAATAAATAAATTGTGGAAAAATAATTATACTTACAGGTTGTTGTGAATCCTGAATGCAATATATATATGGTTTAGAATCATTCCAGGCACACAGTGAGAACTTAATAGAAATTGACATTATTATTGTGTGGTGTTACTGATACGAATGTCAATATAAATTTTTTGTATACCCAGGATCTAGCACATCCTTTGATATGAAGGCAATCAACATATCCTACAACCACCTATTCTGCTCTTTAGTCTACCTGCCTCCACTTACTTCCTCTGGCAGTGCTCCTCATGTCTCTGAAATGGGTGGCTCTCTGAGATCAGAATGCTGCTTTGAACTTGGTCATGAAACTCATTCAAGTACATGCACTACAGACTGCAGAAAATGGCTAGTGATAATTTAATCCAGAAAATCTATTTCTAAAGCTAATGAAACTATGACCCATGGCTATAGATTTCCCCACCCATGAGTTACACAGCATTATCCCCATTTCTTACAGTAGCCACGGAAAGAATTCCAAGCGTTGGGTAGGTAGGTGTGTTGTACAGAGGAGCCCTGCTGCTGCTGCTGGAGAGCCTGGCCGGGTGTGGAGGAACTGCCTTGTATATGGGAGGGACTGAGCCCTTGCTGGGACTGCTGGGAGGCAGGGCTCAAGGGCTGCCCAGATACCTAGAGAGAAAGACAAAGCAGGAGTAGAAAACAATGAACTTCCAGTATAGTTAAGACTCACAAATAACGGAAGAAAATAAATCTGGCTAACATGAATTATAACACTGAAAGTATCACTGCTAAAATAATAGTATTTTCAATAAGATCAGGATTAATGAAAAGCAATCATAACGATGCAGTCCTAATTAGCTTGCAAGGAATTATCTACAAGAATATCCCCAAAATTAATTTCACCAAGCTTACCAGAACGATAAGTGAATGAAAGTATAATTATCTCCATTACATAAGATGTAAAAAATTGAGAAGCTAAAGGACTTGCCTGTATCACAAAGTGAATCTGTAGCAGAACTCAGAAATTATCATTTCCAGTGAGAACACTGGGAAATCCCACCCAGTTAGTGGAGATGAACACAGGTACACAGGCAGACATCCAGTGGAGAGGCTTACTCCTGTCCACAGGATAAAGTCCAAGCTCCATCATTTGTGTTTAAGCCAGCTCCAAACTGCCTTTCTAACTGTTTTCTCAAACATCATTTCCTGTTACTAACCTAAACAGTTTTCCTTAAATGCACCAGTTGCCCACTCTGTGTCTTTACTCACAATGAGAGCACATTCAGATCTCAATGCCTTCCCCAACTACCATGTCAAAATCCTACCCCTCCTTCAAGACCTAATTCAAACACCACTTGCACATAAATACACTTGATTCCCTGCTAAACATAATCTTTCCCTCTTCTGAACCTTTATAACTTATCCATATATCCACATCGTCCTTAGACCCTGGCAAGACCCATCCTTAGACCACAGACCTGGAATATGTATCCCCTTATAGGTGACATGTTGGGAACCAGAGTCCCCCATTCCCTGTGGAAACAGCCCTGTACCCACTTCCAGGGCTGCACAAGTGTCTTCCCTGGGTCTGTCATCCTGCAAGGGTCCTATCTTTTGGATACAGGCTCTGTTAATGGTATTTGGGCACGTGGAACCAAGGGGGTGGCCACTGGATCCCCATTTGCAAGAATGTGGAAGAAGCTGAGACGTGTGGGTCAGAGTATCTATGTGGATACAAAGATGGCCCTGTGAGGTGCAGGCTGGAGGGTGCATGAGAAGAAAGGGAGAGCTGTCTTGGGGAAGGCTGTCCCCGTGCCACCATATTCTTGAAAAGGAACTCACAGGAGTCCCTCCAGCCTCTTTGAGAAACTTAGTGGTGTGATGCTGGGGGTGGGGGGGAGGGAGGTTGGGCCCTTTGTGGACAGAGGCAGCCTATCTGGGACTGGGAGAAGTAAGTAACAGAAACCTCGCGGTGGCTGGACCTCACACTAGAGGGAAGGGAGAGGCCGTCAGATGGCAAGAGGCGCAGCCTCCCACCGCCAACGGCCCTCGGTAAACAGGAAGGCGGAGAAAGTAGGTGTTTATCCTATGGATTTCTGCAGCAATTCAAAGGGCACAGAGCCAGCAAAGGAGGGAAGAAATCCTTTCTCCCACTTCTTCCCACCCCAGCCAGGCAACTGCCAGTGCCACCCACGCATTTGGCAGAAATGCAAGCAATTTAGAATTGGCTCTATCCATGTGATTTAGAATCAATTATTACTTTACACATACTTTTCAATTTTGTTATTATGAAAGTATATGTATATATCAAGTTGGAAAACAGAACGTTTTTTAAGTTTTTATTTAAATTCCAGTTAGTTAACATAGCATGTAATCTTACTTTCAGATGGACAAGTGATTCAACACATCCATACCACACCTGGTACTCATCACAAGTGCCCTCCTTAGTCCCCATCCCTTATTTCACCCATCTCCTCACCCACCTTCCCTCTGTCACCATCACATTGTTCTCTATAATTAAGAGTCTGTTTCTTGGTTTGCCTCTGTCTCTTTTTTTTCCCCTTTGCTTGTTTTGTTTCTTCAGTTCTACATATGAGAGAAATCATAAGCTATCTGTCTTTCTCCGACTGACTTATTTCACTCAGCATAATACTCTGTAGCTCCATCCATGTCGTTGCAAAGAACATATTTTATTTAACGGTCTGTCAGCATGATTTAAAACTTTTAATTACCTAGGCACATGGCATGCGAAACCAGTGGATATCAGAGGTGGGACTACATGCATCCTTTCTGGTTCAGATACCTTCACTTCATATCCTGTTTCTTTTTTTTCTCTTAAGTTTATCTTTGCTTATTTTGAGAGAGAAATAGACAGGAAGCAGGGAAGGAGCAGAGGCAGAAGGAGACAGAATCCCAAGTAGGCTCTGTACTGTCAGCACAGAGCCCAATGTGGGGCTTGAACTCATGAACCGTGAGATCATGACCTGAGCCAAAATCAAGAGTCAGATGCTTAACCTACTGAGCCACTCAGGTGCCCCACCTCCAGTTTTATTTTATTTTTAAATTTTATTTATTTTATTTATTTTTTTAATGTTTATTTTTGAGAGAGAGAGACAGAGACAGAGACAGAGCATGAGCAGGGGAGGAGCAGAGAGAGAGGGAGACACAGAATCTGAAGCAGGCTCCAGGCTCTGAGCTGTCAGCACAGAGGCCGACGCGGGGCTCGAACTCACAAATGGCAAGATCATGACGCGAGCCGAAGTCAGACCCTTAACCAACTGAGCCACCCAGGTGCCCCCCCACACCTCCAGTTTTAATATTGGCATTGTGGACACACTTGCTTTCAGTGATTAGCTTCCCCTGACCAAACGGAGCCCCGTGATTTTACATCCTAGAGACTTTGCTTCCTATTCTAAAGGACTGTCTGATAGTATCCAATTGCTAGGGTGTTTCTTGAATTTTGGTGAGGAAGGTGACTTTGTGGAGTCTTATTGTGTCTGAATGACAGAGTCTGTTATTGAAAAAGCAGAGCTATATCCATTCAAAAAATATTTATTAACACCTTACCCTTTGCATGAAACTTTCCTAGGCTGTGTTACCCCCCGGGTGAACAGTCGGAGAGCATACCTGGGATGACGACGAAGCAGGGGCAGTGGGCTCTGTGACTTGGATGTGCTGCACCTGGATGGCATGCTGGGCGTAGGTCTGAGGATCGTGGAGCTGGCCAACGTCCACGGTGGACTGCTGAGACTGGTGAGGGGATGTGGCCTGGAGGGAGAACCAGATGCATATTGATGGAGAGTAAGGGAGATCCTTCCAGAGAAGATACTCAGCTAGGACAATATTCCAGCAGAAGAGCAGATGGAACTCGACAGCCTAGCCTCACTCCCAGAGAGCCCATACCTGAGCCAAGCTGGTAAATGTTAGAAAAGAAGACAGTTGGGTTTTTTTTTTAAATGTTTACTTATTTATTTTTGAGACACAGAGGTGAGTGGGGGAGGGGCAGAGAGAGAGAGAGAGAGAGAGAGAGAAGGAGTAAGAGAGAATCTCAAGCAGGCTCCACACTGTCAGCACAGAGCCTGATGCGGGGCTCGAACTCACGAACCGTGAGATCATGACTTGAGCCAAAATCAAGAGTCAGACCCTTAACTGACTGAGCTACCTAAGTGGTCCAGAAAAGAAGACAGTTTTAAAAATTATGCTTATGTGGGGTGCCTGGGTAGCTCAGTCGGTTAAGAGTCCAACTCTTGATTTTAGCTCAGGTCATGATTCCAGAGTCATGGGATCAGGCCCCACATTGGGCTCTGTGCTGAGCGCAGAGCCTGCCTGTGACTCTCTCTGTCCCTCCTCTGCTCACGTACATGCACTCTCTAAATAAATAAATTAATAAATATTATGCTTATAAAACAGAAGCCACTAACACTAACTCTAGAAAAGAAGGAGATAGAAGGAATACAGCTCCTTATAAAAAGCTGGAATGAGAAGCTCTCAGGAATCAAGTCTTTTTCCATTAAGTTTCAATTAAATTTAATGACCTACCCTTGATCAGTTAAAAGAGATCAAACAAGAGAGTTTGCTTTTAGCTTTTGTCACTATTGACCCACTATAATAGTGTTTCCTAACCTTTTATGTATCCCAGACATCTCTGAAAACCTGGCTAAAGTACAGTCCCCTTTTCTAGAATAATGTACATATACATCATACTCTACAGGCAACTTCAGGGATTCAAAGGTTCCTCCAAAGGCTGAAGCTAAGAACCTTCCCAAAGGGAAAAAAAGGTCAAGAACAGTCAATGACAGTAGCAACTCCCCATTTCCCACTCTGGTATTAATTCTAAACTTTCAGAGACCAAATGATTTCAAAGCAACAAGTTTGTTCATTTGGAGTACACTTCCTCAGCATAATTAAGTAAAACAATAGTTTAGGGAGGATTCCTTCTTCTAGCTCCCTAATTAGTGAGAATGAGCTACTAATCGTCTGATAGAAGGAACACAGTTATACCTCTGTAGTAATAAGATACTGACCGACACTCAAAACTCACAATTACTCTTCACAACCTCCCACTCATGTTAGTTGTTCGATGCCCACATAGGGACTTATCAAACTGGTTCCTCACCACATAGTCAACTTTGGTGCTCAAGGGTCCGGAAGAGGCTCCGAAAGAGTTCATATGGTACTGTCCTGCAATGGCACGGGATTACAGCGTACACTCGAGCCTAAAATCTCTACACTGCTATTGAGAGGAATCTCTTACGCTGCTGAGTCCAGAGCCCTCTATAGCCGGCGGGGGGGGACGGGGAGGGGTTTACGAATGCCTTAGACTCAGAACTTAGGTGCACAAGCACATTCCGTCGGGTCCAGCCCCAGCTCTGAGAGTTGGGTGCTTGTGATGGCCCGCCTGCCATATTGGCTAGTGGCAACATGGCATGCATGAAGGTAAAGAGAAGTAAGTGTGACACGGTACCGGAGCTACTTGCACCACCTGCAGCTGTATATGCTGCGGTTGCTGAAGACCAGATGTAGACTGTGACACAGGAATATACTGAATTCTCTGGTAGTCCCCTTGCGGTGTCCGGTAATCTGTTGTTAACGTCTGGGACAGCTCTGTCATGGCTTGGGTCAGGAGGTCTGTTGTCTAGAAAAGTCACCAAAAAACACATTAGCTGGTAACACTCCTGCTTGTACAAACTAGCCCTGAGCTCAGATAGGAAAAAATCCAAAGGTGAGAAGATGCTGGAAGATTACCTATATATCTGTATCTATCTCTCTGTGTCAGGCCCAATGGAGTTACCCTCTCGCCACAGAGGAGCAGCACTGAATATTTCTTGCTACCCCTTGTACAGAGAGCTTTGGAAAGCATCGACTAGGAGACCAACCAACCATAAGCATAATGCCCTGTGCAGAAAACTGAAGGAAAATGGGCTACATTTGCAGCCAATTAAATAGCAAGATAAACACAAGCTGTGGTAATGGAAGCTGTGATAGGCACTGAAGGAGGTGAGGTGCCCTCCTCGGTCACACACTTACCACCACGGTCTCTCCAGTGGCACTGTCTGTGGTTAACACAGCTGGGGTAGCACTGATCACGGCTGTTGTCAGTGGTGTATGTAAGGTGTTAGGGAGCTGGGCATACTCTGGATGCTTCTTTCGAATGTGTTGTACCATCTTGGTCTGAAAAATTATGGCAAAACCAAGAATAATTACTAGAATTTGTTGTTTTCCACCCTTCTCAAATGTAAACCCTCCAAAGATTCCTAAGGTCTTTAATGCCTTAAAAAAACAACAACAACAAAAAAAATAGAGTGATGCTGACGCCACGCCTGTTCCTCCCAAAGCAGCACAACAGTATGAAAGAGAAAAAGAAAGAGGCTAAAAAGAAATTGAAGATTCATGTGACCCCCACAATGTCAAGCAAGGTCAGAATACCTCATAGCATCCCCTAATCCACCAATACGTACAGCAATCAATCACAACCTCCCCCCAACCAAGAATGACCCCTTTTCAAGATCTATCACATAAGTTCCTATGTAGTGTTCCTGTAAGCCTGAGCTCATAAACTATGATCATAGAATATTCAAATATGAGACCCTCCGCAGACCAAGGGAAGAGGAAACCAATCGAGTGCTCAGCCTATGTATGAGATGCATTAACTGGGGAAATTCCACTATTCTCTTCTCATTTTGGACTTGCGGTCCCTATTCTCAGGAAGCAGCTCCTTAGCCATCTGACCTAGGAAAACAACTCCGTTAGTGCCCCATCAATTCAGAGCAAGTGAATCACCACCTTCTCTTAAGAGATTCCTTGAATAATGACCTTGATTCAGATGCAGTCAAAGCCTTTCCCCATACCTTGCTGCTGTACTGTTTGGAGCAGTGAGGGCAGCAGACAGGAGGGGTGGCGATCGTGCCAGTGAGTTGGGTGTGGGTGCTCAGCATGGGGTCTGGTTCTCCAGGGCCAGCTGGACGGAGTTTGCGAATGCTTGGTGGGAGCTCAGCCCCTGGATGGTTCTTCAGAATATGGGCTTTTCGCTTGCTGGCACTTTTATAAACCTGCAAATTCAAATGCTCCACCATGAAAGCGGTATGCGGTTCCACTTTCTTACTTAAAGCAAACTAACGGTTCCACTGTTAGGTATGAGAAATGAGAAAAAGCATTCATGTAGCCCAAAATAAAATATATTAACAGATTTATTAAAGGATAATAAGGATATAACCTAAATAAATAAAATAAGAACATAATATAGATATGCTAAGTATCTTCTTGGAATTTATATATCTAAGATAGCAATAATAAAAATACGCTTTACCCTAAAGTTTAAGAGGTGGTTACATAATCACAGAAAAAGGATTGTTTCAAAGGCCCATTCATCCCATTTTGCCTTTCTGCAAAAGCTCCCATATGTTTACTAGTACTAGATGCCAAAGAATCCTCCAAAATGGCAAGTCTAATAGCGACTAGTACCTGAAATGATGAATCTACACTTTAGAAAGCTTCCCAGTTTTAAGCTGACACAACTACATTGTATAAGGGAACAATATTGCAATGGAACAATACGTGTATATTCTGTCTTTCTGTAACTGCACAAAAGTAAGAATGAAATAGCACAAAGAGTCTTCCATTGCAAAACTTCTCTACATCCTACTCAATCTTCTAGAAATCCAAAACCTGTATATTTTACAAGGAGGATGATGAACATCTTCACTTTGGAGCTTAGGAATTTGAAATGAATTCATATACTAAGCTCCTGGTAAGCCTCTACCTTTATAACAAAAATCACAGAATGAAGGAAAAGTGTTAAACACAAAGTCAACTAATGCTTCAGAAAAAAAAAAAAAAAAAATTGGCTTAAAATGAGGCTGCGCTTCTAGCCCTTTCTCATCTGAATGGAAAACTACCGAGAGACAGGGAACCATCTGTTAAGAGTAACTGCAAGATCCGAGTATGTATTTATACATGCAGACACATGGGCTCTGCACAGGGCTCCCAGAGAGACACGTTGCCTTTTACCTTATCACAATACTGACAAAAGTAATCGCGGTTGGGTTTTATGATGGGCAGAGTTAACTCTGGCACCTCTTCTATCTTCATGTCTGGGTGCCTCTTTGATAAGTGATTTACCTAAAGAGGGGAAGAAGCAAATGAGAAAAAGAGAGCCCATTACAGACAGACACTAACCAAACGCCCCTGGTCTAGACTGCTGGTCTGACTGTTGGCATTCTCTGAAGCAGTGCCCCAAAACAATAGGGCATGTGGCCAGAACCAGCACTGCCAGGCCCATCTGACACCAAGCCTTAACAGTCACCGTTGACGGGAGCTAACAGTAATTCAGCAAATTACTGAAGGGGAATTGGGTCACTGCAGATTCCATTAACACTCTGACTGGAAGACCCGCTGATGGAAAATTGAAAATTACACTGGCACGAATTTCGTTGTTGAATTCTCCTGATGCAAACCTGTCTTTCATTGTTTAGTGCCCTAGCCTTACTGAGGACACTGAATGAGATGCAAACTCAGGTTCTAAGTTGTAAATAATGCCCTATGCCTCTAGCTGCCAGCAGAAATATATTCTGCCAAAACCGTAATGAGGTCCAAATGAATTGAGGGCAGTGAACTGGCTACCCTAAGGTGTCTGCTAACCTGGGTTCACATACCCAGCTTTGAGGGGCAGTTTCCTTTTAGTGTCATATCACATCTGGAAAAGGGAGCAGTTGGAGACAAGGAAAGACCTCACCAGAAAATATGTTCAGGAACACAAAAGAGAAGAGGGAAATAAAGTATAAGAGCAGAGATTGAGAAGGGTGAAGGCAAAGAAAACTAGTAATGAAAAGTGACAAAAAAAGACCTCTCCCAAGAGGTCACCAGAAATGAGCTGCGGCAAAGGAGGGCAGGGGGGCCTGGAAAGGAGAGAACCCCATTGGGCATTACGCACTTCCGGCTTCTCCCCAAACCACGGACAGAACCTACTGACCAATCTCGTACAGGATACTGCACAGAAGCCAGCCCCATAAACAGAAATAGGTGGGTCTGGAAGCCGTTTGGCACTGACCAGCATGCCCCGTCTCCGGAAGCCCATCATACACAGGCGGCACTTGAACGTGAAGCTGTCGTAGTCCGTGGACGTGATACGAGGCTTGAACGTCTTGGAGCGGCTGATGCGGTCGGCTTTCTTGGCCTCTCTCTCAGGATTATGCATCCTCTGCATATGTTCCCGTAGTTTGTCTTTTCGCTATTTAGAGGGAAGTTTTGAAAAGGCAGGGGAGTGGGGAGCAGGGGTAGAAAAGCTTTCAATGAAAGGATTAAAAAAAGCAATACAAGTTCTTAGTAAGCACAACCTGCCATGATGCACCTGAGTTGCTAGGGTGCTGGAGGGTACAAGGACATGAAAAATGACCGGGGATTACTCTGTCCACTAGCAAGTAAGTGTGTCCCACTGAGCCTTGGTCTCTGAGAAGAAGGACTTCACGTGTATGTGGAAGAGATCAAAGGATAATGGAGTAGGTTTGGTATTACAAACCACAAGGTAAATTGATAATGGATGATAAGTAATACTAGATCTACAAAGCCACATGAATGCTCAATTCCCACACATTTTAGCAAATGTTATGATATTCTTCTAAATCCCACATAAATTTAAGAATTTCTCATTTTGTGGATTTAGAGGTTCAAGTAAACAATTCCATGGCCCACTGTGGATGGAGCATTACGGTCTAGGTCACAGATCTTAGTTTGATGACCTCATCTAGTGATACAGGTTGATATGAGTCCATAGAGAGAAAATCAGGCAGAGCCCATCCCGAGTAAAAACGAATTCAAACAAATGCCAGCTCCCTTATCCAGCATGGCTCTCTTCACTTACACATATGATTAAACTGTTACTGGTCTTACAAAGGTTTTTTTTTTTTTTTAATGTTTATTTATTTTTGAGAGACAGACAGAGACAGAGTGCAAGCAGGGACAGGGCAGAGAGAGAGGGAGACGCAGAATCTGTGTCTCCCTCCAGGCTCCGAGCTGTCAGCACAGAGCCCGACATGGAGCTCGAACCCACGAACCACAAGATCATGACCTGAGTCAAGGCTGGACATCCAACCGACTGAGCCACCCAGGCGCCCTGGTCTTATAAAGATTTTGATCCTGCTCACCAGAACAGTCCTCCCCACGTTTCCGTATAGGGACTTTTATTTAACCACTGCATTTTTCAGTGCATTTAACAAGTATTTCTTGAGTGCCCACCACGTATCAGGAACCACGCTGAATTCAGATTTCCAAAGCTCGGCACCCCTCACCTACCTCTCCCTTCTGCACGACACCCAGCTGCTCTTTCCTCCTACTGCCACCCACCTAATTCCTGGAAAGCCCAGGAGAGAATTTGAGAGTCTCCTTATTTGCAGTAAAGTCTTGATTACAAACCCCGCCCTAAATAACAGTATTTATCTTTAGTCTCTTTAGATACAGTGATCAAAGTCACCGCCTCAGACTTCTGTTACGTTTCTATATTCACCAATTTCCCCCACCTATTCCCTTTAAACAAGCCAATTTATTTTTACTGAATCACTGCCTAAGTCCAAAAGCCTACTAATAGTACTTCTCTGTGCTCTGCATGCAGAGACAGACATGTTTGCCGAAGGACAAATCTCAGCAAGGCTTTTCCATCCTAACAGCCCTAACACCAATCCATTACACCCCTACTCTCTCCTCCTGCCTAAATCTTGCTGCCGGATCACCAACTTTCCCAAACACCTAGCCTCCCAAGCTACAAATCCCAAGCCCTCGTTGTCTAACCATCAGCCTTTCATCCAGACACAAAGTCCTACCAATTCTCCCTCAGACGTTTGTTTTGAATAGGGGCCCTCTTCTCCGTGCCCACTGCCTGTGCCTTAGTTCAGCCCAGCTTTAAAATGCCTCTGGGGTGTCTTTATCTCTCTCTCCCTCCCTCCTCCTCCTGTCCCTTTCTCTAGCAGGCTAACTCTTCCCCACCCTTTCATGAATTCAAGGGTCACCTTATTTATGAAGTCTCTCCTACACCTGGAGTCAGAGTTCATCCTCATGGCATTTTATTCTTTCTTTATTACAGTAGCAGTAATAATTTTTTTAAGTGCTATTTATTTAAGTAATCTCTCTATCTGACACGGGGCTCGAATCAAGACTCTGAGATCAAGAGTCACACGCTCCTCAAACTAAGCCATCCAGGTGTCCCTCTAATCTTCTCTTTAAACTGAGAGTTCCTGAGGCGTCTGGGTGGCTCAGTCAGTTACGTGTCCAATTTTCAGCTCAGGACATGATCTCATGGTTTGTGGGTTCAAGCCCCTGCATCAAGCCCTCTGCTGTCAGCGCAGAGCCCGCTTTGGATCCTCTGTACCCCTCTCTCTGCCCCTCCCCCACCTGCACCTTCTCAAAAACAAATAACCATTAAAAAAAATTTTATAAGAAAAGAAAAAAACCGGGGCGCCTGGGTGGCTCAGTTGGTTAAGCGACTGACTTCAGCTCAGGTCATGATCTCACAGTTTGTGAGTTCAAGCCCCACATTGGGCTCTGTGCTGACAGCTCAGAGAATGGAGCCTGCTTCAGATTCTCTGTCTCCCCCTCTCTCTGCCCCTCCCCTGCTCATGTTCTGTATCTCTCTCTCTCAATAATAAATAAACATTAAAAAAATTTTTAAAAAAAGAAAGAAAGAAAGAAAGAAAAACCCTGAGAGCTCCTAAAAGCCAGAAGGTCCTGCCTTGTCTTTACACGTGTTGCCCTCATGGAGCGTGTAGTAGGACAATTACAACTCAGTATAAGTGCTATGACAAGGTTATAAGTAAAGGGTCCTAGGGGAACACACAGGAGAAGCAGAAGCACTTCAGCCAGTGGAGGGGAGGGCAGCAAGAAACGCCTCTACGAAGTGCCATCAGCTGGGTGGAATGATGAGAGAGTCGGAAAGTATATTTCAAGCAGGGGTGGGGTGTAAAGGAGAGCAGATGCAAAGCCTCCAGGAGAGGCAGCATGCCACACTTAAGCAAAGCACACAGTTCAGTAGAACAGAGTACAAAGTGGAAGGGGGAAATGCAGAGGTAACTGGGAGCCAGATTCTGTTTTTAACCAGAGGGTAGGGGTGCTTGGGTGGCTCAGTCAGTTAAGTGGACAACTTTTTGATTTCGGCTCAGGTCATGATCTCACAGTTCATGGAATCGATCCCTGCATCAGGCTCTGCTTGGGATTCTCTCTCCTCCTCTCTGTCTGCCCCCCACCCTGCTGCTTGCACACGAGCACACACACACACACACACACACACACACACACACTCTCTCTCTCTCTCTCTCTCTCTCTCCCTCTCTCTCTCCCTCAAAATAAATAAACATGAAAAAAAAAAACCACTAGAGTTTATTATTTTTTTATTGTAATTCATTGGCGGGGGGAGGGGCAGAGAGAGTGGGAGACAGAGGATCTGAAGCAGGCTCCGTGCTGACAGCAGAGAACCCAATGCAGGGCTGGAACTCACAAACTGTGAGACCATCACCTGAGCTGAAGCCGGACATTCAATCAACTAAGCCACCCAGGCGTCCGAAAAAAACACTAGAGTTTAAATGACACACAAGGTTACATTAGTTTCAAGTGTACAATTTAGTGATTTGACAACTCTGTATATTCTGTTATGGGAGCCAAATCTTGTGGTGACTTTTTTAAATTAAGTAAACTTTATACCCAACATGGGGCTTGAACACATAACCCTGAGATCAAGAGTTGCATACCCCACTGACTGAACCATCCAGGTGCCTTGTGGTGACTTTTAAGTGATAAGCACTTAGGAATCTATCTAGGTGGCTATTAAAATTAAAGGGTTTTGGGGCACCCAGGTGGCTCAGTTGGTTAAGTGTCAAACTCTTGATTTTGGCTCAGGTCATGATCTCATGGTTTGTGGAATCAAGCCCCGTGTCAGGCTCTGTGCTGACAGCATGGAGCCTGCTTGGGATTCTCTCTCTCTCTCTCTCTCTCTCTCTCTCTCTCTCTCACTCTCTCTCTGCTCCTTGCCCACTCGGGCATACTCTCAATTTCTCTCTCCCAAAATAAATAAATAAACTTTAAGAACATTAATTAAAATTAAAGGGTTTTTCTGAAGGGACATGGCATCAGATTTGTTCTCTAGAAAAATAACTCACTATAGTCTGAAAAATGGGTTGTAGGTACATTGTGCTTTTATAATGTGTCAATCTGACTAAAGGGAACTAACTACATTTACACGGATCCCCTTCCCAGTGTGGTTCCCAGTTAGTCTTAGCTAAGAAAGAGGCTCGCGCCAGACTGCAAGGTGGAAATGAAGCAGCAGCCATGAGGCTGTGGGTCAGATGCAGGACAGCCTCACTCACCCTTGTTGTCTCCCACTAGGCCACCAGCCCTCTTCCTGGGAGCAGGTGCCGCTGGCCAGTCCGCGTTCACTAACACAGGCAGCACCAGCCTCCCACGGACAGCACCAGCTCTCTTTCCTGAGCCTGGTGCAGGTGCCTGGGTTCCCAGACTCCCAGGTAAATTCCCATTATCTACACAGACCAGGGCTTCAGAAGGGTGCCTTAGTGACTCTTCTCTGATCCTCCAACTTTTCCTGCCAGACTCTTACTTCTCTTCTTCTATAATGAAGTTCTTATTCCCATAAGAAAATCCTTTACTGCACAACTCTAGTGGGTTTGCTTCTCTGATTGAACCCTGTGTAATACACTGGGTGAAGGTAAAGGAGAACATGAAAGTAGCAAGGTGTTTTACCTGCATGGTGTGAAAATAACATCTGGCACAAAAGAGATTATGAAAAAATATGGAATGGATAGGATGGATGGATGGCCAACCGGTTAACATCATAAGACAGGGATCCTTCCTTTTACATATACTGTTGGTGTTGTTTTTTGATTCAGAAACAACAACAAAAAATACTAGGCCCATTTACACCTTTCACATTAGTTCTAAACCATGCTACTGTATACTGAAAGCTATCAGGATTATATTCCACAATACATCAACTTAAACTCTGAAAATTACTCCCTATTTCTCTTTAATGTCTACACATTCTATGTAATACAACTTTTTCAAATTAGTTTTTCCTTCCTGCATCCACTTCTGATTCTTTTCATTTCTATGACAGCATGACATACAACCATATTACTGGAGTTTCTCTATTGAATGCAAACCATCTGATTTCCCAACAAAGAACACTTTATTATCTCCACATTTACTTGTTTAATTCTTATCTGATTCTCCTGTAGGTTTTTCCTTTGCTTCTTCTAAATTCCAGGCAGGTAACTGACACTTATTATGTCTCATTTTATTTTTAAAAAAATTTTTAATGTTTATTTATTTGAGAGCAAGTGAGCAAATGGGGGAGGGGCAGAGGGAAAGGGAGAGGAGAAAGAGAATCCCAAGCAAGCTTGCTTAGTGCAAAGCCCAATGCAGGGCTCGATCCCACAACCCTGGGATCATGACCTGAGCCAAAATCAAGAGTCGGACGCTCAACCAACTAAGCTACCCAGGCACCCCGATTATGTCTTATTTTAATCCTTGGAGTCATTACCATTCCCCTAAAGTTGTCTAAGCCATTCAGTGTTCTACAGATTTCCCACCTCCCTTAGATGAGAGTCCTACGACTTTCAGGGCTCAATTACCAGTCTCTAATACTTCATAAGTGCTCAATAAAAATCTCTTGATTTGGTAAGTAAATGTATTGTTCTCTTAGGAATTCCTCAATAGCAACTTAGTTCTGTTCATTATGCATTTAGATCTTTTAAGGAGATGTGGTATTACTCTATTCAGCAATTTGAATTAATTATTTGGAGAAATTAAGGTGAGTTTTTTTCCTTAATTTTATAATAATAACTAAGTCAAACATGAGACATAAAATGCATTTCAAGTTCAGTTCTTTGTAAGTAGGTGATTAACTGATGAAATGAACAGGCCTTAGCTTGACATAATTTCAGCAGCATGAGAACTACCTTAGGCTGTTCCCTGCTTACATACCTTGAATTGCTTTCCACATGTGGAACACAGGAAATCTTTGCGGTCCGAATGTCGGAGCATGTGGAGACGCAGTTTGTCAGGACGACAGAAGGCCTTGTCGCACTCTGTACACTGGTAGATCTTTTCCGAGTGGAAGCTTCGCACGTGCTTTTTCACCTGGCAGAAGACACGAAAGAGTCAGAGGACTCAAGCACCAAATGAAATGGCAAAAGGTGGCTTATCAACACTAGAGGGAGCCAAACGCATTACCATGGATTTTCATCAACCTGGCGGTGTAATCCAATCAGATGTGATTGATAATTGGCCTCAATCACACATAGTATCCCTGTCATAAAGAAACAGAACAAGTAGCCAGAAAGCCTTACAAATCTTAACCTGAATTTGAAGAAGAGGAAGAAAGAGTACTTGCTTAGTCAAAGCCCCGATCACATAAGACCCATTTTTCCTTCTCTCTCTTTAAGATTAAAAGCAGAGTTCCTTTGGATTTAAATGAATCTTGCTAAAAATTATCTGCAGAAAGATAAAGAAATAATTCTTTCTCACTTTTTCCTGCCTCCAACATGTACAGAAGCAATTTAGCCCCTTTTAGTAATTGGTCCTTTTACATCTTTCTATTAAATCACGTTCTGAAGAATAAAGACATGAATTGGATGACATAAAATATATTGTGCATTTATGAGAAAAATACAATCACCAGCATCATTTCTCCTTAATTGAGACTTATTCCCTATACTTTTAGATAACTTAAATAAAGGAATATGACCTCTGAACTCTCTTAGCCATAAATATCCAATGAATGAGAGTTGTGAATGAGAGCTAAGTAGTCATATCAAGGTATTTCTGTAAGACATTTTGCTTCGTTGTTTTTGAGTCTCTTTTGCCATTAGATTCTGCCTTAAGCCACTTGCTAATTGCTTGTGTGAAGTGATAAAATTACCAAGAGTCCCAACACTAATAAAACTATGATCTTTTATTTGGGTAATTTTTTTTAAAAGAGAATATTTTTCATTAGATATTTATATTTAATTACTCATTGACTAGCATAGAACTAGCATATCATCACTTGAAGTCCAAATGAAATCATGAATATTCTGGAATTTATCCTCACCTATTTTGCTCCAGACTATAGTCCAAGGAAGGAGGTCAGTGCTTGACACAAAAGTATATTATATACCAACTTTCTCTTTGTTTCCTTCCAAAATGCATGACCTTAGTAAAGCAAGACAGGATACCACAGTAGTAGAGAGAAAATGTTTCCAGGCCAGGAAATGGGAGTATGTCTTCCACAGGCTCTCTATATTTTATGAGTAGAGGGTACTGGCAAAGATTAAGAAAGACTTTGTAAAAATTATAATCAGATCTGGGTATTTGTTACTTGTAATAAAACTTAAATGTTTAAATGCCAATGTCTGATTTGGACAATTGAGGGTCATAATAATCTTTTGTTTATCAAAAGCAGCTTGATTGAAGAAATACCGTTCTCAACCGTAAAGTTCAAAGAAGGGATGAAAATGCAGGCGGCAGGCAGTCTCAATTTCCCAAACATCGAAGTGTCTCTTACCAAAGAAGAAAGTGTACAGGAATCTCAGGAGTAGACACTCACCTGGATAAAATCTGGGAATCGTTTCTTACAGGTTGGGCAGGTGAAGCAGCCATCATTGATATGAATGGCCACATGATCCTTCAACAAATCAAGGCGGTCAAAGGATTCTGGGCAAAAAATGCAAGAATAAGTCTTCTGATCTGAATGGAGCTTCATGTGGCTCTCCAAGGACGCACTGCTGATGAAGCCCTTGTTACAGAGATCACAGGTCAGCGGGCAGTTCCCCTCCCGCCCGTGGAAGCGCAAATGTTGGTCCAGTTTGTCCTTTTCACGGAAGGCCTTCCCACATTGCAAACACTTAAAAGGCCGGAAGGACTTCCGGATAAACAGATGCTGAAGAGCTGCATTCTGAAAGACACACACAAATACGATTATTTAGTGAGGAAATCAAGTGCAGAAGCAGCTCACACCTTTATAGACAAGTAGAATGATCTCTGCAGTCAGACTTTCCATAGAAATTCAACTCTGGGACACACAGTTGAAAGAAGTCTTTCAGGGGCGCCTGGGTGGCTCAGTCAGTTAAGCGTCAGACTCTTGATTTCAGCTCAGGTCATGATCTCAGGGTTCATGGGATCGAGATCTCAGGGTTCAGGGTTCATCAGGCTCTATGCTAACAGCATGGAGTCTGCTGAGGATTCTCTCTCTCCCTCTTTGTCTGCTTCTCTGTCTCTCTTTCTCTCTCTCTTTCTCTCAAAAATTAAAAAAAAAAAATTTTTTTTAAAGAAAGAAGATTTTTCTGGTGAAGACATTAAAAACAAAGCAAGCCCCAAATGCTGAAAAGACAAATTTCTTTTATGTCTCACAATATTTATGGATGTTGGGGGGAGGGGGTGAAAGAATTTAAGTAAGACCCAAAAAATAATTCCCAATCAAGGATTTGTATAAAAAAATAAATCCCCGAATGGAGTAGAATAATAGAAGATTTATTAGAAATGATGTGGGATAAGTCACACACGCATTAATGAGGTTGGAGCAAGTCAGCCAAATGTTACTTGCTGAAGCTCTTGAGAAAAATAATTAGAAGCTTGATTAAAATGTTTAGGAGGAAATAAAAGATATAAAAAGGACTGAAGGGCAGTACTTGCCAGGGGCAGGGAAGGAGGCAATGGATACAGGGTTTCTTTGAGGGTGAGGGAAATATTCTGGAATTATCATGGTGATGGTTGTACAACTTTGGGAATATTCTACAAGCCACTATAAAAGGGTGAATTTTATGGTATGTGAATTATATTTCAATTTAAGAAAAGAAACTTGAGAGAGAAATGAAAGATACAGATTTATATGAACATGTTTATTCATGACACAAGATACATGAACACCCATCATAAATGGAATATGTGTATTTGACCACTTCCTACTTAGAAATTGCAGAAGACAAGTTCTCAGTGTAACTAGTTAGTTCCACTGGTTAGAAGGCCATGCTAAGAAAGTTAAGCTTATCACTTTGTTCTCTGTCTAGACCAGCCAATTTTTTTTTTTCAGTCACAGATCGCACTTCTAATGTTGATTAGCTATCTTGTAAATTCATGCAATTGTTACAGGGAATCCTAGTGGCAGACTATGGATGGATATTCAATGCAAATTCATCACTACGGCTGGAAAAACAGCTCATGCTCTACTGAGAGCAGATCAACAGAATCATCTTTCACACAGAGAATTCTGAATCAGTATTTTAGTTATACTATAATGAAGACTCATTCATTAGTTCCTCAAAAGGCCAGAGAGAATGCTCTAGAGAGCTAGGAGAAGGAAAAATAATCCTTCAAAAAAATATATCTGTGAGTGGGTATGCTTATGAAACTATGAGGGAATAGTAATTGAAGGGTTAAAGGAGACCTTAACGCATTATTTGTGCGATGAAAAAAGTACAAGGAACCATGCTTAACCCTTTACTTTCAAATTACTTACAAGAAGCAATGTCTAAACTGAATTTAAAGTGAAATAATCATTCGGGGAAAAGCAAAATAATTATGTTTTAGTTAGTGGAAATTCTGAACACAGTTACTATGTGACAGAAAACTTCCTCTTCAGGGGTCTCTCACAGGGCTGGGAGAGACATTTTACCCACTCATTTATCTCAAGTAGGTATTTAGAAATTCTGTTGTCTTCCCAAGTTGACTGAGGTTGCTTCCAGACTGCATCATATTTTATTCTCCTTTGTATCCAAATCCCTTGACATATAGCTTAGCTCATAGGAAGTGTTCAATAAAAGTTTCAGAATTAATGAAATGTATTCCATATGAAAATCAAGATGAATTTTTTCAAGGTCTCTTTTATAGTATCTGCAGAGATCTTAAACAGTAGCCCTTTTTCACGTCAGCCACAGAGCTTTCTTGCACTGTTATACGGTTCAGCAGTTACCTAATCTTTTTACTCTGCCTGAACAAATACTTATTTTACATAAAAGCTTACACTATTCTGGCTACTTCTAAAACTTAATGGAAATATTGCAAATAAACAAATACTGTCCTGAGGTTCAGACATTCAAGATTTAGAGTGCTTTTGGCAGGTAAGAATCAGTTTTCCTTTATCCAAGTTTGATAAGGTTTCCAAGGGCAGACACAATGTACCACTGATCTTGGTCCGACTAGGGATTCCATTCCTTTTTGGGCACCAAATTCAGAACTCGATTTTGTTTTGGACTATTATGCTAATAAGTCTTCTGCCATTCCTGATTAGCAGGAGTGTTCTCAGACACTTGATCACTGACCAGCCACCGGGCTCCTCATTCTTAGTTCTGTCCACAAACCTTGTTCTTGTCATCTTTCTAATCCCCATGAAGCCCTGAAGACCGTATTTCTCTGATCTAATGATCCTCATGTAATCCACACAGCACGGGGCAGTGAAAGTGCTGAAAACTGTCCCCACCCCAACCCACTTCCAGGCCACTTGTATCCTCTGTAGTTCAGAGCTGTGCTGGCACATATTTCTAGAGCAAACCACGAAAAGTGGCAGAAGCAGCACAGATGGATCCATTATGGATCTTCAGATCCCTGAGTTGCCATCAGCCAACCATGCCATACTATTTGGTATGTAAGATCCTCAATGGTACCACAATGTTATGGTTGCTAAAACCTGTGATAAGGGATTCAACCCACAATGAAATGAGTTCTTAGGTGCACCTGAGTGGCTCAGGTGGTTGAGCGTCCAACTCTTGATTTCAGTTCAGGTCATGATCCCAGGGTTGTGGGATCGAGCCCCACATCCAGCTCTACACTGAGCATGGAGCCTGCTTAAGATTCTCCCTCTCTCCCTCGCTCTCCCTCTGCTTTTCCCCTGTTCACAAGTGTTCTCTCTCTGTCTCTCTCTCTCTCTCTCTCTCTCTCTCTCAAATTAAAAAATAAAATAAGATCATTTAAAAATTAAAGGGCACCTGAGTGTCCCAGTCGTTTAAGCATCCAACTCTTGATTTTGGCTCAGGTCCTGATCTCATGGTTCTTGAGTTTGAGCTCTGTGCTGGGTCACACTGAGAGTGCAGAACCTGCTTGGGATTCTCTCTCCCTCTCCTTCTGCCACTCCCCTGCACTCACTCACTCTCTCTCTCAAAAATAAGCAAATAAACATTTTTTTTAAATTTTTAATTAAAAAAATTTTTAATGAATTCTGAGACAACGTTCTTTATAGACAAATACCTATAATGATTCTCAAGTTTGATATTAATAGCTAAAGGAAACTTAATTTAATTGATCAATTTGCATATTATTTTGATCTTGACACTAAAAAGAAATAAATCCTGTTGACTTTTTTTTAAGTTTTATTTTTATTTTTGAGACAGAGAGACAGAGTGGGAGTGGGAGTAGGGCAGAGAGAGAGGGGGACACGGAATCTGAACCAGGCTCCAGGCTCCAAGCTGTCAGCACAGAGCCCAATGTGGGGCTCAAATTCACAAACTGCGAGATCATGACCTGAGCCAAAGTCAGACGCTCAACCAACTGAGCCACCCAGGCTCCCCTGTTGACTTTTTTAAGTAGGCTCTACATGCAGCATGGAGCCCAACTTGGGGTTTGGACTGACAACCCTGAGATCAAGACCTGAGCTGAAATCAAAAGTCAGATGCTTAACCAACTGAGCCACCCAGGGGCCCTGTTTGTTGGCTTTTTAATTAATTAATTTACTTTTAACTTTTCTCTGTCTGTTTTCTACCCGGCTTTCAAAGCCTTTGGTGGACTAGCCAACAAATCTCACTCTCCACTGTCCTTCACCTGGCACCCACTAGGGTCAAGCTACCATGTGCACTGTCCCATAACCATTCCAAGCACATGCCCGTGTGTTGGCCTTTGATCCTATGGCCACCATCCACAGAAACAGCCTACCTTCTTCCCGTCTCTCTCCCAGATTGTTTAAATCTCACATCATCCATGAACTGCTGCATCCATATTCCCTGACTGCTTCCTCTTTCTTTGGCCTTCCTAGCTTCCCAGTTTTGGTAACAATTACAGGTTACACTTTTAAACCTAGCAGTCAACTGTAAGCCACCTTACATGACCATTATCTCCCTAATTGGACTATAAGCTCCTAGAGGACAGGACTCATGTGAAAATTGTATTGTGCCCCCAGCACAGTGCCGAGCCTATAGTCAGATCTCACGACTATCCCACAAGTCGTTCAAGTCGTTGTAGAGCTGGAAGGGACCTTGGAGATCGCTTGGTCCTACCCTTTATTTTGTGTAGGAGGAATCTGCCGCCCACAATTTATTCACTGACCTATCTGAAGATCAATTGTTGCTCATTAACTAATTAGCATTCACTGTAGCAACCAAATTGTAGTTTCCACCAGGATTTAGCACGTACAGGTTGCAAAGAAGAGCAGGTCAGGCAAACACTTAAATAACATTCTGTTACGTGAGACACAGGAAACAAACCTACCTGCAGCTCCAACTGAGCAGGCAGCATTAGAGGAGAGAAAAATAGTTACATTACCAATTGGATTGGAAGACTTCCCTTCAGTTGGTCATTACCAACCTGGATAGAAAAGATGAAAAAATACATAGCCCTACTTTTTAGAATGTGTGAAAGGAAAAAGAACAAAAGCTCAACTAAGACTGACCTCCAGAAGCCACATGCACATGGCTTTGGCTTTGACACAAGGAACCCTGTACCTAAACCAGTCACCCAACTCACTGAAGAATGCAAGTATGGTTATAACCACACTACACTTGTACAACCACAACTTCACTACACGTGTGGGCTTTGAGGTTGGTTTTTTTCCTTCAAAAAAAAATTAAATCTGGTAAGCATTTCTCTGAACTTCGTAAAAATTCAGAATGGCCAAAGCAGAAAAGACAGTAATTGAGCAGGAGAGTAAAACGAAGATTGAGAAATAATGTAGAATGACAGATGGGAAGGTATTAATTCACAGCTTTTTGCCTTTCTGGTCTATGTTTGTGTATGTTTACATGTCCTTTTGAAAGAATACACATGGAGCCAAGAGTATTATGTGTTTCCATCACAGGACCCGTAAAAAGGATGTTTGAATACTATTACACAGCTGAAAGTGTTTAAATGTACTTTTACATGAAGGCATGGACTGAACTATTTTTCAAGGTCCCTTCTAGCCCATAGGCAAATGAGAAGTCCAAAAGAAACATAAGCTAAAACAATCACCTATCTAGAAATTGTGAAGCCTGAGAAGTTATACAGAAAAACCCCTCTTTCTATCCACATATAAAGTACAATAAAAGTATATACCCTGCTGCCACAGACAGGGGTATAAGTAATTGTCTTCTGGATGTAAATTGGTCAGCACGTGCACTTATCCTGCTCTCCACATGCATCCCCTGCAGCAACTAACTCAGACTCTGAGGCTATCTGTGAAAAAAAGACTTAACACGCATCTGATCTGGAAGCCAAGGAGGTCCCGTGGCCACATGGTCTAAAGTCAAGACGCAGGCCACATAAGTGAGGTATTGACCAACTCTGAACCTGGAGCTTAAACTTCAAGCTGTCCTGGGTGTGTAAAGCGTACCTGCCATATCAACTCGGCCACGGGTCCCTTTGCTTTGACGAGTAATGACATTTGCCAGTCTCCCCTTGGAAACTGTAGACAACCAAGTTCATTTACCCAGAATTAACCTGAGAGCTCTCATTAGTCACAGATCAGCCTCGCTGTAAATCACAGATACAGCTTCGCTGTAAATCATTATTATAATTAAGTGGACTTATTTCCCCATTTCCAATCTGTGAGTTTAGGGATCCAGAACGTGATCCTATTTGAACTATTCTTGTCCCGAAGCTGCCAAAAGCCAGGCTTCTGTGTCATTACTAAACTGATGGGATCTAGGACCAGCCATTCCAGCCTGTCACAGGACACAAAGACATTGAGAAATAGTGAATACGTTCTTCTGAAATAAGGGAATCAAGCACGTGGTAGGTTAGATGCAGGATTTCGAAGTGGACGGTGAATAGTAAGTCAGGAAACGTGGCGCCTCGAAAGCCAGCTGACTGGAGAAAGGGCAGCACCTCATCAGGGAGGAGCCGCGCTCCCCACTTACTCGGATACGCTTGGCTCTGCGCATGTCATCGGCCGTCAGAGTGCTCTGGGCAGGCAGCGCGCTCTCCTCATGCTGGGGCTGCAGATGCAGGCTGTGAGTCTCTGGCTCATGCTCCAGAGAAGGCTGGGTGTCCTGTGGCAGCTGTGGGATGGGGAGAGCAGTCTGCTCTGGTTGATCCAGCCCGTTCAGAGTCGCTGGCTCAGCCTCATCAAACTGCTCCTTGGTGGAAAAATGTAGCAAGTCCTGAAATTGCAACAACCAGGAATTATTTCCCCACCTAGGTAGAGACTCGTGCTACAGAGATCGTCAGCTAAGATTCAGAGTTCCTGCATGATTTTTTAAATGGCTAGAGTCATGATACCCAGAAAAAAAAAAAAAAAAAAAAAAAATTCTCCTTCTGGGAAAACCATCCCCAGGCTGTGAAAACTAGGAGATATTCCAGATCACTTCTTGAGGAAAGGACTCTAATGGGAGAACTCTTCTGGAATATAATCATTTCAACTGTTTCAACGGATTAAACAGGGTCCCCCAGTAATATCTCTGATCAATCTCAAATCTTGAGGGCAGCAATGTTGGGTTTTTGTTGTAACATTCAAGAATACGTTCTTCTTATGTGGGGTGTGTGTGTGTGTGTGTGTGTGTGTGTGTGTGTATATATATATATATATAATGGAGTATTACTCGGCAATCAAAAAGAGTGAAATCTTAGCATCTGCGACTACGTGGATGGAACTAGAGGGTGTTATGCTAAGTGAAATTAGTCAGTCAGAGAAAGACAAATGTCATATGACTTCACTCCTATGAGGACTTTAAGATACAAAACAGATGAATATAGGGGAAGGGGACAAAACATAAGAGACTCTTAAACATGGAGAACAAACAGAGGGTTGCTGGAGGGGTTATAAGAGGGGGGATGGGCTAAATGGGTAAGGGGCATTAAGGAATCTACTCCTGAAATCATTGTTGCACTCCATGCTAACTAACTGGGATGTAAATTAAAAAATAAATAAATTATGAATAAAAAAAAAAAGAATACGTTCTTCTTGCCTTTCTCCGGTCACCCTTTAAGGAACAGGCGGCAAAGCACCAGCATGGCAGGATGCTCAGCCTCTGGGGGGATGTTTGTACTGAAACCTGGTAATTGCTCCAGGTCCCCTAAGCAAGCATCTGACAAGGAAGGAGCTCTTCCCTCGCCCAATACCTGTGTCGTGTCATCACACTTTTCCCCATTTTCGCTGGTTATTTCCAAGCGGATAAATTTTGGAGGGCGCCCTGGCCGTCGACCTGGGCCAAATCGCCTCTTGCCTCGTCCCCTTCCTCTGCCTCTTGTTCTGGGGACAAAAGATTGGGTTATAAACAGTCATGGTTACACAGTTCTCACTAACAAATATTTCCCTCGATGGTCCTGATGAGCCCTGAATCTTGATTTTCTCTCATTTTACTACTTGTCTTGATTCTTTTTCTAACAGGAACAGTCATTTTGATAATATACACTTTCTAAACGTCTCATCCTTGCCATCTAGATAGCTCTTACATTATTCAGGAAAAAAAGGAGCTATAAAAACTCAAAGCACTGACACCATTTCATTATTGAAAGTTCTGGAAGCACAAACATATCTCTGAAATGCCATGAGAAATGCAGACAGGACAGAACGCGCTAAGCCTTATAGCCATTCCTAGAAACGAGATTCCATTCTTTCCTTCTTGTCTCCTTGCTTCACTTCCTATTCCTTCCAAGAACTGTGGCTGGCTTCAAAAGAACTTTCTTGTTTTACCATAAGCTTCTGGAAGCTCAAAACAAACTTCTAATTCAATTGTTCCATAACATGCCTAGTAAACACCAAATCAATTTCATCCCCTTTAATAGATTCCTAGCATACAAAAATTCCTTAATAAAACGAATTCAGAAAGTGTATCATTAAAATCTCTTTCAGAAGATGTGTGTGTGAGGGGATTAAGAGTACACTTACTTGATGAACAGTGAGTAATATATGGAATTATTGAATCACTATGTTGTACACCTGAAACCAATATAACACTGTATGTTAACTACATTGGAATTAAAAGAAAAGGAGATGTGTACGAGAGATATGTATAAAATTAATCAGATCATGTTTTATTCTTCCACTCATCTATTTCACAATTTAACAAAAATTATATGTTGTTCCAGAACTTTTAAAAGGCTCCTTACTATTGAAAATTCTGAGCCTAGGCAAATGTAGAGAGTAAGACCAATGTGCCCATTACCTAATTTCAATCCTTAGCAATTCATGGCTAATTTTATTCCATCATATTCCCACTATTTCACTCACACACACAAACACCCATTAGATTTTTTCTTAGTTACTTATTACTTTTTTTGGTAAGTAGGCTCCACACCCAATATGGGGCTTGAACTCACAACCCTGAGATCAAGAGTCGCATGTTCTACTGACTGAGCCAGCCAGGCGCCCCCATTAGATTATTTGTGAAGTAAGTCCCAGATGTTATTTCATCCGTAAATATTTCAGTAAGCGTCTCCACAACATAAAGACTCATATTACGGAGCGCCTGGGTGGCTCAGTCAGTTAAGCATTCGACTCCGGCTCAGGTCATGATCTCATGGTTCAGTTCAGCCCCGCGTTGGACTCTGTGCTGAGAGCTCAGAG
Source organism: Panthera uncia (assembly GCF_023721935.1). Taxonomy (NCBI): domain Eukaryota; kingdom Metazoa; phylum Chordata; class Mammalia; order Carnivora; family Felidae; genus Panthera; species Panthera uncia. The sequence continues at coordinate 85,325,143 of NC_064808.1, read as the reverse complement.
CCTGGAGTCTGCTTTGGATTCTCTGTCTCCCTCTCTCTCTGCCCCTCCCCCATTCATGCTCTGTCTGTCTCTCTCTCTCTCAAAAATAAATAAATACTTTAAAAAGATTCATATATATCCACAATACCATTATTACACCTTAAAAAAAAATCTGATAGTTGCTCAATATTATTAAATCTAGTCAAAGTTGAAATTTTCCTAATTGTCTCAAATTTCTTTTTAACAGCTAGCCTACAAATATCTTTACCAACCATGTGTCACGCTTGTGCTAGGCAATAAAGACAAGTTCTATATGACGGTTTTTACCTTCAGAAGTCTAGTAGAGGCGGCAGGCACGTAAAGCAAAAATCACAATAAAACACAAAAAGTGCTATAATAGAGCCATGAACAGAGTTCTAGGGACACCTGACAGAAAATGACTCAACTCTCACTGTGTCCTCCACCCACTTCAGACATTTACTCCCATGGTCATATCCTAGACCTTGTTATCCTCAATAAGTGCAGAGCCTCCCGCCTTACGCCAATTCTGTGCATCGTCCACTCTAAAGCTATCTCTAGCTTTCTAGCGCACATCCTCAAATACCTGGACTCAACAATCCTTCTATCTCACTACCACCTACAATCTAGTCCTTGTCACCTATTTGCAGTCTTAAGTCTTCTTGATGTTTTCCCTCCCTTCTTTCCACACATTAAGCAAAGTCGTTCGCTGTCAGCACTCCCTCGTGTATGCTCTTGATTGCCATCCCTGCTCCATCACTTTTGCTGTGTTGCACGTGCTTGGGAGAAACTACTGTGCAATCCAATTCTCCAGCTGCTCTGCACTGACATTATTGCAGCAAACGGAGCTGGAAAATGACACCCAGCATGCTAGTGGTCTTATTTTAATGTCATGACCATGAACCTCAAGGGAGCTCTTACCTTGCAGGCAGTCATGCTGTACCTCCCTAGAACACTGACTTTCTTACTTTCCTAAATGCCTTGTCACACCATCTCTTCTCTTTTCAAGTCCTGTAAAAGCTGGCAACCCTACATCTGTCCCATCACCCTAGTCCAACATACTCTCGTTCTTGACCTGAACTGTTGAAATAGATTCCAGCTGGCCTCCCGTCCTCACTCTTGCTCCAATGAAAGCAAAAGTGACATTTTTTTTATCCAGCATGACATTTCAACACATAAATTCACATCACAGGTACTCCCTGATCAGAACCATTTAAGACTTCTTATCATGCTTAGAATAATATCCAAATTTCTTACCATTATCCACAAAGCCTACCTGATCTGGCTCCAGCCTACCCCATCCTATATGATTCTCTCTGATTTATTTCTTTCAGACAGTGGAATGAAACCTATGATTAAGTTTGATGAAGAAATCCTACTTCTGAAAAAAAGTTTACAAATCAAAGATGCAGAATGTGCTATCTTAAGAATTCCTATCCCAGAATCTCAAGTTAGGGGAGATATAACTGAGGGGGAAGGATCTCCTATTGCTGGGTACTCTGGTCATGCTGGAAAAGAAGTAAATAGTAAATGAGGATGGGGGTGGGGCAAAGGAAATGACAGATAAGAAACTTTCCTCAGTGGGGGCACCTGGATGGTCAGTCGGTTAAGCATCCAACTCTTGATTTCAGCTCAGGTCATGATCTCACGGTTTATGAGTTTGAGACCCACTTTGGGCTCTCTACTGACAACACAGAGCCTGCTTGGGATTCTCTCTCTTCTCTCTCTCTGCCTCTCCCCTGCTCTCTCTCTCTCTCTCTCAAATAAATAAACATTTAAAAGAAGAAGAAGAAGGAGGGGGAGAAGAAGAAGAAGAAGAAGAAGAAGAACGGGAAATAATTTCCCTCAGCAGCCCACCTGATTACCTGTCTATACACAGAAACACTCGTTAATTTACAGAAAACATGGAAATGAATGTGGACCTTTAAAAACTGAGTTGGTGAAACTTTCTCTCTCATTATACCTGCTAAACACATCCAGTTTTTCATCATGGGAATTGAGATGCTGCTGCAACTGCTCCGAGCTTATAAATCGGCGGTTACATTCGTAGCAGGGCCAATTCTTCTCCTGCTCGCGAAGAACTGTAGTCACAGGAGAGAAATCATAGAGGCTAATGATCAACAGACAGTGATAAACTCAAGTGCCCAGTACTTCCACCAATGTCATCTCACGGGTAGCCCAGCGTTCATAAACGTAGTGTCTGCTGTTTGCATTACTGTTTTGTGATAAAATCAAAGGCTACAGTTTGACAAAGAGTAGTTGTTAGGATCTTATTTTCTTCTACATTCATGTATGACATCAAAGAACAAACTCTGTCATACTACCCTTTGACACCTCCCCAACAGACACACACACACACACACACACACACACACACACACACAACCTCACCACACCGGAAAGGCAGAAATGTGCTACAATGGAAATCTGGATTCAGATACCTTAGTGATTCAGATCCAGGTTTTATAATCTGAAGGCATATTTTGTCACAAAAAAAACCTTAAAAGTCAATGCTCAATAATAAAATGTTACAGTATCTACTAAATATCTACTAAAGTTGATTATTGGCACACCCGATCCCAGCAATTCCACCCCTGAATACACACCCCACAAAAATATACACAAATGTTCGCTAAAGACACGTAGAAGAATGTTCACAGTGGCACTTTTCAAATTAGCCCAAAACTGGAAACAACCCTGTTGCATCATAAAGAATTTGGCTGGATTTTATCCCTGGTTCCTGGCAAATAACCTGTAAGTCTTTGGAATTTCCCATGTAATAGGAGTGTTTGTTGTTATTCGTTGTGGTCTTTGACCATACCTGAGTTTCTGCTAATATGACTTAGGATGGGGGCTGCCTGTGCCAGAAAGCTGAACCATGTGATTACAGGGTTGGGGCTTTGAAACAGGTGGTATCAGCCAGGGAGTAAGAGCTGGAGAGTAAGTTCAATCGTGTGCCCAAATGATTCTATCAACCATTCCTATGTTGTGATGCCTCAATAAAAACTCTGCACACTGAAGCTCAGGAGAGCTTCCCTGGTTGGAAATCACGTATCACTGTGCCAAGGAAGTCACATGGCCTAGCAACATGGAAGCTTTGCATTTGGGACCCTCACAAACCCTGCCTTAAGTATGTCTTCATTTGCCTGGTCTTGATGTGTGTCCTTTATAATCCTAAGTATAGCACTTTTCTGAGTTCCGTGAGTCACTCTGGTAAATTATCTAGCCTAAGGAGATACTAGCTCCCTAAACTGTAGTTAGTTGGTCAGAAATACAGGTAGCATGGGAACCCCAAGCTTGCAGATAGTGTCTGAAGTGAAGAGAGTCTTGTAAAAGACGTGGCCTTTAACTTGGAAAAACGTAACCTAACCCAGGTAGTGTCAGAAGTGCACTGTGCAACCTAGATTTTCATCTACAGTTAAATAGATAAATGAATTATGGTATATTCATACAAGAGAACACCAAATAGCAGTGAGGATGAACGAATTACAAGAATATACAACAATATGGATAAATTGTACAAATAAATGTTGAGCAAAATATTCCCAGACATACATCATATAATTCTACTTATATGAAATTTGGTAACAAGCATATTATATCTGTGGTATCAGAAGTCAGGAGATCCATTACACTTGGGAGTGAAGAAGAATTGGAAAAAGGCACAATGGACTTCCAAGGTACAGCTCATGTTGTGTTTCTTGATCTGAATGCAGGTTACATAGATATGCTCACTTTATGAAAATTCATCAGGCTGTATACTTATGATTTGTGCATTTCTCTGTATGTAAATTATACTTCACTAATATTTATATCAAAAACAAAGTCAGTGCCTGTCTTGCTAATGTCCTCAGAGATGATTAAATCTAGATAGAGATCATCCTCTGGTCTAGGTTCTAATTTAGTATTTGGAGGTTTTCATTATATTAAATACTGTTTTCCAGCACCCACGAAAGAAATGTAAACATGTCCCTGTCATTTGATCCTAGAATTAGACAGGGATATGTAGCTGGAAAAACAAAACAAAACAAAACAAAACAAAAAAAATACTGGAATATCATTAGATATATAGAGGTAGAAAAATTGGGAGATTGCATAATGATGTAATATATACAATTTACAATTCATATAGAAAATAGAAAAAAGTCCAATCACCTTTCCTTTCTTCCTCAGAAATGTCATGAATTTTCTGGTTCACAAACTCAGCATAGGATGCAGCATACCACACCTGCAAGAACCAAGTACGGCATCAAGAACTAAAGGACATCACCAGATGTTCTGTGCATGCGTAAATTCTTTCTCCTGCTTGCATAAAACAATTCAGGCTTTCCCACAACCCACAAAAAACAAACAAACAACAAAAAGATCGCACTGGGAGCCGATCTCTTTCACACCAGATGGTCAGTCAGGAAGCTCACATGCCAAGACACACTCACTGTGTGTTTTCTTTTTCCTTTTTAAAAAATTGTCTTTGTTATCAGAACAACTTCACAAGAGATAATATTAATAGTCTCTTCATCAAAATAAAGCATAGCCTTCTGGTTGTTTTATCTGTATGTAAACACGGGTTTTCACACAGCTGGAATCATAGTGGCTTCCACCCCAACATGTCACCCAATGGTCTTGCTGGGATCACCAATGAGGATTTCAAACGCTACCACACTCTCCTGAGTCTCCTCCTCCCTCCAATCTCACTGGCTGCTTCTGCTCAGTCTCCTCGTCGGACTCTTCCTTTCTCAGCTTCCTCAGAGCTTAATCCAAGTCCAGGGCCTTCTTATTTTTCCCTAAAGTGACCGCATCTATTTCCAACCAACTCTACGTCGACAGCTCCCAAATTAATATCCCTATCCCAGACCCTCCCTCTCTGTTCCTTCTACATACATTCCATGCCTACCTGGTATTTGGCATGCTTTACAAACAGCTCAAACTTAACATGTCCAGAATTGAATTCTAGTTGCTTCCCTATTGCACCCCTACCCCTGGCCATCTTTTTCATCTCAATAAATACCCTGCCTTCCAACCAACTGCTCAGACTTGAAACCTAAAAGGTATCTCATATTTCTAAGTGTCCTTCTGTCATCCTTCAGCAAGAACTGTGAACAGCTCAAATGTTCTCCAACTCTGCTTCTCCCACCAAGATGCATGCCAAGACGCGCTCTTGCCTGTTGTTCTAAAAGCCTCCTCTTTTCCACTCTTGCTCCCTCCAATCCATTCTTGACACAGGAGCAGAGAAGGCTTCTAAAAACATAATCAGATTTCATCATTCCCATGTTTAAACAGCTTCTCACTCATAAAAAACATGCCATGTTCGATGACGGTCTCTAAAGGGCTCCATGATCTACTCCAGGTCTTCTCACTCTCCCTTACTGCCTTTCAGCAAGAGGGCCTGCTTGCAGTTTCTCAAACAGGCTAAGATCTTTCCCACCCCAACCTTTGCCCTTGCTGGTCCACCATCAGGAGTGTTGGGTTCTTCCCCTTCACCTCCCCTAGCCCTTGTACAGCACTGGCTCCTTCCCATTCCATAGTCCCTCACCTACTTATCATCTCCTCAGTGAGGCCTTCCCTCTCCAGCATTTCTAAATTGGTCCCTTGCCTGCTATCTGCTCTTTCTGCACCATTTGTTTCCTTCATAGTTCCTACCACTATTTGATATTACAGTTGACCCTTGAACAACAGGAATTTGAACTGCATGGGTCCACTTATACACAATTTTTTTTATAGTAGAGTACTGTGAATGCACTTTTTCTTCCCTATGACTGTCTTTTTTTTTTTTTTAATACTTATTTATTTATTTTGAAAGAGAAAGAGAGAGGGGGAAGGACAGAGAGGGAGAGAGCATCCCAAGCAGGCTCCACACCGTGAGCGCAGAGCCTGACATGGGGCTCAATCCCATGAACCCACGAGATCATGACCCAAGCCAAAACCAAGAGTCAGACTGCTCAACTGACTGAGCCACCCAGGCACACCCCCCCCCCGCCGCCATGATTGTCTTAATAGTATTTTCTTTACTGTAGTTTACTTTATTGTAAGAATACAACATATAATACATACAGTATACAAAATGTATGTTAATCAAGTGTTTATGTTATTGGTAAGGCTTCCAATCAATGGTAGGCTATTAATAGTTAACTTTTTGGAGAGACAAAAGTTCTGTGTAGATTTTCAAATGCCTGCGGGGTCAGCACCCCTACTCCCCGTTTTGTTTAAGGCTCAACTGTATTTGCTTATTTACATCTTTCTGCCCACTTTGCCTCTAGAACACAGGCACCAGTCTGTCTCTTCTTAGTGTCTGAAACAGAGTTTCAGGAGTTCAATATATTAATTGCCAAATGAATTAATCATGTATAATTGTTATGACACACTATTTTAACTATATGGAAATATTTGAGACCTCATTTTTAATTGTGGAATAATATTCTACAGAATCTGTGTTCTGTAATTTACTTGACCAGGACCTGTAGTTGGATTTTGAGTTTATCATTTTGCTGTTATAAATTCTACCCTATTCCATCAATTCCAAGATGTTTATTTCTCTTATTTTAATATCTCAGACCATCTCACTATCCATGGCATTCTGCAATTACTGCTGTAATGTAGCTTTCTTTCACTACCTGTTCGTTTCTCTTGTACAAACCTGGCCATGCTCTTTACACTGTTTTCACCTCATTCAGTTGTGTGCCCCACCGGCACTCCATGACTTATTAACACTTGACAAGAAATGCAAAATAAAGAAAAAAAGAAAAAAAAAAGCCATCTCCCTGAGAATAAATAAAGGAAATGTCAAAGCAATGCAAGGCTGGTGTGATCACCTTATAGGACTTCTATGAATACACCAAACATCAAATTGTCAGAAACTTCCTACTGACTTAATGAAAAACCACCTAACTTCCAAAAATATGTGTTTTAATTGAGGGAAAAGACATATGGGTTCAGTCAGTGAGAAAGCATAGGGTCAAAACTTGCACAGAAATGCCATCAGTAGTTTGGAAAAATATCCAAGAGGCAACAGTAGATCATTTATTTTAAAAATACTACAGCATCGGGGCGCCTGGGTGGCTCAGTTGGTTAAGCGTCCGACTTCGGCTCAGGTCATGATCTCGCAGTTCGTGGGTTCTAGCCCTGCATTGGACTCTGTGCTGACAGCTCAGAACCTGGAGCCTGCTTCGGATTCTGTATCTCCCTCTCTCTGCCCCTCCCCGACTTGCACACACTCTCTCTCTCAAAAATAAATAAACATTTTTTTTTTAAATACTACAGCATCACAAACACCTTGATGGCACAGAAGACAACAGATAAACAAAACACAAATATCCATGACAAAGTAAAACAGTGATTCTGGGTTTTTTTTAAATGTTATGGGCGTCTAGGTGGTTCACTTTGTTAAGCACCTGAGTCTTGATTTCGACTCAGGCCATGATCTTGCAGTTTGTGGGATTGAGCCCCAAGTTGGGCTCTGCACTGACAGCTCAAAGTTTGCTTGGTATTCTCTCTCTCCCTCTCTCCCTGCAACTCCCCCCACCCCCCGCTCTCTCACTCTCTCTCTCAAAACAAATAAACTTAAAAAAAAGTTACACTGTACACAAAGGCAGTTTATACCTTAACCAATTTTCTGCTTATATGTGCCTTTTTAAGTATGCAGAAATGTGGTATGATTTCAAAATTATCTCTAAATAAGTCTAACACAGCTCCTACAATAAGTAGAAAATTACTTTTTGGTGATAAAAATAAGCACAATAACATAGCTTAAAGTGGCAACATGTTTTTTCTTAATGGTGTATAAAATAATGGTTCATCTTCAAGTCCTGGGTATCTGAGTCAGTGAAACACGGTATTACAAAATTAGAATGTATCTAGTTCTATCTTTGTTTATAATTATTTCCTCAGACTAATTTTCAAGGACTGGATTTACCAAGCCAAGTACATTTTTACTACACACAGCCAGAAATAATCCCATAAAATACTGCAATTTTGTAACAAATATCCCTATTTTTTAAACCCTCACATTCATTGTACTACATCCATTTATTTTTTGCTAATTTAAATTAATAAAAATAGTAACTCAGAGTTGTTTTAAGGGTTTTATAATTATCAACATTGAAAAAACATTTTTTAATATTTCTTTACTAGTGATTCCTCCTCCAAATAAAGTCTGTTCCTGGTATTCAGTCATGTGTCTGTGTGGATACCAAAAAGGGTAGAGGTGTTTTCTCTGTTTTTTATCTTAAACCTTTTAACGTGTATTACAAATACTTCTCCCACCCTGTTGCTTCCTTTGCATCTGTTGTTTTGGTTGTTTGTTACACTGATAGTCTTATTTAATTGTTTCTGCCTGTCTTTACCACTACAGTTCTATCTACTGATTTAAGAGAGAAAATAATCTCCCTTCCTCAGTCGAGAAGTATTCACTTTGGTATCAAGAATTTACTGCGATGGATAATATGAGATATGAATCTCCTTTCGTATATTTTCTTTGGGGCTAATGAATCATCTAGTTGATGGTTTCAAAGACACGGGTTTTGAATAACTTTTGAACAAAGCCTAGGTCTTTGTTCTCCCCCTAAAAAGGTACGTATTTCTCACTCTTACCCCATTGAAGCACTGTGCAATTCAGTGTTCATGTACTGATAAAATCATTTCTCACCTCTTTTTTCATTTATATCAAGAATTTTTCCTTAGAATCACAGCAGAATTTTCATTATGTCATCAAGAGTTAATATTTAGACAAATTTCTATGGTTATCCCCCCAAAATATATTCCTGAAATCAGAAGGCAGTGCATAGAATTCTTTGGGTAAAACGAAGTAATCCGGTAAAGAGATCTTGCCTATACATCTAAGTTTGATTTTATAAGATTTCCTGTTTCCAACCAATTCTGCAGAGTGTGTAAATGACATTAAGTGACCCCAACTTTAATCACTCCATCACAAATACCAGTCTGTTCCCCAAACACAACTACCTCTTTACCCATGGGCCTTATTGTAGGCGTTGGACAGACCCCAAAGTCATACACTTTTCATTCTGTTTTTTTTTTTTTTAATGTTTATTTTTGAGAGAGAGAGAGTGACCGAGTGTGAGTGGGAGAGGTGCAGAGAGAGAGGGAGACACAGAATCCGAAGCAGGCTCCTGGCTCCGAGCTGTCAGCACAGAGCCTGACGCAGGGCTCAAACCCACAAACCGTGAAATCGTGACCTGAGCCGAAGTTGGACGCTTAACTGACTGAACCACCCAGGCGCCCCTCATTCTTTTTCATTTATGGAATTACCACAGATGTACTGTACACAGCAGGTACTCAATAAGTAAGCAAATTATAAGGAAAGGAACATTTTTATAAGAATCCCACTTCAGAGAAAAAATAAGAAAAGCGTGAAACAATCACTATTTCTGACAAAGGTACCACGGCCCCCAGCACTGTACCTTCAGTTCCTGTTTGGGTTCTACATTCTTTATTGTTGTGTAATACACATGGTGGCCATATTGGTAAGCCACCAGGTTCTGCTCCAGGTGATTCTGGGCTGGACGTACGAACATCATCCAGTTACACAGGGTCTCATCAGACAACTCAAACCACAGGTCTTCATGCAAATCCCTGTCTTTTCTGTCCCCTTTCTCAAGAGAAACCTGTAACCAAAGAGAACGTAAAAAGCCACACCAAAAAAACAAACAAAACTTTTAACATGCATTAGTGTAGTAATATACAAAACACTGCTCCTTAAATTAACCATGTATCCTTATTCTTCCTTTTGTATCTAGAAAGATACAGGCACTGTGTCTTGCCAAATGTAAAAGGAAAAGGACATTTTCTGAGAATTACCTGGCAAAATGTTAAAGTTAACAATCTCACTGTAGCTTCAGTTGAGGCTTCATCATTAACTAACACATCAAAAAAATGCTGTAAATAAGCCGGGAAATCAAAGCAAAATACTCTCTAGTTCCTTACAAGTTACTTACTTTAGGGATTCAACTGCATTCACTTCTAATGAGTAGCCTAGGGGCACCTTGGTGGCTCAGTCGGTTAAGCGGTTAAGCTCCCGACTTCAGCTCACGTCATGATTTCAGGGCTTGTGGGTCTAAGCCCCGTGTCAGGCTCTGTGCTGACAGCTCAGAGCCTGGAGCCTGCTTTGGATTCTGTGTCTCCCTCTCTCTCTGCCCCCCTCCCTCCGTTCACGCGCTCTCTCTCTCTCTCTCTCAAAAATAAATAAACATTTAAAAAAAAATTATGAGTAGCCTAGTGATATGTATTTCTCTTTACAAAGTAACATTCTTTCTTGGAGATCTTGAGCATTCACCAAAGAAAACCTCCCCATGACAACAGATGATTTCTCAAAAACCACACCCCAAATATTCTCCCTTCCTGCTGCCCTTTCGTGGTTCTCCAGAGTGGATCTCCAAGAAGCAGACAGCGCAGAGGTTGGATACAAGCAAAAGCATCAAATGTGAAGAACAGGGATCAGTATAAATACACTTTAATATTAGGTGAGCTGTTCTTTAACAACAGCTTCAACAGTTCAGACCTGTTTCAGAAACTGAAAAGTAGTCTTCCTATTTTAGGGAAATTGTCCTCTCCCAAAAATAAATATTTAAACAAAAAGAAGAAAGAAAAGGAGATTGGGAGACATGGAGAGACACAGGGATAAGTGCGCGCACAGAGGAAAGGCATGAGGACACAGAGAGAAGGAGGCTGTCTACAAGCCGAGGAGAGAGCCCTCAGAGAAAACCAACCCCACCAGCACCTGCATGTTGGCCTTCCAGCCTCCAGCGCTATGAAAAAAAATAAATTTCTGTTCTTGAAACCACCCAGACTGTGGTAGTTGTGACAGCAGCTCCAGCAGACAATGCAGCCCCTGAGAATGGCCACCTCTCAGAATAATCCCGGAGGGGGCTGAAACTGCAATCTCCAATTTATTGGGGAGAGAGAAAATGTTTCCCTTCCAAACAAATTCAGCAGGGAAAGAAAATACTAGCAAACAACTGCTATGGAATTAAGAAAATCAGTAGGAAAACATGTGCCTCTTTAAAAGGTATTAAGAGCAAGAGTGAACTATAATAAAGCAGAAATTACCTTCAGATGAATGTAACAGTCTTTCAGTTCGGACTCCCTGACAAGGGGTCCCTCCACAGGGCCAAACTGGGTGCGCTTGGGAATGCGCCTTTTGGAGAACACCCCTCCAAGGAACCTGTCGATGTAGAGGACCAGGGGGAGGCTCGCTCGCGCTCTAGTGAGCACAGGCCGATTGGGGATTGGATGCAAGGGGCCATGCTTTGGGCACACTGAAGAATGAGCGTTATTACACTCTTCACACCCTGCAAAAGAAAGAAAATCTTAAAGTCAAATTCCTGAACATCACCTGATCTCAAGTAAAAAGTTCTAACCTGAAGCCTGCCCCCCCCCATCTAAGGTTGCAAGCCAAAATCCAATTAACTCCTACAATTATACTACCCGTTCAATTGTAATATACCAGCTTTCATAGACTGTAGACCAATAAAATCCTGTCCCTTTCCTCTAAAAGCCAGAATTTGCTTGTGCCTATCAAAAATAATACACAGGCAGTGATTTATTTCTCTACTGGAGATTAAGTCACATAGTAGTCCACTAAATTTACAAATCAATTATAACAGTTCTGAAAAGAAAAAAAGAAGAGCTTATTAGGATAAATGCTGCAAAATCTGGTAAGACAAAATAGGTGAATTTTATAGTATGTAAATTATAGCTCAGTGAAGCTATTTAAAAAACCCTGACAATACCATTTAATCAGTTTCCTCAAAGGGAGTCATAGAAGCCTCATTGTCTGGGAATGTCTAACTCAAACAGAGCACGATGCAGAGTTTGAGATTTCAATGCATATTGTGGGAAGATAATGCTAAGATGAATGAATGAATTTAGCATTCCATCCTGCATTCTCTTGAATGATAGCACAGACCAGACAGGACACATTTCCAGCTCTTTCTAGGAGTGATAACTTTGCACTCAGCATCTACACTCAGTCTCTCTTTCCCAGTGGTACCTATTTGTAAGCTAACTGCCAGCACTAGATATAAATGGCCACAAAACAGAGAAAAGTGCCTGGACTACACAGGCATCCTACTCATGACCCTTAACCACATTTAATTAACCAAACGTCTTTCACCCAACTGCAGCTGTGTGATGACCTGGCTTAGGAAATAGGTACTTTTCAATTCCTACAATTCTCCAATAACAGAGAGTTACTTTGTATTACTATTTGTAAGATAAAGTAACCTTATGTGTATTTGACTAAGGAGTTGCTTTGAAAACTCAGGAATTCAAGGAAAAACAAAATGAGGAAGTTCTCTATTGCCCATGGAGGTGAGCACTGGCCCCAAGCACACAGACTTTCCCATCACCACACAGAAGGTCCCAGGAAAGAGTTGGCGCGTCCACAAAGTTCTGAACAGCCTCAGTAATTCAACTAAATGAGATACGAACTTCGCCATGTAAGCATGAAAATCGATGAAAAGCAGCAATGATTTGGTAGGTGAAAGCAGGAACCCTCCCATTCTCTCCCAAAGCAGACAGTACAGAGAGGCAGTAAGTGTGGCAGTTAACGGGGGTCACACTGGAGCCAGACCACCTGAGCTGCAATCCTGACTTTCAATTAACATCATCTCTGGAAAGCGACCAACCCCATCAAAAGGCTATGGAAAGCATTAAGTAACTCAGAAAATGTACCACCGGTGCCTACAATATAATAGGCATGTTTAAAAGGTTACTGTGAAGAGAGGCAAGACAGCAAAGCAAACTTGTTGAAGCTGAAGTGGCAGAAAGTTCCAGGACTGGACAAACATACCCCAGTGGTGTGACAGCTCAAGGGCTGGTCTCAGAGACTTGGGCTCCGAACCCGATCCACCACTCATTCCTGCGTGACGTGTACCACTCACAGAGCAGGCTGCTTAGCTTCTTCTGACCATCGGTTCACTCATCACTAAAATCTGAACCCACGAGAAAGCATCAGCGCCTCCCTCACAGGCTGCGGCGGGGACTGAGTACGATGGCACACGCAGAGCAGGAAGCACGGCATCTGCACACAGGAAGCCCTCAGCACATGGTAACCATGTTGCTGTGACCACACACACTCCCAAGGAACAGCTCATACTTACATAAGTCATGCGGGTCAAAGGGCCGAGGCGGATCCGGTTCCCAGTCATCCAGGTCTGTGTCTTCACCATCCTCCTCCTCTTCTTCCTCAGTGTCTTCATCCTCATCCTCATCCTCTTCCTCTTTGGCCTCCAGTCTACCCATAGGGTTCTGCAGTGTTGCCAAAGGGTCTGAACCGTCCACACCCTCAATTGAAGGTAACACCTGGTTATGCACCGGTAATGAGGCCTGGACAAAGTTTAGCCATAAAGTTAGCACACATTTGCTTTCACCTGGCTGGTAAACACACACACACACACACACACACACACACACACACACACACACTACGAGGTTCTGGTGGAAGATGTTCATCACATCAGCTCCCTTCAAGACCCTGAAGAAGAAACTATTTCCAGCTCTAGGCTGCGGCTGCCTTCATCTTTGCAATTTCTACCCCACATCTGGGAAAGCTGTTAAGAAAGCCTGGGCGCTCCCTGCTTTAGTGCCTGCCCTGTCTCCTCAGAGATTTCAAACCTTTCCATACCTTCTCAGTGTATCCGTGGTGTCATGTCTCAACATCTGAACTCAATTTTGAGTGTGCGTATGTGTGTGTGTGTGGGGGGGGGGGTCCCCTCCTGCCTTTTCAGGGTGGACACAACACAGTGTAAGTAATAATTTGACCAATATTCAACCACTTCACTTTTAAAACTAAACACACGGCAGGGGGCGGGGGTGGTGCCTGGGGGCTCAGTCGGTTAAGCGTCCAACCCTTGATTTCAGCTCAGGTCATGATCTCACAGTTCGTGGGTTCAAGCCCAGTGTTGGACTCTGTACTGACAGTGCAGACACCTTTTTAAGACACCTTAAAAAGTTCCCTACCTAAGTAAGTGTCACGGGGTTATATGCTACCCCAGGTTCTTTTATCCAATCTTATTTCCACTGCCCGTACTCAAGTCAAGTCACTTTCCTGTTCAATAAATAAAGCAAGTTTTTTAAATGCCTACTCCTTTTTTCTTTATCTTCCCATATGTTGCCGTCCCCGCCCAGAAGGCTCTTCCCCCACCAATCTCCCAAACCCTGTCGTGTTCCAGTTTCTCCATGAACCATCTCTGAACACTCTAGTCCTCCCTGATTCTCCTCTGCTCTGATCCCTGTAGCATTTGGAGTCATGGAATCCCATTCTACAACATCCCTCTGCTCCAACATTTCATCATCTCACCAGACAGGTCAAATCATTTGGAATCATTCAGTGATGGTTCCGTGAGGCCGAGTTCTCCCTGTCTCCATGCAGGAGGCAGCGCCTGCACCTTTCCTCTCAAGTAGGACAGAATTGGCGAAGATAAGAGGCTCTGCAAATACTCCAAGACCAAAACCCCTACCTCATTCAAGCATTTTCACATGGCCAAATTTCCAGATCCCTCACCATCCTGTTGTCTTCAAGTATTCATCAATGGAGTCCACATTTTCAAATGAATATGGCTTCAGATTACATTAGCATTGATGACAGCCATTGTTCCACTACTGACCCAGTTTGAACTTGAAAATAACTAAAATCCCTGAGTCCCTTCTTCCTCCCACAGAGTGCTATTAAACCATTTTACTCCTCCTCATGACTTAAATAGCTGATTTTTACTTAAATGGGGGGGGAGGGGGGCAGGCAGATTTTGCATTTATCTCCAGTAATTTCATTTTGTTACTTTTTCTCTTCTTCCAGTCTGCCAAGATCCTTTAGAGTCTTGATTCTGATGCCTCACACATTAGCTATTTCTCATAGCTTTGTATCCAGTGCCAAACACCATCTAGGTTTCAATTAGCGTGCATTTGCATGTGAGTCCTTCTTGCCTCTCCAACTGCACCTCGAGGAAGTAGACCATGGGCTTTGGACTCACACAGACTTGGATTAAAATCCCGGCCCCACTAGTGAGTTAATAAAGCCTCTCTGAACCTCAGTTTCTTTACCTGTCAAATGGACATAGTCATACATGCCTCATTAGTTGTTGTGAGGATAAAATGAAACACTATGTATATGAGGCCAGTAGTAGAGTATCTGGCATTTAGTAACTGCTTGATTTAATAATAATCAACTACTATCACAAGTTCTTTAAGGACTGAGATATCACATACTTCCTCCACAACCTTAAAAGAGCATGTAGCAGGGATTCAATGAAGATTCATTTATAGAAATACATTTGGCCCTTTAGGAAATGACATTAATCTCTTCAGCCACGTAAAGGAACTCTACTGTATTCACAGAAAGTCCTTTTTCAGTAGTGCTTCTTTTTTTTTTTTTTTTAAGCGAGAGAGAGAGTGTGCGTGAGCAGGGGAGAGGGAAGGGACAAAGGGAGAGAGAGAGAGAGAGAGAGAGAGAGAGAGAACATTTAGCAGGTTCCATGCCACAGAGCCCGATGAGGGGCTTGATCCCAAGACCCTGAGATCAATACCTGAGCAGAAATCAAGAGTAGGATGCTCAACCAACTGAGCCACCCAGGTGCTCCTCAGTCGTGCTTCTAAGAACTTCTCAAACTCCATGAAGAAACAGTATTGTCTGTGTTTACAGAATCTGACCTGGACAGCTGTACAGCAGCTTACGATTACTGCCCAATATTTGAAGCACTCAGGCTCCAGAGAGCAGATAAAATCAGTTACCTCAAAATAGCATGAGCATGTTTAAACATGCATTCATTTAACCCAGGAGCCAGACTCGTATATGACATTCCATCTCTGGCTCAGGGCCTTTTAGAAGCTTTTATATGAGAGAACAAAATCCTGAGAGATGCTTCAGCATCACAATAAAAACAGGATAAAACATCCACTGAAGTGAGACTCGTCAAGGAAAAGAACGAGGGACTTCTGGCAATGAAACTGCGTGCGTCACCTCCCCCCGGATCCTCTCCTGATCCTGCAACCAAGCTATTCTTGCTATCTCAGAGTGCGTTTTCCTTATCACCCTTTATTCGAAGCCACTTAAATTTCATGCCAGCGTTAGTGATGAATGTTATCACACTGAACAAACTAAAGCATATATATCCACCTCTACTCCACATAAATTCTTTATCACGTTGCAGAGCCAACCGAAACGAATGAATTCAGTAACCCAGAGTTATCCCAGTGAAGCTGTGATGCATTTTTTCCCAACAGATGCTGCTAGAGAGACTGTGGTTGGGCAAGGTTACCGCTGGCTTCTGGCCACTGCTGAGAAAGCTGACATTAAAATAGTACCAACAACCTCCTCCTCCCCTGTGCTGGAACACTCCTGAAAGGCTGTAGCGACTAAAAGGCTTGAATCCTTCAGCATTAGCTTGAAGAACTGACGCTAAAGCAGAGGTTGTGTATAGACCAGAATCACGCGAGATACTGTGAGCGTTAGTGTCGATGATAATCACTTCTAGGTAACCAGTGTATTTCTAGGTAGCACAGACCTTAATACACAGTGGGCACACCTTACAAATTTGTTTAATTAATAATTCAAAGCCAATTGACATTTCTGGAGAGCTAGGCATGTCTTTAAATTCCTTTGAGGTCGGGTAACACTACCACACGGCTCCTAAGTGACAGAGAGGGAATTCAAATTCAGACTCTGCCCTGCTTTTTCCACTCCGTCACAGTGGCACCTATGTGGTTAAGTCTGTTCAAGGAGGGCACCAGAGGAGGTAAACATCACACACACCTTGAATACCAGAGCAACAAGGTAACCACACCTGCTCCGGAGGCACCAACCAGGCAGTGAGGAGGCAAGCTGTGTGTGCCAAGTTCACTCACAGGAAGTGAGTAAGCAACAAAAATATGTTAATCCTATGCACTTTATCATGCACAACAAAACACAGGACAAGGAAAAAGAATGTGTTCAACTTATGGTACACTTTCTCCTGCCCACTTAATATCAGTCTCCGTAATTATTTCTGAAATTACATAATGCATTTCAGGATACAATGTATCCCAGAAGTGAAATATGAAACTACATTGGACAGCAGCAAACACAACAGAATGCTTCTGGATTCCTACTGAGACCAATTATCATTGTAGCATATTTCCTTCTCAGTGTGTGGGGAGTCACACATGTTCATTTTCAGAAACAAAGGGGAGAGCGTGCTTCTAGGTCTGGAGAGTGCCAGTGTCTTCCTTAAGGACAAGGGATGCACATATATGAAAAAGGCTTCAGATGAATGTTGCCACCACTATAAACAACTGAAAATAGGAAAGTTTTTGCTAAGGGGAGAGGGGAAAAAGCACTCATCCGCTGTGGTAAACTGTCACTCTTAACTTCCTATCTAGAATTTTTCCAGGTCACAGAATGAACTGACCATCTCTAAGGTATTTATTAGAGGCAGAAATAAAAGCCATGCTGGTTGAAAGGAAACTGCAAGAAGGAAAGGTGCTAAGCCAATAGTTACACCACCTCGTAACACCAGGGCTCAGAGAGCTCTCCGACTACAAAACATGAGAGGAGCAGATTGTTTCTGGAGATTAGAGAAAATGAAGGGCTCTTTGAGGTGCCAAGGGCAGCAAAACTTCTAATTAAAACTATGCCTTGATATTAAAACAACAAAATGCCATTTTGCCTATCAGATTGGCAAAATTTGAAAAGAATGCAAATACTCAGTGTGGCAAGGGTGAGTGGAAATAGGTATTCGCACGTATCGTTAGTGGGAAGGTAAATTCTTCAGCATCTGCAAAGCAATTTAGAGAGTCTTATCAAAATAACTTTCCCAAGTGCTCACTTCCGCAGCACATATACAAAATAACTCCCTCTCATCCCCGCAAATAACTTTCCCGTTTATAATAACAATTTTCAATCCCAGACTTTAGCCTCTACTACAAAGCTGTAATCATCAAGACAGCATGGTATTGGCACAAAAACAGACACATAGACCAGTGGAATACAATAGAAACCCCAGAATTAGAACCACAAAAGTATGGCCAACTAATCTTTGACAAAGCAGGAAAGAATATCCAATGGAAAAAAGACAGTCTCTTTAACAAATGGTGCTGGGAGAACTGGACAGCAACATGCAGAAGAATGAAACTAGACCACTTTCTGACACCATTCACAAAAATAAACTCAAAATGGATAAAGGACCTGAATGTGAGACAGGAAACCATCAAAACCCTAGAGGAGAAAGCAGGAAAAAACCTCTCTGACCTCAGCCATAGCAATTTCTTACTTGACACATCCCCAAAGGCAATGGAATTAAAAGCAAAAATGAACTATTGGGACCTCATGAAGATAAAAAGCTTCTGCACTGCAAAGGAAACAATCAACAAAATTAAAAGGCAACCAACAGAATGGGAAAAGATATTTGCAAATGACATATCGGACAAAGGGCTAGTATCCAAAATCTATAAAGAACTCACCAAACTCCACACCGAAAAACAAATAACCCAGTGAAGAAATGGGCAGAAAACATGAATAGACACTTCTCTAAAGAAGACATCCGGATGGCCAACAGGCACATGAAAAGATGCTCAACGTCGCTCCTCATCAGGGAAATACAAATCAAAACCACACTGAGATACCACCTCACATCAGTCAGAGTGGCTAAAATGAACAAATCAGGAGACTATAAAGGCTGGAGAGGATGTGGAAAAACGGGAACCCTCTTGTACTGTTGGTGGGAATGCAAACTGGTACAGCCACTCTGGAAAACAGTGTGGAGGTTCCTCCAAAAATTAAAAATAGATCTACCCTATGACCCAGCAATAGCACTGCTAGGAATTTACCCAAGGGATACAGGAATGCTGACGCATAGGGGCACTTGTACCCCAATGTTTATAGCAGTGCTTTCAACAATAGCCAAATTATAGAAAGAGCCTAAATGTCCATCAACTGACAAATGGATAAAGAAATTGTGGTTTATATACACAATGGAATACTACATGGCAATGAGAAAGAATGAAATATGGCCTTTTGTAACAATGTGGATGGAACTGGAGAGTGTTATGCTAAGTGAAATAAGTCACACAGAGAAAGACAGATACCCTATGTTTTCACTCTTATGTGGATCCTGAGAAACTTAACAGAAGACCATGGGGGAGGCGAAGGAAAAAAAAAAAAAGGTTAGAGAGGGAGGGAGCCAAAACATAAGAGACTCTTAAAAACTGAGAACAAACTGAGGGTTGATGGGGGGTGGGAGGGAGGGAGGGTGGGTGATGGGTATTGAGGAGGGCACCTTTTGGGATAAGCACTGGGTGTTGTATGGAAACCAATTTGACAATAAATTTCATATTAAAAAAAGAAAGAAAGAAAGAAAGAAAGAAAGAAAGAAAGAAAGAAAGAAAGAAA